>NW_023340246.1:10862253-10884955 GCF_004916995.1 Morone saxatilis
CTTCAAGGACAGAGCTTCCAGCTAAAATTTAAACAAATAATTGCTTTAGTTGAACTCAGTGGGGAACATTTACCAGTTTCACAATATGCCTACCATATTGCTACAGTCCAATCTAGACATTCACTTCTATCATAGGCGATTACTTTTGTATTTTGATGAAAGATAAATAATACAATTGAACAGATTCTCTCATAGATGACATAGATTTTGTTTTAAGTACAGTACGTTTTAATCGCTTTAAAACAAAGCAATAACAATAATAATAACTCATTTTATGCAGCAAAATTCAGTGAAACAAAAGAACATTTTCAAAAACATTTCATGAATCATCAACTCATGAGTATGCTGAATCTTTTCCTGTCACATATAGCTTTAGCCTCGGTCTTTTAGCACAATATCATGTGTATTTATATGTAAGTATGTATATATGTATATAAGGCAAGATCATTTTAAAACAATTCAACAGGAAACATTAAAAAGTGAGATGGAGATCGACTAATGCTGCTGTCTACAATATTTGTTATTTCGGCAAAATAGATGGTTTTGCCGGCTAGACATGAAAAACCTAATTGTGTCTACTGCTGTCTGAAATCAAGGATCCATTGTTTCAAAAATGTCATAAGTTAGCTGCCATTATTATTGTGAACTGCATGTGCCTGTGAGAAACCTTATTGAGTGTATCAACAGTAACTATGTGGGTTACCAAAGTGTCAATTTTCGTCCACTCATGTCTAATGTCACTGAGATAAATTTGGTAATTTGCATTGCACAGATACCGTATGTAATGTATATACAGTTAAAATAAACTGACACAACTGAATCAAATTACTGAATTACACGTTCTGGTCAATGTCAGCCAATTAATCAAGCTTCATTACAAGTTTCTAAGTTAAGCCTTAGTGCAATATACTCAGCATCGTTCAGCTTCATACTGATACATTACAAAGTCTGTTATATATTGCATCCACCCCCAGAACAACAATGTGTGCGACTGCAGCTTTATCACACCATAATCCCCATTGTGGAAAGGGGAACTCCATTCAGTCCTGCTGCTGATTTTACTGTTTGCCAACAAAGCTTTAACTCTCAGTAACAGGCGGGTTTTATTTCTGAGAAAAAGAATGACATCTAATTCCCCTCAATTGCCCAGTGGGGGCAAACTAAAGCTGCTTTGGAAGGGCACTGATCTAAAGAGCCTCTCTGATAAACACGCTGGGGCTTATTTTCCGGTTTTGATCTATCTATTGGTCACAGTGGGTCTCTATGAGGGATTTTGTACATTGTTTGAGTTGACTGACCAAAAGGAGGCCCTAGAGGTAGCATTCTCTGCTGGAGTTGGAAAAGCAGCCCCCGTTTCCCCCTTGACTTTTAGAATTAGAGCTATGGAAATTCACAAATTCACATAGTTTATCTCAAGAAAAACAAACAATGACGTTTGTCTCATTTTCTCACTTCTGCTAGTAGCCCGGACAGGGACTCTTTATACCACCCCTCTGAATCTCACACTAAACTCAGGTACCATCTCGATTAAATCACAGCAACAGCACGGCAACGCAACTCTACCAAGATCTGATAGATTTCCTTCCTGATTACATTATTAGCCAAACTTGCTAATTAATAATAAGTGCAGTACTATTTGATAAATGCCCACTCATTCTACTACTTCAAAGTGAACTATCCTAAGAGACTGTCGTCTAACTTCAATGGCAAGTTTGGAGCAGTCTGCTGAAGTCAGTTCTCAGTCTGACTCTGTGCGTTGGATTGTAGGTTGTGGGCAGCATCTGCCAAACATCAAAGGGATTTTAATATTTCTTGCAATATTCAAGTTGTAGCAAAAGCAAAACTGCTTCAGACAGATATTTGCACATGCTTTGGGGAGAATCATTGCAAGACATTAAGAGTAAGTTATACTTTATGTATTATAACTTCAAATCTTTTAGTTTTGACAATATTCACTTACAAGTTTAATTTAGTAAAGTTAAAAGTTTTAACTGTTCAACAACAGTTTTATATAAAATGAACGCAATTTTTGGTATGTCTATTGGTTAATATTTAGATTCAATAACTACTTGTATCAATGCCATTTAGACCAAGATTTTTCCATATTTTCCTAAATTTGCTTACAGTTTTACTTGTGTCTTTCTTTAATGGACGCAAGCATTTCACCAGTTGTGCTACACAGGGCATTTAGCATATTAAATGTGTATTTTATAAAAGTCTGGAGCTGATGAAGGCTATTGGGCATTACTTAGACACATTGGAAGATCCTAAATCAGACAAATTAAGCTTCTGGATTACCAGACAGCTCTATTGACACACCAGTTTTGTACAATCGCTTTCTTTCAT
Organism: Morone saxatilis; assembly: GCF_004916995.1. Lineage (NCBI taxonomy): Eukaryota > Metazoa > Chordata > Actinopteri > Moronidae > Morone > Morone saxatilis. The sequence continues at coordinate 10,864,600 of NW_023340246.1, forward strand.
CACATACTGATGGATTGTAGGAAATATGGTCGTTCTGTATAGATGACCTTAATCATAGAGAGCAGGTGAAACCCAAATCGTCATTTGTTCCATTTTTTGCAGATAAATAATGGTCCACACAGTTTTCCTGAAAGTCATTTTGAGCCAAACATTGTGTTCCATTCCCTAAGAAATATCCTTGGCCACAAGTAACTTTTTCTCTCTGTTGTCACCATCACATCCAGTCCCTTGGAATATGCCTGAGAAGAATTTATATGAAAGTAGGTGACATACAGTACAAATGCTGCAAGAGGGTATCCACGTCCCTGACAGGTTCTTATTTCAGCCTACATGTCTGACCAGAAAATTAAATAAATGCACAAAAGTGAGCAGTAGACCAAATATATAAAAGACAGACTTTCATAAGACACAGATTACCGTACTATATGTTGTAGAGACGGGTCAATAAAAAAAACAATTTTCACTCACTTTTACCTGAGCCAGTGTGCTTGCAAACACAAAACAAGCTTATCCATGTGTTTTTTAAGAATAGTGGGTACAGAATCTGAAATAATCTGTGAATCTGACAGTAGGACAAAGACAGTTTCTGTCTGCCGACCCTGGCTACTTTCCAACAAAGGCTTTAATCACAAATCCTCAAACATTTCTGAAAAGGTTATGTGACAGCCAGTCAGTGTGCTGCTGTATGCTTTTTCAGACTAGCTTCTCGGCTCATTGTTCACCCTCACATTTTTATTTACTATAATTGTAATTCCAGCAGTGTGTAAAACAGCATACAGAATATTGATATACATAATAGATGAGAGTAAACATATTTAATCCAGTTGTTCAACTTTCCTCTCATTGTTTAATTCTCCACTGTGTACCTTTCTATGTGAAACACATCCAAGCTTAAACCTTATTTAATGAATGATGCTGATTTATAATTGACTTTTTAATAGTATTTTATACATATTAATAATTTTGGGAGTAGAGTAAATTGCCTGCCTGCTGCTCCCCATTTAGTGCTATAATATTAAAACAATACTACAGATTTGTTTTTTTTTAACACAGAAACACTGATAATCTTAGTATCCATATATTAAATGCTACTACACATTGCCCCTATAACATACACATCTAGGAGCTATAGCTAGATATGGTTATCATTAAATACCCATGTCCACCACCTTATCTACAAATGTGTCAAATGCTGGATTTTAGTGAAAGAGCACATGCATCTCTTTGATAAATGACTGAACAAACGAACAAGTAATTAGATAAATAAATATCTGGCATTTTTTTATTTACAAGCTGCTCCCTCTGCTTTGAAGCCAATAGACGCATTTTACCACAGGGCCTTGCTTTTTATTACAATAGATAAATTTCACGCTCACCATCGTGATTTATATCAAAAAGTTGGCAGATTTTCAAGAGCAACAGAGGAAGTGAACTGCATTATATTAGTCTTTACAGCTGTACTGAAAGTACATGTTTACTGCACGCCCCCTACTTCAATTTAAAAGAACTAATTATTTCACCAAAACGCTGGAATATATGGCACTTTCAAGATTTGTTCACAAAGAGTTTGATCTTGTACCCGCCTTGCTATTTTTTAAGCAATGACGTCTTTGCCTGCATGTACTTGAGATAAATATATTACTGAATTTGTTCAGAGTATTATTTTTGTTGTTCTTTCTCTCTCTTGAAAAGTAAACCTTAAATAAATGCTGTGTTTAATCAGATAAAGGTTGGCAGTCTGGCATTTTATCCATATTCCACATATTATTGTGCTTCCCAGTAGTAGGAGCAACAAAGAAAGACATGATATCTAGCAGCTCGTGGTTAATAAGGGTGTTGGTTGTTCACTACTTTATATTAACTGCTATTAACCAGCTAAGGATGATGGATGACTTACAAGTGATCCAAAGTCTGTCAACCATGAATTTGCACCCCATTTGCGTATTCACACGAGTTGAAAATATTAAACTTTGAGCCAACAATTTGCGCATAACGCAAGGCTTTTGCAGTGTTGTGTGAGAAGGACCAGAGCTGCTGCTTGCTGACAGACAGTGGCTTGATCCCGGGAAGCCGAGCCCGGGTGGCAGAGTCAGAGCTTCTGGAGGAATAAAAACCCGTAGCCACACTGTATTCTGCTCTAAACTGGAGCCATTTCTTTTACATTTATTTTAAGAGGAGAGCTCAGAGTTCATTCTTTAAAGTTTTGGAATTAAAAAGTGGATTTATCTTCACTCTCGCTTCTCAAAATGTCATCCCCACTTGCAGCCATCTGAAAGCGCTGAAAATATGTGTCTCCTTGATTCTCGCTATCAGTTTTACTTTACTTTGAACAAAGTTAGCATAGCCCTGATCGATAGAAACTCAAAAGTTGCTTGCTTGTCTGCCGTCTCCTTTTTGCAAAGAAATCACAGCAAAACCTGTTCGCTCGTACCGCCGAAGTAAACTAGCTTAAAGTGAGAATATTTACTTGCATTATTCGCACCACAGCTAACGCAAGTAAAAACTAATTATCCCACAAGTAAACTCTCCTGAGTAACTTGAAGCAATAATTTTACTTACGTACTTTACTACTTTTTTAAACAGTTTACCATTTATGAGTAACTCCAACACACTGTTTTAACAGTTCTAATAAAGCATGAATATGGTTTCTCCCAATAGCAGGAAGCAGACAGATGTACCCAGCTGATAGCAGAGCAGTGTGAAGCTGAAGCCACATCAGAAGTACCATCTACAATCAACCATCATTGACTTCCCTTCACCCAGAACTCAAAACCACACTGTGACTCTGGGAAGAGTCTGACCCATTGTGTTAAACTTTTTTTGACAGTGATTATGATCACCCAAAAGGTGCTCAAGATAAAAGATAAAACCACCGATGAGGTTTGTTATATTATTTCTTTGAGAAATGTGGAGCTGCTGTGCCTGCAGGACATGATCAAAGCCGAAGCCTATCAAAGACCAATTACAGTGTCCAGTCCAAACACTGAGCAGAGATCAAAGGCAGGACTGCATTACATGACAGCCACTCGGATAGAAAGTAACTGGATCCCATTATTAGTGTGAGCACAACCACTAATGGGGCTTTGCATGAAGCCATCCATTATTATTGCGAGGATGGTGCTAGTGTCTGTTGAGGTGTCGTGGCCAATCTCTCGGATCAGTGAAGCAGGTAGTAGGTTTTTATTTTTCCTTTTTTAACAACTTTGTATTATTACTTTTGTCATTATTATTGGTGAATCACACAAGGTGGAGTTGAGACGCATCAGACATTATGAACACTGCCACTACTTTAAAAGTCATACTGCAGAACAGCTTTTGTTATTGCAGTGACACCACCTGTCCCATATAATCCAGACACACATTATTTGATGGATGAAGCAAGTTTTGGAAAAAGTCTGCAATATTGTGCATGGGAATGATGTAAGACCCAAGAGAACAAAATATAAGCAAAAAGTGGATTACAGGCTGTCTTGTTCCACTAAATCATTAATGTGGACAATGTGAGAAAAGAATAAAATGACATTCAGTTTGATGCCACATTGTATTCTTTGTTTCCTCAGAACCAGGTGTGCAGTTGAGATTTCAGCAATGTCACACAAAGGCAAAATTACTAAAAATGTAGCCACAGAATTAGTATTAAGGCACCCCCAGTCCGTATTTTTCGTCGTTACGACCTCCAGTTGTGTCAATCACGTTTACACAGCACTTTACAACACTTTCACATCATCTCATCATCGATTTTATGCGTTTTTTCACACCAGTCTGATGAGGCCAGCACACAGACAGCTCAGCCTCTTGTAGCCATACTACCAAATGAAAGATGCGGGGAAAGAGTGGCGACAGCCTGCAGAGGAACAGCCAGTGGAGAGAAGTAAGGGAGTAAATGAGAAAATGGAGTGAGAGACAGAGCGACAGCAGCAAGCAGACAGCTCCTTTCTCCTAGTTCTTGATGCCTTGGCCCAATATTTCCTTCTTCTTTCCTATTTCCTTCATATTTTTCTACTTTCAAGAGGACCACAAAATCACTCTCATTGCGTGATGACTGTCTAATATCGAGAATTTCGCAACAAATAGAATAACTCAGAGACTCAGTGTACAAGGTTTGTTTTAATTGGATGATGGATTAAAATATGCATACAAAAAATACGGACTTGGTGTGCAAAGGCCTTTACTGTGCATGACTCTATTTCACACCGACATCAGTTCAATACGGAGGTTTTTCTCCTTTTTTTCTTACCTGAAACAGGAACTAATGTAATTATGGTAATATAAATATGGACTTTTTAAATGCAACATCCATATTTCCATTCTCCCCAAAACAATTTGGTCAAAGTGGATGGCAAGTTTTGATATTTTGAACACCATATGGATTTCTCAAAAGTAGACATACTGGTATGATGCTCAACAGATGGTAATTACCACTATAGCGGCTGCTCTGTGATGCAACTCAGTGGCACTTTCAAATTAACATCTGGTTCCATCATTAAGTTTTATACACAAGGGACAAAGAGGACCAAAATAATGTTAAAGCCGAGTCATGTTCTACTTGAAAGGTCTATGTCGGGCGTGTCAAAGGCAAAGTATCTTCCAAATTAACCACTTGACCAACACAGCAGTGTGATGATGACTCACTTTTAAAAAATCTATCATGTCTACCATATCAGATGGTGTAGACACTGCTGGAAAACACAAATGACATACAGGAAAGTTAACCAGGGCAAAACACTTCACATCTGTATTCTGACCCAAATAAACTGAAAGGCACCCTTTGGAGCTGTAATTGTACCCAAATACAATCTGTTTACATTGAACATTTCCTTACAAGAATGCATTGTGTGTTTCCTTTGAGTCTTAAAAACACATGTAATGTCTTAATTTAAAGTCTCCTTTACCTCTTTAATTGGTGAATTACTATAATGACTGCACAATTAATCAAAATATTACTGAAATTGGAATATGTCCATGTGCAGAAGCTGCAGTTTGATAGGGTCAAAACAGCATTATAATGAAATAGAAGAGATGCATCCATGGCCTAACAATCATGTTCTCCAGAAAACATGTTTGTTTGGTACAACAAATGTCACATCACCATGATTTATGTATTAATAGTTTTTTCAGTGAAAATTAAATTTGTGATGGAAAAATGATAATTCCCACACTAATAGTGAATCATATCTCAATCACACCATATTGTGAAGCCAGAATTACTACCTTAGTAGCTCATTACTGCGCTAACTAACAACTGTCGCTCTCTGCAGTCGATCTGCCACTTTTGTTCAGTTTAGGTAATTAAAATGATTTGATTCCAGTTTGGAAACATCTTCGTCATGGTTAAGGAAACCAATACTGTTGGTAGGAGACTGGAATGCAAACAGCAGTGTCCGTTGGGAAAGTAATATTACAACGTCACGCTACCTCCGCCTCTCTGCCTTTGACAGAAGACACGTGTGGGCACAAGAGGTCGCTTGTCAGGAAAAAAACATGATGTTGACACTGTGCTTATGGTGTGCATATGTATGAGGCAGGTGTGCTAGCAGAACATGAAATAAAAACATTGTGGTGACCTGATCATTAAATGGTTTACAGCCCTATCAACTGATACTTTCAATTTGAATTGGCATAGAAATAATTAGCTGCAGATCGTGTCTATTTTTACTGGCCAGTATTAAATTAATGAAAGTGAGAATTACCATAACCATGAATACATTTTTTCAAATTATAGATATAATTTTTAGACCAGACCCTCACATGTGCATGAGCTGCTGCCATACAGTGAAGTATAATGGGATTTTCTGTCTAAAAGATTATTCTCACTTTCAAATAAAGTGCCAATTAATTGTGTCTATATTACCACAAATGCACTGACAGACTGCACAGAATCTCTACTAACTCGATCGTACAATATACATGTTTTCTGATGTATTTATTTAACCTACACTATCACAACACTATGGTGTGTCAGCCTATGGTTGTGTTTCTGAATGCTGCTTGTGTGAGTGCAACTGTGAGAGTGAGACAGCTATGAATAATGGTTCCTTACTGTGTCAGCACAGGTGAGAATCTCTGTCAGTACCGGCTACTCTGAGTACATCAGTTGGCACGAAACACACTAGCCACGCTTAACGCACCACCACCAGCCGATGTCAGGCAGCCGCCAATCAGTCTGCGAGGTCACTGGAATCCATGAAATCTAAACCCTTCCAAGTTTCCCAGACAGACGGTAATTAATAATTAGATCCCAGAGGAAATGGGTCCTTCAATCAACCTCCATTATGGTGTGGGGTTTGTGAGGGTTCGGCCATCAACGCGCTGTGACTGATCATGCAAGGAGCATAATTATCTTCAGGGGAAAACAACTGCTTGTTTTCTTTTGTCCACCTCCTAACCCCCAACATCCAAAAGAGAAGATATTTGTCACACCTACATGAACAGACTGACTCCCTGTGTCTTCTCCTTATTACAGATATTGAAATATAAAAGAGGTTCAGTGGGCTATAAGCAAAATGAAGAATAAGCTGCCTGGTTTTAATAAGTACAGAACAAATGCAGACACACAGACAGTTCTTTAGATATGTATGGCCCTGCATGGTTAATTTCAGCTTTTTATGTTGGCATCACTGCTTCTAAAAGAAGAGTACAGAAAACTATAAAACAGCCTATTTAAAAGATCAAAGGTTTGGGAGCTACAACTGCACACGTCTTTGTTAATAAAAGTCCACTTCCACTTTGAAATGTGTTCTGCTTATTGTTTCTTCTCTTGAACGTTTCACTGTGCAGAATGATGTATGTGCTGAGTCTGACACTAGAAGCCTGTTTTCACATTAATCTGCTGAAGGGGACAGTTTCTCTGTGCTCACTTTAACAAGCAAGATTTTGTGACATGAGGACTGGTTTTAAAATCAATCGTGGTTGAATATGAAACAAATGTGATGTGAAGTCTCCAGCACACGTACATTGAGAATGGACTTTTCAATTATGACATTTTGTGTCCAGCAGTTAAACTTTTGAATGAAAAATATTTTCATATTCAAAGATTCTGGATTTTTTATTGAGGGAGAATCATTAGATGCAATTTTGATCATACCATAGATACAATATTATTCAAAGCTGAATGTTTAACATCTAAAAAACATCTTCTTTCTTGACCTTGGTAACACAAGTTTGACAGAAGAGCTAACAAAAATCTTTATTCAAGATCCACTCAGTAGCTCCTTTTGGAGCTTTCAACTCACAGTATTCCTCAGTGGATGGAGACTTTTTTTAGTTGCAATGGAAATAGCTGAGTCGTCAGCATGTGATCCACGTAAATGGTTATATGGGGCTGTAACTCCTGTCTCCATTCAAAGGCTCTACAGCATTTGTATTACAGAGACTATTGTGTTGTGCTGCTTTGCTCAAGATTTTAAACATGCTTTTTATTTTAAAAAAAATGTTAACCAAAAATATACCTATAGGTTTTACCTTACCGTTAGATTTGCAACTCACCGTTTATATTTATGTTGTGCACTGTTTTACATTTCGAACATTGTGTATATTTGGTTTGTACCTTACTGATAATCTACTAAAGACATTTGCACTCCTACTATGTACTGCAACTGCTGCACAGCAATTTCCCTCAGGTTAAATAAAGTTCTGTCTTACCTTAATTATAACTACATGTTTGTAACCTGAATGAAGCATCACCAGCCATATTACTATAGATTAAAGTTTTTCAGGCTAGAAAAGGCACTGGTAACAGCATTGCTGCCACTGAGGGTACAATACATTTAAGCAACAGCTCCAGTGACCCTATTCCCTAAAAATAGCTGCAAAATGGGAATAGGAATGAATTCTGACTGTAGCCAATCCTTTCGACACACTGTGATAGCCATGGAGGATTGGTGGCTCAGCTGTGCAATAAAAGCTGAATTTAGTTAATCTCTTTTCATTGTACTTGTATCAAGCAATGTCTGAAGCAATCACCTCTCATAAACACACTGTCTATCAAGAGGTGAAAGGATAAGTCATGTTTAACCATGCAAGTCTCTCCTGTCATCTTATTACTTTTGCAGCTAATATAAATGTTGTTGTGTCCCTAATGAAATTTCAGGTCAAAAGGATGCATTATTTATAGGGCTAACACATTAAAAGCATAGGGTTCAGGATCAGGATCAAACTAACCAAACTAATTGTTCATTAGCTTTACAAGCCAGACGTCTCCTGCATCAAGCAGTTATGATACTATTTCAACTTTAATATTATACTTAATAATCAATAGTTTGACTCACCTTTTCATGAAATTTGCTTCCCAGGGCTTCCCTTGGTGAGTAGGAGGGTAGTTTCTAGAAAAAGTTAAAATAAATCATTTTACTACAATACCAAAAGTATTTTAAAAAAAGCTGTAATATCAAGTCTGGAAATAACATAATTCCTCATAAACTTTCGTACACATACAGTAAACTGTGTTTTTTACATGTTCTGTCTCAGTGAAATACTGTTTAAAACTGCACTGAGCAGCCTGGTGAAATTAATTACTTTAATACTGCAGTAGCAGTGTGTTTTATGAGTGTTCACTCCATGATTATTTACACCTCAGCAGGCTTTGCTTTTGCTTTGGCGAACAATTTTCATTCAACAACAGTAAAAGCTATATCATCCTCTGGCTAGCAATCTAATTCAATTCAGGTAATTTAATTCAAATGGTGTTATTACCTAATTCAGGGGAAGGATGATATGACATAATTTGCTTGGAAAATTGGCACTCGCTATCCCCTTAACAACTCAGTGGCTTTGAAGTGTAAATAGTAATATTTTCTTCTGAGGCTATCAACAAATAATAAGGACAAAACTGGGAGCTAAAAATTTCTTTGTCCCAGCGGCCTTCCAGGAATTTAATTTAATGTTCATGTTCAGGGAAGCTGTCATGAGTCATTTTTGCAGATCTGTTATTCCACACTGCCTCTTAAAAAAGAAATTCCCATGTTGAGTTAAACACAAGTTTTAAAAATGTAGTTGTGGAAATTAGATCCAGAATAAAAATTATCATACAGTGTCAGTAAGGTTACTCTGCAACTCCTTGTCACATTTATTTCTCTTGAAATAAACCACTGTGATTCCCAGCTGCCATCAGACAGCACAGAAAAGGTAATAACATGATCAATCTTCCAGTCCCAGTTTTACCAAATGAATCAGTAGATAAATGAAACATTGTAAAGTCTGAACCATTACGGAGTCATTCAGTCGAATGTCATTATTGACCTTCAACACCCATGTATAGGCTTACAACATTCATCAAGTAGCACAGAAATCAATAGATAGATTACCTTCAGAAACACTAAACTGAGTGACACATGCCAAGGTCAAGCTATTTTTACTAGTATGTTGTAGAGGACATACAGGACAATGCAAAATGTATCTGAATGACAGATTATCTATATATTTTTATGTAGGAAGTACACACAGTACGTGAAATGTATGCTCCTTCAATAATGACTATAATCACTGCTGAAGTTTTCATTCTATTTTATCCTTTTCTATTTGATATGTACATATAAATAAATAGAAAAGAGGACAGAAAAATGAAAGAAAAGTGATGCTGTGAGGCATCAGGTTGCAAAGTTAAACAGTTTCAGAGCGAGAAGAGGGACACTAAAAAAATAAGGTTTAGCTCCAAACTGTCATCCAATCAGGAACCTCTGCTATTTCAGCACAACTCTCATTTGCCAGTTGCCAATTCAATCCGAGCATAGCCGCCGCATTCAGAGACAGGCAAGCATGCTTTGAATATGTTTATTTATTCTCACTTCAGGAAGTGTGCTGGAACTGAAGACAGCTGGTTCAAATTGATTCTCCTGTACAAATAAGTTGGGACACAGAAAGGGAATGAACCGTCAAGGATATGTGTGGTGGGGGCATGCACTGTGCTCTTTCTGCTGCTCATCCCGGTGTGTAAAATAATGCAACTTTGTGAAGGTTTTTGACATTGACAATATATTGACATTTTTACACATTCATGTTACATAAACTAGTAATATGAACTAGCTTTTTAATAGGGGTCCCTTAAATAAAGAATTATGGCAAAGATATGTTCTGAATCAGGTATTTTACAGTTGAAAATAAAATAAAATCATTGCTCTCTGGCGTACCAACAGTGTTAGCTGATTATGTGTTTAAAATGTCACAATCACAGACTGTATTATTAAAAATGGACGTGGTCTCTTTGACGTCAGCCAATGGGTTTCTGAAGAACTGTTCTGACTGTAGCCATGTTGGTTTTCCGGCTAATCTAAAAATAGGCAAAATAGGCTTCATTTGCCAGCCATGGAGGTTGCAGCTTGATCACAATGTGTTTAACACTGCTTACTAAAAGTGAAAGCAGTCCGCTATCGGTTTTATTAGCATTTTTATATGGTAATTATCGTGTCCCTTCCAGCTTCCAGCAATCTTTGGCATTTCTGTACTGACATTTCTTGTTACTTATCAGCCAAGATATGCTGATAATATGTCAGCAGAAAGCTAATTTATTACTTAGTTTGGAGTGGAGATTGCTGCAAAAACTGCAAGGCAGATGTTTTTGTACTATTTTATCACTGGAAAAAAGTGTATATGTTCACACTTAAATGAAATGAATTGAATGATTTGGAAAATGGATGGCCACATACTTATTGGCCATCCAATATTTTGCAATAGGAATGTTTCCCTCATAGAATGGTGAAGTCACTGAAGCGAGCAAGCACTCAAAAACAGGGACAAGTCATTTTGAGTGCACGGTGCACTGACTGATGTGTACATTTGTTCATACATACACACAGTATAAGTAACTGCAACTTTAATGTGATGTTCAAGACTTGATTCACCCATATTATCACATCCACAACTGTTGCCTTCCTCCTATACTGAATTCTGCTTGTGGGTTTGGTCATGTGAGAAAAGATAGGGGTGATTTCTGCTAAGCTGAGGTTGTGATGCTGAAGGATCCTCTTGAGGGCATTTCATTTGTGAAATAAGCCTCTCAGTATGGCCGTGTACTGTCGGCTGACGACTGAAAGCCAGGCCTTTCATGACCACAACCGTATTGGCACCATCCATTAATAACATTGATGCTTTATCATCTTGTCATTGCTGTGGATGTTGGTATTGAACAGCTGTCAGCACAGACAAATGAGAGGTTGTTTCTCCTTTTATGTACAGTATCATTATGCACATCTAATGAGTGGCGTTCTGAGTGGATAAATAATGTAGATTCTTTGATAAATAAGATAAACGATGCTCTTTTATGTATTTGTAGCTATGCATATTGATTATTGTTCTTGGTTTTCCAGTTATCTCTATTCAAAGTGGTGGAGAACATCTTTTAACTTTTCACAAGGAACACAAGTTATGTCAAAACTCATGATTGAAAAGAACCAGTTAAATCCATCTAAAATGCTACAAAAGGCCCCACTGTTTAAAACAAACAATGCATGGCAGTGGATGATGAATGCCATATTCTAACCATAATGAATTCAGTCATTAAATTCATTGTTTTCCACACTTGTATTGAATTATGCTACTTCAATCCTTATTTCACACACTGTATTTGGGTACAGTCTGTGTTCTGAAGATAATTTATAGAGCAGTGGACAAAAAGTCAGGGCTGGCTAACAAAAGTCATAAGTTACGGATATAGGTAACTAGAAATAAATTACTCCTGCATTTCTTAATCAGATGTAAATTGCAAAAAGCACAGTGTGCTTTTTGTAATTTTAGATTTATGCATTGTAAATTGGTAAGCAGCCCACAAGTGTGTTTGATTGTTTCATCCAAAAATTTGAATACACTTTGCACTTTCTACAATAAAGTGAAGTGAAAACAGACAGACTCTTCCGCAACAAGCGAAAATAGCAAAGTGTGAAACAGTCTATAATATGATTAAATGAGTGCTACACTCAAGGAACTTCTTTTTCCCATATTTGATATTGTCGACTTGGCAGCCCTAATAGACTTCAGGAAAGATTGCCATGTCAAATGACTCAGCATGGTGACTCCTGCTTAAGTCAAGTGTGTGTGTGTGTGTGTGTGTGAGGAAGGGGTGCTATTATCGTGAAGAGAATGTTCACCCAAAAAGAAAAAAGGAAAAACAATAAATCAATAGCAGCCATTGATGCACAGCCTTGACAAAAGCCTTCATTCAGGTGCACTCTGTCTGTTGAGGAGCTATTGTAGCTGGAGGCAAACATTGATCACATTCAGTAATCAGTGATTGGAAATGACAAATTAGAGCCAGTCCGTAAATTCAGACCAACACAGAGAGACCTCAAATGTGACTTTGTTATAGTAAGAGAGAAAAGAGGTTCAGATTAATAATGTTGAAAAAAATTATATAATGCCGCCCAGAATGTTGTGCTTTAAAGCATCAGCCAAAATTTTAATTTTAGGCATATATGCAGAAAATCTCTTGCCAATATTTTTCTGTTTTTTCCTCCAGTAGCTTCATGACCAAACTAATATAAGGTTAAAGTAGCTATAATCAATATTTTTTATATTAATCGTGGATCAAATGACTACATGTATGTGAAAGAGGTTGCTTGTATTAACAAACCCAAAGATATTTCTGCATTTCCCCTAAGTTCTACAGTTCATGGCATTTTGTCATCTCACTGTTTTGGTTCCCTCTCACTGTCTCATCAAAAAAACGTCTCTGATAAAGACACTAAACGGTACCTGTTCTGCACCAAACCACAAACAGACAGTCAGCACCTCACTAAACGACGTAAGAAACATTTAGTGGATAAAAAATAATTTTCTAAGGAGTTGGTGGAGACTAATACAGAGCTAAAAGGAGAGTGAATATGCGTTATATTTATCAGGTGGACACAAACAAAACCCCCCAAAAAATGAAGTTTGCCTTGTCAAATTTGTTGTGTTTGGGGTGCCCTGGTAGCATACCTGGTAGAGCTTACCCCCCATGTATAAAGGTTGAGTCCTTATCGCAGCAGCCTGGGTTTGATCCCAACCTGTGTCCCTTTACTGCGTGTCACACCACCCCCCCTCTCTCACCACTTTCCTACCTCTCTTCAGCTGCTCCTATCAAATAAATTATTGTGTTTACAGCTTGTTTCCGGTGCTCCCAAATGGCCAAAGAAAGATGGTCATGGCTGAAGAATACAATCGGTATAGGAGATGGGACATTACCACTAGTTGTAATATTTCCCTGTAATTGCGTGGTTTAGTCAAATTTAGACCTGTAATTCATTATAAATGCAGATGGCATAAAATAAACAGCTTTATTGTCTGTCTTGCATGGATGTCCATGCCCATCTGTCCTGATTTCAGTTTTTCAAACATACTACATCACTGTGACCTCACATTATCTGTAAAAACAACACGAAAGCACGTTGCCTTATTTCTTCTACTACTAGCCTGTAATTTATGCAACACATATGCAAATGTTTTTTCATTGCCAACATTTAGGCAAAAAATTGCTGATGTTTGTTGATCATGTGATCATCGTAATGTTTTTTTGTAAGGGAGGACTTATTTTTGCCAGCCATTATTTTCAGCGGGTTATTGATGTTTCCTATCCCCAATCCTTTAAATAACTGGCTGATGCTCAGAAGGACTTTTTCTACTCAGTAGAATATTTCATGTGATCCGCAGATGTACGGAGGGATGAGCTTCACACTAACAGATGATGACTGGCTGCTGTCAGGGTTACAAGGTTGCTAATTTATCTTCATAGATGTCCTCAGACATGCAGGTCACAGGACTCCACCACTGGCAACATGTTCTTTAAAAATCGTGGGTACCCAGGCACACACAGGCAAGATTGCACACACATGCGTGCACACTAACACACACACCATCTCATTACTAATCATTATCTCAGCTCAGGTCAGCACTAAGACAGGTACAAATATTCTGACATTTTTAAATTTCCATAACTGTTTTGTTTAGTAACATATTTTTGTTATAGGAATTTTAACCCTTTTTTAATGAGGCATCTAAGACTACAAACATTGGGTCAGCATCGACTGTGGTCAGAACCATTCCTGGCGTTTTTTTCTGAATTGCAGTGACAGTTTGGTCTTAAATCATGGCCCTAGGCAGAAGAATTATAAGTAGGGGGTCTGCAGAGGTGACTCAAGGCTGAGGCCTGACCTTGGGGGGCCTAAGCAGCATTCTTGTGTACATGTCACCCAGGCATTACTGATGTGATGGGTTGTTTGTGTGTTGTGTGTGTGATGGGTGAAGACAGGTCATGACTCCTATTTTTCAACCTGGAGTGCTTTGCCCTGTTCCAGCCATATACTGTCTCTAAAAAGAAGGTATTTTTCATGATAGCAGCTTTTTGTTTTCTAGACTATACTATCCACATAAAAATAAACAGTGCTACTAATTTACAAAAAAACTAAATATAGCAGAATTTAAATCTCTCATCATTTTATTAATACCTTAGATCACAACAATTTAAAAAAGTGGATCTTCATCCCTAGAGGTATTCAGGTTAATAGGATTGTTTATCTGTTTATTCCCCCTTATACTGTGATTGTATTTGACAGACTTCAGAAAACTTCCTGTCAAAGTTGATGACATATTTCTATCCCTTTGGCAAGGTTATAGGTGCTCCAGTGTCTGTGTATTAAATTACATATTGGGTGATGCTCTAGAAGAGGCAGTTGGGAATACAGATGACTTCTCTCTCTCTCCCTCTGTCAACCTGGGCCCGTGATTAATACTGTCTATATCCACGCTTGGGTATTGAGGATATTGGACTGGACACTGTTTCATCTGTTAAGTGAATGACAGATTAGGAGCTGACTAGCGTTAGCTGTCGTCACTCAGGGGGCTTGAGAGCAGAACATACTATAAACCTGCATCTGAAGAAAAGAGAAGGAAAACAAATCATGTGATCAAAACTAAGATACATGGATATCTTGTTCTACTGTAGATGTCAAAAAAGTCACAGTGGTTAGCATGTTTGTGAGCTATCACCTGAAAACATTCATCTATGATAGTGATACTGAATCAGGGTACAAACTCATTGATTGCCCTGTAATATATGACTCGTCTGGTTAAACCATTGATTACTGTCTCAGCAGAAACGTGGGTGTGGGGATAAAATATGCGATCATCAACATATTAATTATACTTCAAGCCAAATGGCCCTCCTCCTATTCAAGTAGTAAGTCATATCATGGCCACAGGACATTACACAATGTCACACTGGTGATCAATAACAGCAAACAGCTGCTTCAGGGGTGATTAATATTGAGCCAAGTCAGTGTGGTCAAGAGGAGTTTTGTTACATTTGTGGAGAAATTTCTAGAATTACTGTTTTGACCACATTATACAGGGAGAATTTAGTTTCTCTAAGGCCCATTTTCCTCCTAACAACAACTCTTTATTGGAAGTGACACATATAAGCAGTGTCCAGAATCCACTGCTCCTAAATAGCTTTGACAGCACTGCTTAAATGTAGGTCCTAATTGCATCACAGTTGAATAAACGTCATGAGTTTTGTTTGGCAAGGTTGAGTGGGTGAAGTATTAAGTCACTAAATTTCCCCTTGGTGAATTTCATTCCCCTTGTCAGCATTGCGAACAAAATGACAACTAAGCATCTCACACACCTACAGCAAACTGCAAACAGCAGCAATTTTTTAAAAAAGCCTTTAGACGGTGGCACTTTTGATGTGGTGTGTTGCTATGACACCAGTCACCTCACTGACTGACTGTGATGTGGCTCCGATGAACCGTCTGCTGGTCAATACTGACAGCCTCCCACGTCCATTTTAAAAAGACGCAATTACCTCTAATTGTAATCACAGCTGTCTGCGCATCAGAGGGAAGCAGAAGAAGAAGCGAGTGGCCAGCAACTTGCGGTTTTCCAATTTAACAGCGGCCCGAGCCTCAAAGTTAAAGTGAGGAAGATTACAAACAGGTTGGATGAATTATTCAGATCAAGAGTAATCCTGGCCCCAGGTGATGGTGGACTGTATACATCAATCATGTGGTTGCCCGGTGATGAGAAATGTGTTTAGGCTTATATTGAAGATGTCAGAGATAGCTGTTGGTGTTTATACCAAGTCGCCACATATAAAATGGGTGGAGGTGGGAGGGAGGAATAATTGACATGTCACCCATGAGATAGTACCACATCCTCCTTCTCCCCTCTGAAGTTAAGAGATTTATGATGCAGTGATTCATAGACATTTACAGGTCTGCCATCATGCTCTTATTTTGCAGGATATAGCCTCTCTCTCACAGCTTTGCAGAATAGAAAAAATATTTCGCCTTGCTCTGCACATGTGACAGTAGAGAACATGCTCTGTTGTTCCTGAGAGGACGTCACGCACTCACAGAAGATGCAAGTCGTTTCAAAAGGAGTTGACTTTCTTGGGTTCATCTATTATTTTTTAAGGTCATAACGCAAACTTTGGGTTCTTAAGCAACAAAATTTCCTTCGACCTCTTGCTCTCCTTTACTAGCAATGCTTCAATATGAACAGAAAATGTGTCCTCTGTGATCACAACAGTACAGTGATTTTAATTTGATGAGTGGTTTTTGGCAAGTGAACATCCGCTGACATTCTGTCCTTGTTTGAGATGCAAAATAAATCAGTTATTGATTAACAGAACAAGATATATGTGTGCAGACTAGCATCCTGTACTCTGTTTGAAGTCCATTTGATAAAAGCTATTATAACCTTCATGCCTGACAAATATTGCATTCAGAATAATGGCTAAACTCTTCAGTGTTGACTGCAGCCATAAAAATCAATTGGGAAATGTCATTTGGCCATATGACTGGAAAATATGGCCTTTTTAATAGCTGTGAATATTACGAGAGAGAGAGAAACATCACAATTTTAAGCTGTATCTATTTCAGACAAATGACTTTGATAATTAATAGCAGATATGCATTAAGACCTCATTCAGGATAAAGTTAAATTAGCCGTAGGTCATTTGTACTTGTCAAATAAAGGTAGACAATATTTACTGTCTTTTAAACCTTAGTTGTTGCCTTTATACCTCAATTCTCATCTAGACACAGGATTTAAGGGTCCATGTCAACCTTAAAGGTGTGTAACATTTAGGAGGATCCACTGGCAGAAATGGATCATAGGCATTCATAGGTATGTTTTCCTTCATGTATAATCACCTGAAGATAAGAATTGTTGTGTTTTTGTTACCTTAGAATGAGCCATTTTTATCTACAGATGTAGCGGGTCCTTTTCTATGGAGTCCGCCATGTTGAACTGCCATGGTAATACAGTAGCCCAGAATGGACAAACCAAACCAAACCAAGGGCTTCTTTGAGTGACAGGTGGGTGCCATCACACTTTTTTCCCCGTTTATGGATTAGCCAGGTGATGGTGAAACCCAGAGCAACCACACTTTTCAGAGACCTGTGGGTGATTTCACAGAGACTATGTCCATTTTTTATTATACAGTCTACGAATGTAGCATTTTAACATGCTAACATTTTCTAATCACCACAAAACATGATGGATGGATACATATTTGGTTGTATTGGACAAAATTGAATTTTGGACTAAAAAGTTTGGGTTAAATTTGAAGTTAAGTTAAAATCTGGATGGAAACTTATACATTATAACTAATGTCAGTTAACTGACACAAACTGACACCAACTTTGTTTTGATTGGAAGACTGGAAGGTAATAAAGTATTTATTTGTTAGCATATTCCAACACTTGTGATCCATTTAAATTTGGACCTCACATTAGGTAACATACAGCATATATCGTATAGTGTGGTACAAATCTTATCTGTAGATCAAGAAACAATACTTCAAAAATCGATTCCTTCTTCACCAAATCACTACTCCTTATATCATAGATGCTCACAACACACAATAATTTGTGAGATTAGTGAGTAATTGTGAGTAGTAAATGTATTGTTTTTAGTCACATTATTATTTAAATGTGACTAAATGTGATTGTAAGCAGAGAGTTACCGACACTAGTTTTGTTCCATGGTTGAAATATGGTTAACGCTCTATATAAATATATACATTTCACAAACACAAATCAGACACTAAAATAAAGTGGTGGAGAGTACATAGTGTACTTACTACTACTGTAAATTGGGAATCATTTCGGACACAGCCATGTTTTTTTATTACCTGCAATTAAAGTCACTGAACCCTCCATAGATCCGCAGCTGCCCCATGTATAATATACTGCAATTTAAACTAATGCATTAGTCAACCACTACGGGCTCAATTTTTTTTTACATAGCACAGATCCCAACACAACAATTACTGTCACTCATGTAAGACCTTCTTGCTTGATTCTAATGTCAGGTGAGCCTTTGCAGAACCTCAACATCCAATTACTATAAAATGTATTCAACACATCATCACGTTTCTTATGGGGTTAGTTATAACTGCTGCTATTCCCTTTAAATGAATGTTCTCATTGATTGATTGGCCAAGAACCAATGACCTTGTATCACAAAAGGACACGTAGGCTACAGATGAGAGTAGAACATGGACTCGTGGTTTGGAAAAGGCTACACATGTCTTTATCAACATGTTATATTGGATTTCAATATGGTAGTATATTTCAAGGTATTGCTATCTCGGAAAATCTCTTTGAGAAGTAGACTTGCTCAATATTTACTGTACTGTATGAAGAAACATTCGACTCAGGTATTAAAGTTACTACATCAAGGTGAACTTAAAATAAAAACTTTCATGTTTGTCCTTGGACAAAAACATTACTTTTTATTCCAGGGTTTTTCTGAAATATGCCAGAATAATGAAATCCTATACTAGGGTGCAGTAGATGAGATTGTGACCCTTGGCCAGCCTCAAACGTTTTTAATTTATGGTCTGCAGTATTGCACTATGGTGCACTGGCAAGCAGAGATATGATACTAGAAAACAAATTTCAATTTCAGCTTCTGATTATTATTATTTTTTATTTATTTATATATATATTTTTTCTCCACAGTGATCCTTATTTACATATCCACTGACCGTGGAAAAGACACCTAGCTAATGAGAAACCGTGCTTGCCATTCTCCATCTCCATTGCTTGAGGCCAGGTTAAAATTGGCTGAGTATTACTAGAAACATACACATTGTGGTTTTCTTTTTCTGTCTAATATTATATTTTTCACCACATCATTACTTCCTTATCACTGACTTATGTGTCACTCTCATATGGTTAAAAAATGCATTAATATCACTCTTTTGAATTTTTATAATAGAGAACACCTGCCCATAAATTAACTTACCAGCATATTGGCCGGCCTGAGCTAACTTTGCTGTCTCATACATATTGCAGGCCGGTCATTTCAAAAGTATTAATTTCATCATCCTTGTTTTGCATCTACAGCACAGAGTTCTACACGATACATCAGCTGCAAACAAATAAAAATGCAGTCCATAGAATATTTACATTTATTGCACCCCCGGTAACACACAGTGCTAAAAACACTGCTGCACACTGAAATGCAAATACTTTGTATTGATGTTTGTGTAAAAGAGACTATATAAATAATGCATTTTATCTGCAATGAAATTGGATTCCCACTCATAGCGAGCAATGGGAGCTGGGACGTATTGTCTTCCAATCTCTTCGTTGACTCCTCAACGGCAGAGACGGTTGGTGTTGAGGGTGTATACCACACCTGATTAGTACAATCACCCTGCTCCTCCAGTATAAACAATAGAAAGGAGAACTGTCCAGGACAGCAAAGTGGATTTTAATGGTGCCAACCCTGCATCAGCGGGAGAGAGGGCACAGTGTGCGTTTGTGTGTCTTTGAGGCTCAGGTTTGCCAGAGTGATGGTGGAAGACAGCAAATGAATTCCCACCTGTGATGAACTGCGCCTACACATGTCTCTCCTGTGTGGACCGGAGGTACTCTGAAATATGTTGTCATGCTGTTCAGGAAGCAGCTTTCAAGATAACTGTGAGAAAATCTATGATCCACTGTGTACAGAGCCAAATTTAACAAGATCAAAATAGGTAGAATATTTACAGCGGCTGTGGTGAGGCAGTTCACACATTTGAGCAGGGTTTCTTATGTTAGAAATGTTCTGCAAGGCCTCTGACAAGGGAGACGGAGTGTATTAGGTGCAACTACATCAGAATTCTTGTACTGCTTCCTCTCTAAGGTTGCACAAATATGAGTGTAAAGTGTAAACAAACTTGGAATTTTGAAACATATCTGTATTAGAGAAGGAGCCTTGTTTGTGATAGAGCTTCAAATAACGATGACATGCTGCTGAAGATGTTAGAGTAAAAACCTTGAGCACTTTCTTATAAGTAGACTTTTTTAACACCACTACATCTTTGCATCTTGACTGATATATTTTTGTTCCTATTCTCCTATAGAGACCAACATATCTGCCTGAATCTAACAGA
>NW_023340246.1:10884974-10887565 GCF_004916995.1 Morone saxatilis
AGGTTCTGGCGCACAGCTTGAAAACACTTTGACAACGGTGTTAGTCCCACCCACAGCGCTGATTGGATGATTGTTTTTTCAACAGAAAAAAAGGCTGTTAATGTCATGAAGCCGGACCAAAAATCTGTCAACTTGATGGAGTTGAAAGATCCAAAGGTCTGGACTCAGGCAACTGTGAATCAGTACACCTACAAAGCACTGGTAGAGTATGTGCAATGACCCCAGTTATATGGCTCTCAATGGTCTCTGCAATAAGATAAACATTTTAGCTCACATCACTCCACATGTCTCCAAATGTGTTTGTTCTCTGCTGGGATTCAGTGTGAGCTTACAAATTGAAAGATTTGATGACACTTGACTTCACTCTTACTGTGTTTTTGATCACTGCTGCAACCTACTATAAGTTATGAAACCCAATCAGTTTAACAAAGTGCTACCAAGTTTCAATCTGAGTTGCAGTTAGAAAATGAAGACTGCAGTAGACTTCAGCTGGCTATCAACAACGGCTTGTTTCAGATGCACTGACAGTTGGACAGACCACGCCAATGTGCTCTTCCACTACAGAGAGGTAATGCAAAGTGGCATTTTCACTCACAGGGCACAGGAGAAATGTGAAATCACCCATACCACCTGCCCATGGTCTTTGCCACGCTTGCTTTCAAGTTAATGAATTTCTGCAGTCAGACTCATTGAAGGGAGCGCCACTTCACCACACTGCACAGCTGCAGCACTTCAGCAGCAGAAATATTTCTAAATAGGCTCATTTGGCACAGGTACTGTAACAGGAGAGACCACTTTGCCACACTGCAAAAGAGTTCAGAGTCATCTTGTCAGAGCAAAACTAATTTAGAAGTAAAAAGGTCAAACATGTCTTCCAGGAAAACGTTCTGTGCATTTATTTAATATTCATCTTTTACTCTTATTATCTACACTCATCTCTTTTCAATTACAATTGATGGTAGTAGAACATGGTAGAGTAAAACACCAATCAGAGTAGAGGTGATAAATACTTCAAGCTCTGACATTAAGTAGCACATAATGCAGGATATGTACATAATGTAGGCTATGAACAAGACGAATGACACGAATATACTCCCAAACGAATGTCGGAAAGGTGCAGATAGTCCACACGGTCACCACAATTTGGCGGTTTGCAGATGTCCGCACAGAACCTTCGCGTACACCCTACGATGATGAAATTCATGCCACTTGTTCATGCCAAACGCAGATAAGGTAACAGCAGCTGAACTAACTAGCGTTTACCACACTGTAAAACATTCCCTATCATACAGGTCAGAAGACTGTGGTAATAAGCTAACATCGCCCATGTTTCCAGACTTTGAGATTGCAAAGAAAATGTCATGTGGTCGTACAAAGGCAGCATCTATAGTTACAGATGTGCTTGCACCTGCCTCTGTGGAGAGTTGTTTGAGAGAATTAAAAACGCCAGTGGTTCAAGAGCTCCCAAGTGATAAAAAAAAGTCCACACGCCATTTGTTTTATATTTGTTAAGTTTTTATTTGCAGGCTGTTATGTATGTGCTACTGAATCAACCAGATGGCAAAGCATAGTAATGTTATAAGCAAAGGGGCAGAATAGAAATGTTTATTTTTTTAAAAGTTCTTTTAGACTACCTTGATGCATTGGTATCCCACATTGTCCCACATTGTCCCACACAAACGTAGTCTTTGTCCCACATCTGGTGAATTGGGATCTGGTCACCCTAATTGCAGCATGCTAACATGCTTACTATGACAATGCTAACATGTTGATGTTCAGCAGGTAATAAATATAACACAATGTTTAACGTGTCTACCATCTTAGTGTAGAATTAGCTAATTAGCCCAAGCTGCAGCAGAGGCAGGTATTAGAAGGATTGGACAAATTACATTTTTTGTGATTGAAAAAAGTCAAGGAATCACCAAACTTACTACAGTTCTATAAATTATTTGGGCCTTCTTTTAAATTTGGCAAATATCATACATTAAGGTATTTTGTTCTTTGTGTCTGTTAGTTCCAGCATGTTGGCTACTACTGTTGGGCCACCAGTTAAAAACAATAAACATTTTATCTTTGCAAACAGGAATGCTGTACATGTTGATTTGCATATAGAGCAGGGAAGTGAGTTTCGAACACAACCTCCTCCTCTGGAAGCAGGACACACACTTTATCATAATCTGTGATGAGAAAATATCAGATTTCCACATAGTCGAGAAAGAAAACATGTGTCTCCTGCTCATATAGTTCAGTTATAAAATCCCACAACAACCACAGAGCATCTCTCCTGCAGGGCTGCTGAAAAAGAAAGGAACAAACAGTCGAATGTTTGTATTGAATAGTCAATAATAAATATTCTGAGTAGGTTACAGCAGCCCTATAGTGTTTATTTGCATATAGAGCGGGGGGAAGTGAGATCCGATCACAAATGGTCACTTGAAACGCATGTGGAGATGCATTCTAATGTCAGGTGTAAACTGACGTACTGTCCACTTGTGATCGGTTCACCCACAATGCATGTTAATGCCACGTATAAACAGGGCCAAAGAAATAAGTATTCATCCTCAGGTCATTAGGGCTGAGCAATTTTATCG
>NW_023340246.1:10887665-10900041 GCF_004916995.1 Morone saxatilis
GTGAGCTGAATATCGTGTATCGTATCGTATTGCGAGATTAGTGTATCGCTACAGCCCTACAGGTCATGATGAAATTTATGCAGAAAATTGAATCACAGTCCATCCAAAATCAGAAAATGTCTCAAAAATATCAATGTCATGTATCATAGCGCTAGATGAAAAGTCAGGGGATCACCAACATCACTGGGACTTATCCTCTAGGAACCATGAATGTCTGTATAAAAAGGACTAAAAATACCTTTTTACCAAAGAAACTAGTATGTGATGAGATAATGCAGAGTATAACCAAACACACAAATGCAAATGTCCTACATCACTGCCAGTGTACACTGAGGCCACAGAAAACTGCAATAGAGTGTGCGATAGTGCCTCGATTTGTCACTCTGAGAGCTGCCTCAGGCCTCCCAACACAGATAAGAGACCGAGGCTCCAGAAGCCTGCTTAGTTATTAAATTTGTGAAACACAAACACAAGCAAGCGACAGAAAACTGTTTAGGCGTTCTACACTGTTATGGGGCCCTTTCTGAGTTTAATTCATTTCTCACCCTTGGGAGAAATTACTTCTCTGGGGTGTTAGGAAACATCTCTATTGATGATGAACACTGGAGGCTATCAAAACTGTCAGTCACGAGCAAGACTTAAGGGCTAAAACATTATTAGTCATGCCCCCTGTTTCTCCTCAGAGTGGAAGTACATCCTTCACTCTGTCACTGCTTTCCATCACTTTAATCTAGGCCTAATTAGCACCTAATAGGTCTATTTGTCACACTACAGGAGCATGGAGACTTTCGATAGACTGTGATTGATCTGTTTCAAAATAGCAGTTGTTGGTTCTTTGTGGTTTACATTCATTCTGAGATTTGATAGATCGGTACTGCATGAACTGTTAAAGGGTCACTCCAACTGCTACTCAGCCTGTGAAAACAGTTGTATTATGTCCTCTATGGCTTGGTGGAGCTTTGTCAACTAAAAAGGCATTCAGACTGAACGCAGCATCATTGCATAGACTTCTATAGTAAATGTAAATGCGCAAATGAAAACAAATTTGCCCTTGGTGGCACAAAATGAGGTGAGAATGCGTTCATGTGAGTTGAAGATGTTGAGTGTAAAATTCTCACTTATTCCAACATACATACCTCTTGAGTTTTTAAATTGTTACTTATTATGCAAAACCTGTGACTGAATGTAAAGTACACTTGTCTGTTCAGGACTTACTAACACAGAATTAGTTGTCTCATTTTTTATTAGTGTATGCAGAAAAATATCTGAAATTTCTACTGGAAGAGCACAAATTAATCAGCATACAAGGGCGGTTATTATTTGGTCTACATTAGACTAGTCTTATAGTTTGTTTACTTATAGTTAATTTATCAAATTGATTCAGACGGATTTTGAGAGGTAAATGAGATTGATGGTTTATATTTCATTCAAATATTGAAAAGGTATCATAAATCTGTGTTTTATGGTGTCATAAGCTTTTTTAAGTGAGGGTTGTAAGTGAGGGTTGTAAGAATAACAACAGCAGTGTGCTGCAGGAGCACTTATGATAAAAACCTATAGATTTAATTAAAATAAGTTGTAAAATTGGTGTCAAATGGGAAGTAGAAAATGTATTTGTAGCAAACAATAAATCACTCTTGATTCCTTAATTGACTTTCTCTTTAAGGGACTCAAATGTTCCCTCACGTTCACTTACTGTGATGAGAATGAATTAGGGAATTGCACAGAGCTGCAGAGTGCTCCTCAATAAAGTGTGTGACGAAGAACTGGCTTTAAGAAGTAAAGGATTTTCAAAGATGTAAATGTACAAAGAAGTATATAAAAGGAACAAACCAATATGTTTGTGCATCTGAGATCATTTCATGTTATATTACTGCCAACCATTTTCAAAAGCACTATAGTTTTGTTTGATAGATTAATCCTCTTTCTTTTAAAACAGCCAATGATTGCACTTAAAAAATGAACATCACAAACAAAAAAAACTGTCACCACATGTTCCTATACGCTCCTGCAGCTCACTTGTTTTGGAAAACAAGCCCATTGTGTATTTATGACCAGCTGAGTTTAATATAGGATTGCAATATAATTTAATTATTGTTCATTATTGTCTTGATTAAGCAATTCATTGTTTCATCTATAAAATGATATAACCTATTTTCTAAAGCCCAAGTTATTGTCTCAAATTATTGTGTTTTATCCAATCAACAGACTAAAAATAATTATTTTACTATCATAAAAAGCAGAAAATTCATACACAACAAACACTGTAGCAGATTCATTTTCTGTCAGCTGACTAATAAATCAATCACCTAATCATTCTAATGTAATGCTAACAATTTTTTTAGGCTCTGAGAAAGCACACAGCACTGTATATCTCCTGCCTCTCTGGTCTGCTGGAAGTGGTGAAAAGCACTGGGAGTGGCAGAACTACAAACCTCTAGAGAATTTGGAGAGAGGCTCCTCCACCTTGAAATACCCTCTGGCAGTAATATTTCCACTGAATTCTGATCTTCCATCTAAGTGCATTTTTAAACTATAGCGGAACGTGCAGAGGGTAAATGAAACCTTTAAAAGACACTTTTAAAGACACTGGTCCAATAAATACATTTCAAACTAAATTAATGAGTCGTTTTTGTTTTTAAATATAATTGCCAACAAGCTTATGGTCCTCTTACCATTACATTGTCTGTATTTGACATTCTATAAACAAACCCAGTTCATACCCTTCAAAACTAATAAGCTTTGTATCCTATTTGCATAATTGGAACGTTTTCTGTGACTCTAACTTGGGGCTCAAAGCAATGAAAAAATATTTGTAAACAGAAATGACACCAAACACAGGACAGTAACCTTGCCAGGTTTAGCACCAATCAGCCATGAATTTAAAGAGCTCCTGCCAAAAGATGTACCCTTGTATGGAGTCATTCACTCATCACAGTTCTTTTTACAATGGTCCATTTATGCTTTCTATTGTACAGACGCTTTTGTCAAATGTTATAGCAAATAATTTGTGATAATTTTTGGGCTACATCATTTGGATAACTGCTCCTACACATCCTTGAAATACACATGACAGTGCTTTAAAAGGCCAGTGTAGCTGTAGATTGCAACTCCCTCGCTTCACCCCCCTCTTCCAAGCGTGAGCGAGAAACTAGGGTGGCAAATGCGAAAAGATTAAGAACCAGTGTTTGGTTTGTCCCTTCTGGGCTACTGTAGAAACATGGCAGTTCAAAATGGCTGACTCCATGGAAGGAAACCCCCTGCGGTCTGTAGATAAAAACGGCTCAAGTTAACAAAAACATAACAGTTATTCTTTTCAGGTAATTATACATAAAAATATACTCGTGCATATATATTTCTGACAATAGATCCTCCTAAATGTTACACACTGGACCTTTAAAACTAGTAAAGTAACCTTTGCCCGCCTGTATTCTGTAAGTAACAAACATCATCCAAAAGAAAATAGGAACAAAAAGAAAATAATTCTATTTCCTTGGACCTTCCCAGGTGTTTTTTTTTTTTTATGATTTCGAATAGTTCATTGCTTCCTTGTAAGCTGGAATGGGAGATGTCTGATGAAGGTCGCTTGAGCAAAACATAGCTCTTCAATAAACTTAAATATTAAGACGTGAGTGTGCAGAAGCTGAATTATAACAATATATAACAATTTGTAATTAAAATTATACAGCAGACTACGTCCCTCTAGAAACTAAAGGATTGAATTGTATTGTAATGTATGAATCTACAACTCAGCATGAAAACACCACTGAAGGAATGGCTTCGGACAGTTTTACAGTTAGAGAAAATGGGAATAATTTCTAGAGTGACCAAATATTGCAAATCAAATTTGATAAGCCATTTAACACACCAAAGCCTGCCAGTACCCTCAGCCCAAATAATCAGAGAAGTGGGTCTTAGGCACGGAGCATCCAGTAGGAGCCATTAGTGGCTATAACCTGCCAGTGTGGGGAATGTAAACAGAAAGTCCAGAAAATAACCAAAACCACAGCTTATTAACTCTCACCACACCAACGAGCACCCCTACATTACTCAAAAAGAAATACTGAGGCTTGATTTCTACCTTATGTTCCATTTTCTGTGAAATGTGACCCCGAAGGTCTCACAACATTAATCTTTCTGGTATGAGGAGTCAGACAGAAGCAAAAAAAAAAGCTATCAAATGATGATCACTGATTGTTATGCAGTTTTGGACCAGTGCCTTGTACTGTACATGTAGCTACTGTCTATCAGCACTCAGGCAAAATGAGAGTTAAATCATACTTCTCTGCAGTCAACATGGAATCTGATATAAAGAGATGGACGACAGTGTTTGACCCTGACTAAAGCCGTGCCATCAGCTTGTTTTGTAACGAAGCACAGTAATGTGAGAGGAGCAAGACAGCATTGTCCTGAACTGAGCCCTTGACCCAGAACAGTCTACAAAGACAGATGGCTGTTGACCATACTGTTTAGGAAATGTGTTGTATAACTGCTATCAATGGACAAGGGTATTAAGGAGAAATATAGTATAAAGATATGCAGGAGAGGGGAGTCCTTGAATGTGAGGAATACAGTTGCAGAAAAGCTTCATTTGACACAGATTTCTTTGTGCAGATAGATAAAGAAAATATCTCAGCTCTATGAGTGAAATCCTTCAAAGAACACAAGTTTTCCTTCTCTGAACTGAACCTCTTTGTCGATTTTCATTCTACATTGAGGATTTGGAATTTTATTAAAATCTCCATTAGCTGATGCAGCTACTCTTCCCATGGTCCACACAAAACATTAAAACATGACAACAGACACTTACAGACAAAACAACCTCATAATATTAAAATCAGAAAAGTATAACTAACAATATTCTTCCTTGCAGACAGAATACTATAGATATTCTTATTCATATGTAGAATTACGTACTACATTTACAAGCACTGAATAGAATTATAACATATATTCATCTTCATTGAAAAAAGAAAACTCATGTATCATACTTTGATATCTACCGTGTGATATAGAGATTTTAAGAGACTAACAGGGAATAGACCAACCATGACAAGGCCGGCCTGTAAAGTTTTCTGCCATTTTTCTACACTTCTCGCAGTAGACCACTTGACTTTACAGTGACACAGTATATCATGTGTTCAATTAAGCTGCGGTGCTTCAACTTAGTAATCATATATACCATAAAACGTGTGTGCAATCTTTGAAGATGGTTTTACAGCAGGCCAAAGTGAGGCTGTTAACCTTGGAAGGAAGAATGACATTGATTCAACCAGACTGTTTCATTGCAAACACTGTTTATGTGTTGAGCCCCAGCTGAAGCTTCATACAGAAGCAAAACACAAACAGAGGTGTTATGAATAACTTCTTATTCACATTTAACAGTGAACTTTGCAGTGGGTTTTAGCTTCCAATGCTAACTGCTTGCTTCACTGCAGCACTGACAAACATCAGCTATACAAGCTACACTGCTGCTGAAATCAGACCTACCAAAACATGAGACAAGAACAGGATTAAATGTCTAAGCTGTGCTAGCAGTACACAAAGGCACAAGAGCCAATGTAATTGTTTTGGAGGGAACAAAAAACATTATGTTGAGCTTGAAGGTTCATTCATACTCATGACTTTGCTGTTGTTAAAGCCTCAACAGTGATGCGACGACAATAAAATGTGTTCTGAGGGTGGCACAGTCGCTAATATTCCCTGGGGAGTCATCAAATTTATTTACAATCATTTATATACAATCTTTTACATTATGACACATCTTGTGTCATGTGCACATTTTAATTGAATATATAGAATCATTCATTGTGGATCATGAATATCCACACAACATGTCAACTTTTATGGCTTTACATTGTGAGTCCCAAGCTAGCTGCGCTCGGCAGTTTTCCCAGGAGTCTAACTGACAAATCTAGTCAAAATATTTCACGTCCACCATGAGTTATGATTGGTTCTCCCGCTACTAAAAATAAATGGATAAAATGACATGTCTTTTTCCTGTTTAAGTGTCTATTTGCAAGGTGACTGAATGAAGTGTACTGATGCAGAAAAGCGTGCGCGGTTACTTTTAGCAGAGTCAAAACTTTTACCGGCAGTGACGGTGTCTCATCATCCCGTAA
The DNA here is from genome assembly GCF_004916995.1 of Morone saxatilis. Classification (NCBI taxonomy): domain Eukaryota; kingdom Metazoa; phylum Chordata; class Actinopteri; family Moronidae; genus Morone; species Morone saxatilis. The sequence goes on from NW_023340246.1 coordinate 10,893,788, forward strand.
TGGGCTGCAGAGTGATCACTCAGCAGTTCAGGACACACACACACACACATACACATACCCACACACAGAAATGTACTTACATCATCAATATAAAGTCTCCCTTCCTCCTAGTTTTGTCTGACCGGTGTAGCCCACAAAACATATTTTAGTTGACAAACTAAATGTCAGTCCGTCTCTTGTTTCCTCCTGTTGTCTTCGCCTCTCGAATTTGGAAGGCAGCAGACCCAATAAACAACAAAATCACCTCAGTGGGGGTTTCTACCCAAACAAAGAGCAGGTGGAGGTGCCTGGACACAGCACCACCAGCACCATCTGCTCATGTATACCAAAACATTTAGGATTCTAGCATGAAAGCTGCACTGGAATCCACAAATAAGACATGAAAGATGCACAAGTGACACACGAGTGTCCATAATCGAAGAACAATACATATAAAAGGCTGCATCCAGAAATTGCTCATGGATATTTGTTTAGGGGGATGCTTTATCAGCGATTTGAATCAAGCAATATCTATGCTGATTCATCGTACATTCAGAAATCCTGGAAATCATTCATTCCACCTTGAGAGATCAAACACTTCATTAAAATGCAATAGATGGATTTTCTGCAATACAATTTGTGTGATGCTTTAGAGCTTTATAGACAGGTAATGTCCATGTGTTAATACGATCACTAAGCAAATTCCGGCAATGTCACATTTCATGAAATATTGTGTCACTAATGGTTGTGTGAGTGTCTTTGTGTGTGTGCCTGTGAGTGTATTTCTGCCAAGGTGACAGGACAGGAAACATGAAGGAAACGAGGAGGAAGAAGCCAAAACAGCAGAAATTCCAGACCCAGCACGCTTCTTCATATTAGCACTAAAACTACAACATATTTACAGTAAGCAGATCTGCTGAAACCAGTGTTAATGTTTAGACTGTACTAAGACAGACTGTGGCAGATCCAGAGCAGCACCACCATTTATTCCTCTGCTCGGTGCTCGGCTGCTCAGTGGAGCAAACTATTATTTCCTGGGCATTACACGTGCCAGAGCCTCTTTTTAAAGTCAATGTAACGTTTTAAATTCAATTTGGGACTCGAATGCACCTTTTCCCAGAAATATTATTCTCCTACATTAGCGCCCACTGAGTTTGTATGTAATGTGTGGAAATCCCATTATTAAGGCAGACTGACGAGAGCCTGAAGGACAGCCTGATTCCCTCTGAGCTATCTTGAGTGCATTTGGGACTGGTGTGATCTGAATGCCAATGGCAGGTAGCAGAGAAGCGTGCCTGTTTGAAAACTGACATCAAGAAAAGATAAAGGAAGAGTTAAATTGAGTGTGATTATTTACCTTATCTCTGTCTACTGCAGTGTTGAGAGAATAAAGGTAAAAAATCTTTTTTGATAACTTATTTTTTCTGAAACTTGAAACCAAATATTATGGAGCTATAGGGAATAGATAAAATAGATTCTTTCTACTCTTTTTCATTCAGATGGGTCAGCACCCAAAGACCCTCTACACTCCTGGAATCCCAGTGTTCAATTTGGTACACAAGGCTGGCTTGATATTTGTGACCCTGACCCTCACTATTCTCGACATGCCTCCTTTGGCTCCCTGTATTGATTAAGAGTCCCTGCTTGGATGAGGACACAGCTGGGGTCTTGATTCTCACTTTCCTATCGCTGACCTCCCTCCATTACCTACCAGGGAGGCACAAATGGACAGAGGAAGCAGTGGATACAGGTGGGAATTGCCTGGGCTGACATGCTAACACAATTTTCCTGCCGTTTAGATATGATCATGAATTATTACTTTTTCCGATATAAATCAATAAAGTTCAAGTATTTTCTAAAATCAAGTTTATTTTTTCTTCTATACTGCAGAAAACTGTCTTATTCTTTCTCATTTCAAGATACACCCATTGCTTTCTTTCACTGTACATGCTAATGATGTCATCTGAAAAAGAAGGTTTTAGGCATTTAATTATTGACTGAAATTACTTGATAACATGGAGACAGATATTCTGCTGATAACACGTGTCCACATTGATGCCAGTACATTGCTCCATTTTAAGTGGTCACAAGCCAAAAAAGTTGGGAGCCAACCTGCTCTAAAACAAGCTTGCTCTTCAGCAGGTGCTAACTAAGATTTCATGACCTGCACTTCTGTCATTCAAATCCAGTTAGGAAAACTTCTTCATCACTTAAATAAACTTTTCCTGGATTGAAACCTATCCATGCCCCCTCTCTGATACAGTATGGCTCTTCAAATTCAGTACAGTAGATGTATGGAAAAGATCAAACGTATTATAATCATAAAAGAAAGATCAATGTGTCCAACCTTAATCAAACAACCTCAGCAAGTGAATCTCCGACTGTGACTTACATGGTATAACAGACTTAGTTCTTTACTTGCTATATTGAGTAAATTGTTGCCTAAAGGTCCCTTATCACTTTTCTAACAATATTCTTAACTTCATGGATATTTGCAAGGGAAGGGGAAGACAAGACAAAAGTATGATTAAAAAAAAAATAGGGATAAGCGTGTAGGAGACTGCAAGAGACTTTAAAAAGCAGGAAAGAAGAAAAAAAACACTGGAAAAGTGAACAAAACTTTTAGGAGTGCTGCCCGCTTTTACTTTGCTATTTGAGATTTGTTAGGCTTGACCGTGGCGAATGAACACCAAGGGGTTCCCAAATGTTGTTTTCTTTAGAGTTTTTTCATACCCTGCTTTGATTTCTCCTATTTACTTTAAGGACTACAGCTAGCAAGTGGCCAGAGGCCTCTATTACTGACACTATGACATCAAACAAACAAATGGCCTTGTCAAGAGGTCAGACAGTAGGACTGTGCAGTAAATCTCTCCCAGTGGGTGGGACAGAGGGTGTGCACAATGAAGGCAAACAAGGTTTCTAGTAAAAAAAAAAAAGCTCATCTTTCACTGTTAAACAGGTGGAAGTTAGTAAAAACATGCAAAAACATTTAACAGTGGCAGAGCAACACATTTAGTTCAACTGAAATGTAGCATATGTACATGCTTCTTGTTAACATTTTACTTTATTATTGGTAAAGTAATTCATTTAAAGTATTGATAGCTCACCTGGTAGAGCTGGCGCCCCATGTACCGAGATTCGGTTGCTTCTGCTGAAGCAGAAGGGTTTGAATCTGACCTGTGTCCCACATCCCACTTTCCAGTTTCTATTAATTAAAGCCAATAAAAGGCCCCACCAAATAGGATTTTAAAAAATGAGGTAATGTTGTGGATGGCTAAGGTGTGCAAAATGTGGTTTATAAAATGTTGGCCTGTGTGTGTTCTGTTGCTTTATACTGCTTTGTGTGGCTGCATATAATGAATAGTGAATGTTTTCATTATATTGTTGCATTAATATTTTGTTTCCTCCTGTTGCTCTGTATGATTTGTGCATGCTGATTTTGGTGCTTTTATTGCCATGTTGGCTTCTTATTGTCTTGTGTTTTTTGTTTCTTAACTTGTCACTTCATTGGTTTTGGAACAGGTTGCCAAAATTAGCTCACTGGCTAACAATGGCACATTTACAGAAATGTTGATGAATGTGTGTTGTACTCATAAATAATGAAATGACAGACTGTGTGAGACATTACTTCGCAGTAAGACAATGATATAGATTGCAGCTCTACAAACAAAGTTATAGGTATATGAATGAATGACATCTGTACCACTGCCTAACAAAACCATCATGTGCCAACTTTCTATACTTTAATTTCCAGACAAATAAATATTCCATCAGAGAAATCCCTTTTATTACCACTCCTCTAATCATTGCTGCTTCAGCTACTTTAAAATTGGCAGGAGATGCAGTGTAGCGTCACACATTAGTACATCGTTTGTGCAGGAACCTTTTTTAATACAGAAGTCTAAAATCTATATCAGAGTTGGGTACCCGCGGGCAGCTCACCTGGTTGAGTACGCACCCCATGTACAAAGGCTGTGTCCTTGCCACAGCAGGCCTAGGTTTGGTTCTGGCCTGCAGAATTTGGTCCACTGTTGTCCAGTTTTTACTATTGACCAGCTTAGCTTAGTGGCTCAACAGCAAGGTGGCTCAGTGGTTAGCACGGCCTTTCTGCCCACAGCTCCTAATAGTAGAATGGATTTTGCTTTATGTTGCACTGTATGTGATTGTATATGTGACAATAAAGTTTTCATTTGATTTCAGTGCACAGTATGTGCATTATACTTGTGTTTCCTTGATTTACTCATACTCAGGCATGAGAATATCTGTATATTCAAAGGCAATCCAATACAATGCCGGCTTTGTGAAACTTCAATTTTACTGAAATTGTGTTGAGCGCTGTTCATTCAACTGTATGATGGTATTTCAGGCCATACCGTGTGTGTGTGTGTGTGTGTGTGTGTGTGTGTGTTTGTATTGTATTGACTGCACTACATGTACATTGTAAATGTGTCCAACTCTTGTGAACACAGTGCGATAACAGTTATTTTCTGTGGTTTATACATCCTGCTTCAGGCAACGGCGGTGGTAATGCCATTACTGAACATCAAACCATAATATCAGCTAACTGGACCCTCCTTGACTGCATTCCTCTCCAGGAGTACAGTATGAATATAATCAAAATTCAAACTGCAAAAATCCTTCAGGTCCTTCTCCACTTTCTCTTAGATGGTCTTATGTGTATTTTTTATCTTGAAGGGGGTAACTAGTACTCATTGTTCTTTGTTTAAACCAAACACAACACTGCTATGCATGTATGTTAATACAATATTTCTGTGTTTACTTTAAAGCAACAATAGTAATTACCGAATGAGCCTAAGATGAAATATGCCATAATCAAAGTCTGTTTCCATTTTTAAATGGTTTAATGAGGCTAAAAATCTAATGGAATAGTCAATAAGTCATCGTAATTTTAAAAAAAAAGGGTTTCTAAACCTTTCTGTTTCACTGTATCCTTCTGGTCTCAGGTCACAATCATGAGGTCACCATCACGAGGACACTAAACACTAAACCACACCATATGTCACACACCCAGTAATAGACCCACTTAAGATTTACTGACATGAAAAACAAGTTCTTTTGAAATTAGTAGTCTGTAACATCCGACACCCCATTTACTTTACACCTCTCAGTCTTGTGGAGGTTATCAAAGCATCTTCTGGTTTCTCTCCAGCAGCGTATTCCCCCTCCTGCTGGAACAATGCGTCCCTCCTAAGCCACATAAATCGATAGAAGAACCACAGGAAAATTGTGAGCAAAGGAGTCAACAGTACGTTATCTCCCCTGAATTTAATGATCAGTGAACTACACTGTGGAAGACGTCCAAACCTTTAATGATATTGCAGTTAAGTAGTACTTTCAAAAATGTGCAACACAGTCTGGATTAAAAGAACAATTTTACAGTGTGAATGTATGTACGCATTAGTTAAATATATATGTGTCCAATGTGTGCATTTTAGTGTATGGAAATAAACCCCTCATGCTGGATGTAAACAGATTTAACAATAAATAAATTCCTTGTACATGCTGAATATGTTCCAGTGACACTACTATGATATTTCATAATACCATATATCTATCATTCAATTTACATGTAATTCTATTTTGCAGCCTTTTTGGTAAGTGGTGAGGATGAAGTCATGCAATGACTTCTATTATGTAGTCATCCAATCTGTCCTCGTGGTCTCCAGGAAGCATACAAACTGGCTAATTATGTTTGCCTGATTGAATTTTGGGCTTGCCTTCTATCCATGGATACCAAGGATATTTAATTACATTTAACATAAGATAAGAGAACTGGGATGTAAAAGAGCACTGCCTTTGATATGTGCAGACACTATATTTCCATTGGTCTGAATCAGTGTCAGTCTGATTTATCAGTGTTCACAATATCCTCAGGCTCTCTCATTTCCTGCTGGTTGACTTATACTATATAATGAGGTCTGGATGGAGGACTGTGTTTTCTTTTTCTAGGGTGGCATCTGTTGTGAAAAGCATAAAGCAGACCAGGCAGCTTGTGCAGAGCCAAGTGCCCTTTGGCTGCACCAGAGATGCAACTTATAGCTTTTCAAGTCCCACTTAAACACTATTGAGGGGTCCTGTTTTGGTGAAACATGATGTGCAGCATTACGTGTGGTCAAGTGTGCAGTTTTCAGAGGGTGTGATAGCACTTTTAGTATCTTTGTGACCTGTGGCCCTCTTGGAAATGGGGTGAGATTAGAAAGGAGCAGTGGGTGTGTTAGGAGCTTACATCAATCATGGCCAATCACAGCTCATCG
>NW_023340246.1:10900141-10912384 GCF_004916995.1 Morone saxatilis
TCATCGCAACACAGAAACTGAGAAGTTATGTAAAATACCAATGCGCAAAAGTTTGTTTGCTTGTTATACAACATTTAATCAAGGCAGTGGAACTAGCATGCATTATCTTGTCATCTTGAACATGTGTTCATGTGCTCAGTCGGCTTTCGGGTTTCAATCTACTGAAGGCCTTCATGAATCCTACAAGCTGCTGTAGATACCAGCCAGTAAGAATGAAAAAAACAAAACAATCTACAGTGTAATCTGCATAATTCACATAGTTGGAGTAAAATTGTTTCTTTCAGAGAACTAGAATTAATAGTTAATCATAATTAAATTTATTATTATTTAGTATTATTATTTAGGTCTCCAGTAGTTTACTGATTCACTATCTGACCTGATACATGGTTCATATCACACTGAGCAAACAATGGACCCATTTTCATGTCAAAAATTGTCTCTTGCTGACTGTAACACTACCAGTTTTAACTTTTAGTTACGTTCTGTATTTCCTCACACGCAGGGTGTGCATGGTGTGTCAGAATGTACATGTATGTTGGCTGGCTGTATGTTGATTAATGGTGTGTTCAAGTGCAGCTTTATTAATGGGCCTTTGTTGGTGCTTTGTTTGAGATCAGTGTGGTGTGTCAGGGCCCTTTGAAAGAAAATTTGTCACTGTTACAGAATATCCACTGGCAACAGCCCTACATTTCACAGAACATTTCTATTGACAGATTTATTAATTGTTGCACATAATTTGACATGTTATAGATTTAAAAAGTGAACGTTATCACCAATCCCTGCCTGTTCCTCCCAAAGCTCCCCAGTTTGTGCCATAAAAGGGAACATGGATAAAGTGGCACACTGGGTCTGAGCACTAAGAAAAGCCTGAACTGTGCTGGGCTCCAAGAGTGGATTTGCAGAGTTTATCAGCACCAGCACACTGTGGCACTCATTGCTTACGCACTGCTGTGGATAAGTGGCTGCACAGAGCACTTGTCCTTGGTCAATAGCAGCCCTCGGGGTACACAAGGTGCTGGTCAATTAGAAAATGCTGAAACCGTTTCTTGGTCAATATATTCACGGTCACAGCCTAATCTACTATGTATTTTGTAAACACTCCAGTGGATCACTGTGTGAATTCATATTTTGCTTTTATTTGAAATTAAATTCATGTTAGCAATTTTAACATGGGAGCGGGTGAAACAGAAGTGGTAGGAAGAGGACAAACAATGAAAAATTATCAGCTATAGACAATGTTGTTACGAGTATGGATCAGAATCAGAATCAGAATTTTGTTTATTGCCAAGTAGGTTTTTACGCCTACGAGGAATGTGACCTGGTGCAGTTGGTGCATAAAATATACCCATATACAAATACAAACATACAAATATATTCTTTTGCAACTGATTCATATATAACACTTTATAAAAATAGCGTGGCTTGCGATTATTAAGCTTTAATAGTCTGAATATGTTGCATAAGATAAAATATGTCTCCAAACAGCACTGTTAAGGTATGTATCCGCCTAGCAAATCACTTTGAGGTTTTGAGACAAAAATCAATTTTTTTGCCACAGAAAACATTTTAACTCAGTTATGGATGACTGGATTTGCTACCTCTAATCTCTAAAACATTTTTTCCCGCCCACGTAATCGAAGCTGCTGCATTTCATGTAACATTCATTGCAGATGTCAAGGATTTTCTGGTCAGTTATGTGACATGGTTTACACTGAGAATGAAAAACAGCTCCCATATGGTGTTTTCCTTACCTTTGGGGTAAAATGGAGCATCTTGGACATGCTACATGCATGTCCAAACATGGCTGGGGGCGTTTAAATGTTTGACAAAGACCATCTGGTTGACAATATGAGGATAACATGTGGCTCAAAGGTGTGGTTGTAGGTGTTGTAATCTTCAAGATTCTTTGAAATGTTCGAGTAGGAACTATGCAATTATAATAAATAATAAAATTATAATACAATAAAACTAAATATAATGCTGATCGGTACATCAGCAAAATTTTGCTCTATTAAATCCGATGTGTGTTCAGTTTACATTTGCTTTTAAATTATGATTGATTTCCAATGAAATTGGTTTATCTTATCAGGGGGCTTGTTAAAACACTATTAGTGGTTTGGTAAACTAAACTTAACCATTACAGCAGTATACAAATTGTTGTTATTTTAGATGATAGAAGGGGCTTTCACACCAAATTCTGGTGTGCCTGATTAGTGCAGTTCATGTAGTCAAACTCTAGTGCAGAAGAAACAAACCGCCTGAGGCCGCCTGAAAAAATGGGTCCCGGGCTGCTTCCAGTTGGGCTTTGGTGCAGTTTTGTTTATTGTGTGGAAGCAACATGGACCAACCACAACTGTGTGAAAGTAGATATGTGATTTGAGAATGAATTTACAAGTCAAACCACTTTAAATCCATTTTCTGGCCGTGAACTGTCAAAGAATCGATCCCTAAGGTTGAGTTTCAGTCTCGACTAATAATGCTAATAATCAATTATTTCTTCCTGAGTTTGTTGTGACACCACAGGAGATAAATATACTCCTGAAGCACGGTGAAGTGCTGCATGAATTGCTGTCAGTTATCTGCGGTTGATTTCCCCATGTGGGTTCATACAGCGCTGATGATGCAGGATGACAAGGGCCAAACTGTCCAATAAATGAGTCAGCATGTCAGTCCATAGGAATTCATGTTTACTCCTGTCAATTATTTTGTTAAAGGACCAAATGAACCAAACTACAGATGTGAAAGCAACCTAAATGCAACGTGAGGTGAGGATAAAATTAGCAAAATCATGCTTTATATTTTATCACAATTCAAAGATGTATTAAAAAGTGGTTTATGTAAGTATCAAAGCATACTAAAAGGGCATAAGCAACTCAAAAAGTAAATATGTCAGCTCTGACATATGCCTATATCAGATATCTGATAATCCATTACTTAAAATGTGTTTAATCCTCTTCCTAGATAAATTAAACCTGACCTGACCTGTCAGTGTTGTTGTTTCTTGGTTGACGATTAGAGGTCGATAAAAATCATAGATCTCTTCCATGCCCTTTTAACATTCAGCCTCTGGTGAAACATTGTTCTGCAGCAGGTATCATGAATCATTCAAATCATAGCTGATCTGGATTACTGGTTGCCATCAGCAGCTGTCATGGATTTGTACCTCCAAGATTAAGATTGAATTTCTTGTCTTTTTGGGGGTTTTTTCATGCCAGTGAACCCACCTGCCTGTGGCACTATTGCAGAGACATGTGCACTCTCCTTTCTAGCAATTGTTGTGTATTATTCTGCACTGAAGAGACAGAGGTGGGAGAGGAAATGAGAAAAGATCCCATTTATACCTGGTGTTTAAATGCCCTCTGTTGAGCAAAACAAACGTGACTTGGTCATTAGATGAGAAACTGCGCCCTCTCTATTTAATTTTAAATAGATTTTACGCAGAAGGGAACTAAAATCGATGTTTATTTTTTTCCTAGTTTGTTGTGCAGCTGCTGTGTCCCTGTTGATATCCTGTATTAGAGTGCATTTTGGGTGATTTGATCACAAGTGGACAGCTGCAAGTACGTCAGTTCATACCTGGCATTGAAATGCGTCTCCACATACGTCTTGAGTGACTGCTTCTGATCAGATCTTACTTCCCCGCTCTATATGCAAATGAACGATATAGGGCTGCTGTAACCTACTTAGAATTTTGTCAGTCAATGTCCATTATTACAGTCCTTTTGGCTGTTCAAAACTTTTTTTTTTAAATACTTTTTTAACGTTTTTACACAAATAAACTCCTATGTTTTACCAGCGTTATTAGCAGACCTGCAGAAGGGATGCTCCATGGTGGCTGTGGGATTTTATAGGTGAACTAGCAGGACACACACTTTTACCTTCTCTGACTGCGTGGAAATCTTTTGTTTTCGCATCACAGATGACGAAGAACAGTATGAATGTCATAGAAAGTAAAATTTTGCCCCCTGCTCTTATCACAGGGCGTCTCTCCTGCCAGGTTCCAGCAAAAGGATATTATGTTATTTACTCAAAGAAAGATATAACTTAATGTCTGCTGAATGTCTGAGAGTGTTTCACAATGTTTATAAATTGTTACCTCACTTAACAATTCTTCTTCTTCTTCTTCAACTGAGTTCAATAGTGAAATCAGTTGAAACAGTGTCTTCACAAACATCTGCTGCTTATTTTGGCAGGTAAGAGAGTCTAAACAATTTGCATCAGTGTTTACTTACAGGGCATTAGATGAATAATTGGTCCTTCAATCTGGCCCAGGACACATTGTGTACATGCTGCTGAAAGAATGTGGTCATATATGGCCCAGACCACATTCGGAGGTGGTCTGGGCCATATATGACCAGATCTCAATTCGTCTTGCATGGACTTTACACTTGTATTTAGAACTGTCCACTTGTGACTGCATCACTCAAGATGCATCTTAATACCAGGTGTCAACAGGGTCTGTGACTCCCTCACCATAGATGAATGGATGCAGCAATGAGATCAGCAATCATATCACCAGATAAAAAGTCTTAATTCTTACACATTGCAACTATGGTATGATTATGGACATGGAAAGATTATGCTTATGGCAACTAAACTATGGTAATGTATGGTAAAACACATGGTTAGGGTTAATACAAAGATGCATATTAATTGTAGGTCTGTAACATGACCCAAACTCTTCATGCACTACTTCCTGTCTACTCTGTAACTAAATGTGGGCTGGATGTAAATGGTGAGCTGCAGGATCATCCAATGTGGGTACAGTTCCTCGGATTACTGGGCTGATATTAGACACTTTAGGTGCTTTTTCAGGACATAATTCCATTTCATTTCGGTTTAAATTTCATCAACTACAGTTTTTCACTGTAAAGCTCTATGTACCTCTAAGTTATCAGGGAGCACACTGCACTCCAATACAGTCAAACAGAACAATAATTGAATCCAAAAGCAGCCAAAGTATGCCTTTTTCAACAAAATAACACTCACACTGTAAAGAGAGATGCTGTATTAAATTTTACAATTATTAATGGCTTGAAGCTTTAGTTTTGGAAGAATACATTTAAAGTTATAAAGTAAAATTCAGATAGAAAGTTGTTCTATTTGCACACAAAATTACCTTTTAATACCAGGTGTAAAGCTCTTTGGCCTTGCTTCAACTAATTACATGATGGGTAATTCCAATTAAGCCACCTAGCTTATTCATTCAGATGGTAAACTAAGACATTTTTAAAGAATTAGATTTCAGTATCACTGCAAGTAAAAAAGTCAGCCCAGTACAGTACGTTCACATACTAAACACTCTGTTTTTAAGAAAATATTTGCTAAAAGTATATACAATTAAACCACATTCTGAGATTTATCAACTAAGCAATAAACTCAACTCTCTCACGCATTATTAATCCGTCACTACTGTATATTATATATATATATATTTGGAAGTCATAATAACTGCTGGGAAAAGGATCTTGGTGTTGTTTTTTTCACATTTTAAATTACCTAAGTGCATACTTCAGACATACTTTAACGGAGTCATTCGTAGAATAAATAGGAAATGTATATCCAATATGGTCATAAAAAGCCATTTCCCCCCTTACTAAGGACCCTCATGCTTCCTCTGTCCCCCACCACATCCCACAGATGTGAAGTAGATTACCGCCCCCCTTTACGCCTCCTTTTGCCTGCCCCTCTTTCCACTGCGAAGAAAGAAATCATTCAGTTTCAGCCTTTTTTTCTACAAACAACCCCCTCCCCTACCTTCCCCTCCCAACAGCAGACAGGGGCACACAGACGACCACACTCTCAAGCCAAACCCTAATTGTGTGTGCGTGTGTCTGCATTTTTTTCCCTGACATGAAGAGGGAAACCAAGTGAGTATTTGTTCTCTGTGCTTGTGAATGGTGGTGCTGAGCCTTTTGAGTCGTTCTGCTTGACTGAAATAGTGGAGGTGGCAGAAGTTAGCTGTGAGAAATTGCTGGAGTTGGGTAAGTTTGGTTTTTAGATTTATAAAACCTTAGCTATAAAGTTATAGTTGAGTATAATGAGAGGTTGGGGCTTTTTCACCTGGCACTCCATTTGTAAAAGTGGAGAAATATAACTTAAAAACAGCCTACTGTTAAATTTTTAGAGCATTTATATGTTTTATATACAGACAATTAAAGTATTGTTGGGTTGTAAAACACTGCTATTTATGTTGCTTTAGAGTTGAACAGAAATCTAGGGTTTTCTATGTCAAATGGCACTTATGTACAGTAGATGTTGATATATACGTGTGTGTGTGTGTTTGTGTGTGTGTGTGTGTTACTGTGTTTGTGTGTGTGTGTAAACATCTCTCTACTTATTTCTCTAATTATTATGTTGCCAAGTACGTTTCCACCTTACATGATTACCTATGAGGCCCGTGAACCTGTGAGAACTCTCTATGCTCTACTGGCTTAATGCCAAGGACCGTGTTGTCATAGCAACATTGAAGCGGTTGAGGGTTGTTGTGACACCTATGAAGCACACCTGTTCAGGCTTTGACAAGAGGGGCCATGGGGCAGAGCTGCAGCTGCACCACAAACGCTCAGATTAGCTCTGACCCACAGCTAAGCATGTTCCAGAGTATTAAAACCCAAGATGGTCCTTTATAGGCTAATAGGCTAAAATAGTATATATAGGCTACTGGTATTCATCCGGTTCATTTTAGGGCTGAAACAATTAATCAATTAATCGATTAAATGAGTAACACAAAATATTTTATTTTATAATACTTATATTATATTAAATTGGTTAGATAATTTTCATGTAAATATGCTATATGGATCATAAACTGAATATTTTAGTTTAGAGCAACTGGTCATACAAAACAAGCAAATGTTGTACTTTTTTCTGACTGTGAGTTGAGAGAATAATCTGCACTGAGAAAGTATTAAATGAAGGTGGGGAAATTACTCTTTCTTTAATAATTGCATATTTTAATGCCATTCTACACTACAGTGAGCATCAGAGTGCATACTGGACATAGTGTCAGCTACCTGTAAAAAGTTGTTCTGGGCACCTAATTAACAGTAGGAGTGGACGAATTGATTTAATTTATAATGTGGTTGTATAGTAAATCAGACAATCAATAGTCACTGCACTGCTGAACCACCAAACTGACTGATTTACAGCAGTCTGTGCGTTTCTTTAACATTACAAACAAAAACTGAAATGTCCTAATTGTGTACTCAGCTTCTGGCGGTGAAATGCTTTTGCAGGCGAGCTTCTGCTATTTTAAGCCAAAAGAAAAGTCAGCCTATAAAAGCCACTTCACAATGACAGATCCGTCACAGTGAAGCCAAAAACAGGTCACTACAGGCTGCAAAGAGTCTAACACAAACACTGTTTCAACTAAACCATAAGACGCCAGCGTGGAAATAGTGCAGACATTTTCCAAAGACAAAGGCAACTGCTCCTGCCAATCTGTGACACAGAGAGGAGCATGTGTGCTTCCAGTTAGCAGGCCTTTTAGAGACTGAATTAATGTCACTAAATGTCCTTTGACTTGTGCCTTTTACTGCTGCAGCGGTGATTGAACGCAGAGACGATAAAGTTATATTTTAGGATGAATTACATTTCCATTTGGCTGTATTCTGTCATTAGGCTGAAATCGCTGCCACTCTGTGCCATAAGGTTTTGATTTATTAAAGTCCAAACAAGTGCAGTAAAAGTTCAGAGCAATAAAAAGTTTTGGACGTGCTGTTCTGCACCAATTAAGACGTTTTAAAGATGGAGGCGCCATTTGCCTCTCACCTCATGATAAGTTTCACAGTAAATTCACCTCCAAGTGTGTTTAAGGACAAAGATTAACTAGTTAAAGGAAAGCAGCAGATATGTAATCTAGTACAGAGATGTTTGCAGATGCTCATGACTAAATAATATCTATTCAAACTGTCCAAATAACAAACCTCATTCATTCATCATGAAATCTGTCACGTATGGAAAAACTCATTAAAGATGTTTTTCTGTTACAGTGCACGTGTCAATCAAAATCATAAGAAATGAGCAAATTTGTTACCCTAACATCAAGATGCTCTTGCTTTGTGTCTCTCTTTGCAATCTTGTTTGAAGGTTTCAGTTGATTTCTCTTCTTACAGCTGCTGTAACATATGTGAGGTCACCGTTTCAAGTAAACAGAAACAGAGGGAGGGAGGAGGCCGCCAACAGTTGGGTGTTTTATTGGGCTCGGGCCACACCACAACTCATTTTAAAATAAATGGACAATTTTACGGTGTCCGTTCTAGCAAGCATGACTGGGCATTCATTCTGTGCTTTTCGACAGTCAACAAAGTCAACAAACTCAAATTATCACTCCGGCTATGAGAAGTTGAAATAGTTTCAAGGCTGCTGTAAAAGTAAACTGTAGCTGAAACCAAATGTGCTCCGACAGCAGGAAGAGCACTGCAAAGCATCTACCTAACAAGCCTGGTTCAGGTTTTTAAACACATTTCTGAAAGCAGAGGAAAGAGGAAGGGATGCCAGTCTGCATAATGAGACTATTGCTTTTTGACTGCACAAAGAGCAGAAAACAAACCCCCTTTGTGATAAAAATCAAACCTGATGTTAGAGATTTTGCAAAAGCAGCTCTTTCTCTGTAGTCTCGTGTGTCGTGAGGATTTACGGTGAATGGATGTAATAAAAGATCCCCTGACAAACTGTAGTTACCAAAAACAACACAAATACTGCTGCAAGGGGCTATGTCAGCGTTAACAGCCCTAGCGTGACACAACTCATGGATCTGCTACAGTAAGCCATGTCCTAACCACAGAGTGTGGTATATACACATTACACATACATACATACATTATACATCTCCAGTATATACACATTACACAAAAAACACACAGCTTTGCACAACATTGTTTTAGGGGGGTGAAAGAGTGAAAAAAAGCATGAATAAACAATCAAAAGCACAATTACAGATGTGGTCGTGTGGAAGCAAGTACTGTACTAATTAGAATCTTGTGAGAAATACTTGAAATTTAAATACCACTGAATACTTTACAAAACATCTATCTAAATTTGATTTGTGATTTGAACTCCCCCACTGTTTTTTTTTTTTTAAATAATTTAAAGCAGTTCCAATCAATTTCAAAAACTTAATTTTAAGTATCTAAGTGTCCATTATTCAAAAAACAATATTAATATTTAGTCAAATGATTTAAAAATTCAAGTTGGGTCAAAAACTCAAGTTGCTCAAATTGGATTGGTGAAATACAATAATCATAAAAGATTATTAATTGAACATCAGAGCTACAGAGGATATACGTATTCATTAGACAGAACCTGACAGGAAAGAAGTTGGATCAATCTTAGTTAGCCTGGATGGTTAAGCTGACTTTTTTTTATCTTGAATATTGGTGTCTAAATGTCCCCGACCCAATCTGAGCTACTTGTTTTTAGATCTGAACTTGTGAACCCTATACAAAGACACTTAAAATCAAGTTTTTTAACATGACACCTGAAATTACCAATTCAGTGGGATTTTTTAAATGTACAGTCAGTTTCAACATTAGGGCATTAAATAGTTGCATTTCTCAAATAGGCGTTCAATGTGTAACACCTATTTCCTAATATCACTTGATCAAACGTATTCTATTACTGTAGTACAGATTAATTCTATATATTGTATTTTATAATGTTATACAGTGTAATTGGTCTGTGAGAAATTACAAAAAGGACGGAATTTTGATCGCTGCTAAAATATGCAGTGTGACATTCAGTCACATTTTTGAGCCACAACAATATTAAAGATGAAATAGGTGCCATTTCTATATTATATGATACAGTGTAACACAAGGAAGGACGACTGGGAGATGCATACAATAAATGTTTAAAGGTCAGGAGGAGAAAGATTTAAGTCCCCATTATGCGGTTTAGCGTTTGAGGCCACCAGAGCACCTTTCTGTTGGCATAAGAATTATCCACAATGTTTGTGTGATTTAAATAAAGCTGTTTAAAACATGGAGACGCAGAAAGTAGCACTGGAAAACCTTCAGATTAGGTTTTAAACTGTGCTAATGTGCCTAATGAACAGCCTGTGGTTCTTTTGATTCACAGCTACATCATGTAAAACTTGTGTTTATCCCTGATGACTGAGACAGCAGAGTGGAGAAGCTTTGAATTAAAAAGATGATAGTGGACAAATAAGGGTCCACACTTAATTTCCCCTCCGTGCTCCAAAGGCCTGCAGAGATACTGACTGAAGTTTTTAAACACAAATGTGCTATTTTTTCATCTTAGCATCATGACGTATTTAGTAATTATCACTAGAGACATTGATAGAATTAGTTCATTTTGAAAGCTATAACAATTACGCTAATTTCTGTAGTTTGACAACAGTTTTGCTCACTTGAATGTAGGTTAGGTCAAGGTTAGACTAGCACCCTAAAATGTGCATTTCACTAAAAGCACTAATTTTACAATTTGGGAAATACTTTTATTAGCTTTTTGCAGTACGTTAGATGAGAACATTGATACCACTCTCATATCTGTCCATTAAATGTGAAGCTACAGCCAGCAGCTGGTTAAGCTTAGCGTATCATAAAGAAAGGAAACAGAGGCAAAGAGCCAGCCTGGCTCCAAAGATAGCAAAATCAACACCTCTAAAGCTCACAAATTAACAAGTTATGTGTTGTTTATTTCATCTGTACAAAAACAGAAATATAATGAGAGGTTTTGTGTCAAACTATTTCTTGTCTGGGAGCAATAAAAGTTATTGAGCTTAACAAGTGTCGATTTTGTTACATAGCCAGGCTGTCTGTTTCCAGTCTTCTTGCTAAACTAAGCTAATCCGCTGCTGGCTGTAGCCTTATATTTACCACAGACTTGAGAGCGTGGTATCAATCTTGTCATCTCACAGAAGTTATCCACAGCCACTCACTTCCAGCTCTTTCCAGGTTAACATGTGGCGCTGTTGGATGCCCTTCATCTTGGCCTGGGTATCCATGGCAACCCCAACCCTCTGCCAAAGTGGAGATTGGGGTTCAGGCTTTGACATCTACTCCGCGGTAATGGCCCCCAACGACACAACGCAGGCAATTGGTGATGAGCCTGTGAGGATGACAGACAACCGAGACTGGATCACATCAGCAGCTTTCTCGCCATCATCCTCACCTACGCTGCGGTACGAGCCTCAGCCGGACAAGTGCTCGGTCCACTTCAGCACTAACACCGCCTCACCCCGAAGGCTCAAGGCCAAGAAAGAGGAGCTGGCGTATCTGCAGGCCATCCAGCATGGAAACAAAGCAGTGATGGAGAACTTGGCGCAGTTTGTGGGGGCAGAGCTGGGAGATCAGCGCTATGAAGATGTGATTAAGGAAAACATAATTGGCATCCAAGAGGACCAGAAGAGTTGCCATGAGGTGGTAGAGAAAGCTGAAGAAGATCTAGAAACGCAATTGGAGGGGGAAGTGTCAGGCGCCCGTGCTGGGATGCAGAAGTGAGTGCAATAAGTCAGTTTGTGCAGATCTTCATAAAGGTAAAGGTTGAAATGTAAAGACGGTGGCTAATAAAAGATGAGCCCTTGTTTGTTGGCGTACTGAAGACGTAAACAAATTAACAGTGTAATAGAGATATTGAGATATCTGTGTTCAAATGGCAGAGACAGGCAATCTTTTGCATTTTATCAGAGGTGACTGCTGTTTCATCCTGTCTTTTACAATGCGCATGTCAAGGAAATGAGCAAACTTATTACCCTAATATCTTGATGCAAAGCTGCTGCACTGTGTCTCTGCTTGCAGTCTCTCTACTTATTTACTACTCATCTGGTCAACTTTTAAAGTAAAATGCCACATATTTACCAGTTCTCACCTGCCAAATGTGAGGACTTGCTGCTTTTGTCTGTTTTATGTCATTGTAAACGGAGTATCTTTGGGGTTTTTGACTGTTGTTTTGACAAAGGAAGCAAACTGAAGAATTCATCAGCATGTTCTTTAAAGAGGGCTGAGATATCTAGACTAATTATTTCCAAATGCACAGTACAAAGTATCCTAGTAGGGAGCAGTCATGTCTAAAATACAGATATTATACATATGGTAAACCTCTAAATTGATTATTTTTAACAATATGTGTATTTGCACATAACATTACCCCCTTTTTTGTCTTTTCTTGTCATGCTTTAATCTTTGTAATTTCTCTTTATATATGAGTCTGTCTTCCCCTTTACACAATCTTTCCTATTACATAACCAGTTTTAACAGCAGCCACATGTATCAACCCCCC
>NW_023340246.1:10912484-10949699 GCF_004916995.1 Morone saxatilis
CCCCCCCCCCCCCATAATATATTTAATGTCCTCAGCTCGTCTTTCACTTACTCTGTCTCTCTCCACATATCCCCCTCGTCCTCCTTCCCATTCACTCCACCTGGTGACCTGGATCGGTCATCTTCCGGAGCAGAATCAGAGAAGAGTCCTTGGCCTTCGAAGACATGCTCCGAGCGGCAGCAGACATTGCCAACAGGTTGGAGATCTCATCGCAGGCCCTGCATGCTTCATTCACCAAGCAGCTGAAAGACATTGCCAAAGTGCATCGCTAAAGAAGTTGTTGAAAAGACCTTGCACACTGCACACACGTCATCAACTTGTGAATGATGTTTGGTACGCTGTGGGAGAAATAAACCTTCCTGCACTTATATATATGTTTTTTTATTAACTTAACTAAAAGTGCTTTATAGTACTGAGATACACCAATGTGTCAAGGTCAGCCATTACATCAACTGTTGGTAATCTCACATCATGTAAAAGATGAACACAGCAAAACAGAATTGTTGGATAAAAAAACATTTTTCTCTCTCTATGAAGTTACAACCCCGTAACCCATAAAATATTATTTTCCATCTGGGCATTATTTGTGGAATTTGGTGAGGTCAGATGTGGCAACAGTATGTGGTGCAGGTTTAAGCCAAGTTGAGTGTTTATGGATCAAACTAGATTGGCCCTCAGAGAGCAAACATAATGGCTCTGTTAGTCTTCTCCAGAGGAAGTCATGCATCAGCCATCTGGTTCCAGGGTGAGGATGGAGCCCAGGACAGGATGACTAGTGTGTTCCAATAGATATTTTGTTTTTGCAACAAAAAAAAGAGAAAACTGCAACTGAGATATCATTGTTATAAAGCAATGTTATCTGTTTGGAGAAAACTGCAATAACCTGTGGATGAGGGATAAGCTATTGGAAGAAAAATGAGACAATGCCTGTGATAAGGAAGAAATAAGCAGGAAAACACACCACAAGAAAACCTGATTAAGCTCTTAAAACAGAGAAACTCTGAATCTGCACATTGTTTAAAAGTTTCCTTGCAAGATTTTACACAGAACGTAAACTTTAGGATCTAAAAAAGAAGAATATTTGTGTGTCTCAGCTGGATTGACCCATGCAAACAGGAGAATCATGCTCTAGTTGTGTGTCCAGCTCCATTGGGCTAGTCTCTCTTTTCACCCTGACATGACCCATGAGCGAGAATACTTTCATGTTTGTAATCATAAAATGTGTTATAATATGAATTTGTACAATGTATGATATGAAATATGTTTTATCTAGTAAACAGCAACAAACAATAAGTTCTTCTGATGTGTTTTTTCTGAAAGATTACACATTTTCTGCATTTGTTGCCTTGATTTCAAATCTTCTTTTCAAAGCAATATTTTAGGGGAACTAAAACTTCATTAAGCATATTATTTCACCTAGTCTGCCCTCTAGCTGTTTCCCACAGAAATATCCCAAAGACGTTTGTTCACCTGTGTCACATCCTTAAGAAAATTAAAAAAATAAATAAATAAATAAATTGTCTTTACCCTTTTGGTGCAAACTCGACCTAACTGGACTTACTGG
The DNA here is from genome assembly GCF_004916995.1 of Morone saxatilis. NCBI lineage: Eukaryota > Metazoa > Chordata > Actinopteri > Moronidae > Morone > Morone saxatilis. The sequence continues at coordinate 10,914,049 of NW_023340246.1, forward strand.
TCGATCACCTCCCATACATACAAGTAATCACTTCTACTGTGAATCCTGTCCTCTCTCTCTCTCAGTCTGTGTGTGAAAGAGAGTGAGCAAGAGAGAGAAAGGAGGAGGGACTGTTATAGGTACCAGATGAAAGACGCGCAGTGCTCAGATGTGTCCTGTCTTCTCACAGCGGATGGTGCAGTTTTGCGGACCTAACAGACCAGAGTGGGCGCTAACAATGCTTCTAATCGTGGAAAAATAACTCATTTTAAAATTTACAATAGATATCAAAGTCTCAGATTAGGTTACCAAGGACGCGTAAATTCTTGGCACCGTGCGTAAAAAACGCGGAACTGTTTGGATAATATACACACAGCAACAACCGGACTTTTTTATTTTTATTTTTTTCATTTCTTGAGGCCAGATTTTTGTAGGCATGAACTGGTACTTAGAAACACACCAGAGGTGAGCTACAGTGTTACAGTGCCGCTCCCTCATTCAGCACCGGGTGATGGATAGCTCACCGACTCAGCGCGCGGACAGGCGGCTCTAGGAGCGCGGAAACAGAAAGGTGCTCGCTCTCATCCGGTCTTTATCGGGACTCAAAGTGACAAGAGGCGACGTCGATGTTGAGCTTCAGTAAAGTTATTCAGCCAGCGTACCGTCATACCCACTCCCCGCCCACAGATATATAAACGCTGTAGTAACAGTAGTGGCGGTGAAGTTGTCCTGAAATGCCTCCCAGCTGCGAAGATGACAGATTTTGCTCACACATCACGGTTTCAAGGTAACGTTTTGACAGTGGACGGAAACGCCTCCGTGCTCTCCGGTGAAGTTGGACTCGTTACTGCCAGAGTACAAAATGGGACACAACCACCTGTTCTCTGTCGGGACGGCTATTCTCTGCTCGCTCCTCCTGTGCCTGTCAGGTAAATATTGTACTGCTGCTTTCCTAACGAGAGAGAGAGAGGGTAAACATTTTAACACAACAATACCCTAACAGTTAGCGACTAACTCTATAAGTGTGCTATTAAACATTGTTTTAAAAGGTAAAAGGGGTTAACTTAATTAATAATAATTAATATTAGGATGCTGGGCTTTAAAAAATGGCAAAATGTAAACTTACCGGTCAGTCCTCACCCACAACTCTCGTGCCATGGTACTCTTTGTGTTTGTGTCACATCTTGCCATAATTATCTCTGGAGCACTCTGTCTTTCACTTCATGTTCACTTCTTTTTAGTTTTAATGAATCATATTCACAAAATACAGAAGCTCTTTTATTCCCTGTTACCACCTGAGAGTTTGGTATCCTTAGCCATGTAAATGTAGAAACTGCCAATAGAACCAGTACACTTACCAAAAGCAGAAAAGTCCCTCAGAACAGTGTGAAAAAATATTCTATCCAATGTGCAACAGCTTAGTATAGTTATATTTTCAGTGGGTGTTAATTGTGAGATTTTCTTTTCTCAAAATCAGTAATGGACAAGACAAAAAAATGCATATTTATAGTCAGAATTTAGAGCTGAAATTTGAATTCTCATTTTTGTTTTAGAAAATAAAAATATATACTGCATCTATTGCGCACATTTTTCAATTGGATAATACCTTTTTTGTGGACACATTTGTGGAAACTGTCGGAAATGATGCAAAATTTCAGTGCGACTTTACATCCATCAAGGTTTGACAGTGGAACTGGGGCAGCTCCATTTGGAAGTGGATTCAGAAGCTCCTACGTGGCCACGTCTGCCTTCTCCTTCCACTTAAATGCAAGCAATATTTGCGTGCACAAACCAGAGCTCACTCAGAGATCTAAGGCAACATATGTCTCCTTGTATTGACGTGAGAGAGGGTTTTAAAACACAGCGTACACTGTGAAATCAAATGCGCTGTAGCTTCTATCTCCCCTCCCTCCATCTTCACATGCTCCAGCAATCAGATGTGCAGGTGCTTGATCTCGTGCCAACACACTCATACTCATTATGAGTTCAGCTTTCCGTCTTGAGTCAGTTTTAGTCAAGTCACGCAAAAATTGTTGCATGTTTTTTTTTTTTTTTGCAAACTTTTTACTGTATATGACAGCCCAATTTCACAAGAGCGCCTCTGGCCTGAGAAGCTGCTGACTCGATCATCCAAACTGGTCAGTGTTTCATACACCTCTTGCCAAGGGACTTGGCCACGGTCCAACATCCACAGCCCAGTGTGCTGGATGTTGGAGGTGTCATCTCATTTCAAGTCTCCGCTGGCAGGAGGCTTTGATCTATGGCACCTGAGAGCCTTTTTTTTTTTCAAGCCCCACATCTGGTCCTTCCCAGATGCATGGACAGATGAACATGTGCCGCCCTGACTGTCAAGAGAACAGATAAGAAGTCTCTGGTGTCTGCTTGTTTGCCAGAATGAAATTAGTTCATGGTGGCAGGAGAGGAGCCCAGGAGTACCATGGGCAAATCATCTCTTAATAGTCACCTCACATGATATCTATAGACCACATATGTAAGATTATTGTGTTGCGTAGAGTCTTGTTGGGCTTTGCATCTACATATTTCCTCAGCCTTTCTCTGGTAAAGACCCTCAAGCTAAAGAATTAGCAGGGCATTAAATCAAATAAACAGATTTGCATGTATCCCTCAGGTTAGCTCTATGCAACCTTTAAGCCTCTCACCTGATTATCCTCCACTGGACTGTCCTACAGTCATGGATTGTAAATACTTGTCAATGTGCCCATCGGAACCACAACTCACCCATGGACAGGTAATGATGCGGCCTTGGCTAAGCAACCATGACTGCAGCCAGATGCAGGTGGTCCAAGGCCTCATTTTAGGATCCTTGATGGAAGCACACTTTGGTTGCATTATACCCTCACACTGTCAAACAGCACATCCAGATGGTGTGAGTATAAATGGCATGAACACCCAATCTCAATAGATTTTTAAAATATTGATTCTTTATATTGATCGAGGCTTTGGTGTGATGCTTTACATGTACTGACATAAATCTCTTGACAGAAGCTGTCTTGAGACATTTGTTATATTGTGAGATCCGTTCATTAAACAGGGAATAATGCATTTGTTAAGTAGTATAAAAACATTGATGTTGCCAAGCACACCTTTTACAAGTTGTACAATTAACGGACCCAAGATATAACGTTTTAATTAGTTTCAAAGGATTTGCAGACAGAGCGAGGCTTGCTGTTTCCTGCTGTTTCCAGACTTTATGCTAAGCTAAGCTAACCGGCTGCTGGCTCCAGCCTCATATTGACCATACAGAAATGAAAGTGGCACCAATCATCTCATCTAATTTTCAAGCATTAAAGTGAATAAGTGTGCGTGGAACCATTACTTTAATGTCAGTCCAGGATAATGACTAATGCCGGTCCATTACTGTACGTTGAAGCCTGATTGAGCTTATTGCTGATATGTTGTTATCATCCATACGATACCAGCCCATAGGTAGTAACAAGGAGTAATGCCAAATATATGTTTGAGGTTGTTTAGAAACACTGAAGCCATTACATGGGTTTGTACTTAGTGTGCCAACCACAGGGCACTCCTTTTTCTTTCTTCAGAAAATCTAATTTAAGGGATCCTTGGGGGAAATTTTGTTTTAGTTCTGTATTTATATTAAAAACTAAATTTGGCAATATAATATTCATAAGACTTTTTAAACTCTGACATCTTAAATATTGGTACCAAACATTATCGGTCGAATATAATATACACAGATGCAAACACACACTATCGTCAACCTCTGCTTCAGCTGTCAGTTAATTGTTTTATGCATCCGTTGTAACACAGAGTGACAGACAGCTCGACAATAAACACCCTTCACTAGTGAGAAATTAGCTCACCTCCACTTAACTCAAGCAAGTAATGATGTGTGTAATTGACTCTGTCTACACTGATGAAGGTGGAAGCGGTAATCCCCAAGGGATGGGATTCCTGTCTGTTTCCATGCAATTCATTCTGCAGAAAAATAATACAGTGACTCAGTCTGAGCTTGTACGCAAATCTGTCTAGACTGCATATTCAAAATCAATTTGATTAAGCCAGATCTCGTTGCGTAGCCACAGATACATTCTAAAAACACTGCAGAGGTAAAGAAAGAGGTTATAGCTGAAATGTTGTTGAGGGAGGAGAAGTACTTCTTCGGACTCACCCCGCTCACCTCGAGAGATTTTAGCAGGCGACCCTCGTGGGGAGCTCAGATCAAAAGATCAAAAGATTTGCTAAGATGTGGAAAAGTCAATAAGACTTTACAAAGAAAACTCTTAGATGTTTAGAGCTGGCTTCTGGGCTGAAACACGAGATGTTCACAACCCTCACTCCCAAAAGCCACAATATCATGCCAACCTGATTTACTGGCTGTTGGTTAAGTGAGGATTAGGGGAGACACGGATGAGAGAACATGGATATGATCCCATCGTTCCCTGTGCACTTTACTCCTGTCCTCTTCCACAGTACTTTTAATGTAATTGTTACATTCTTTATATATTACACCATCAAATATTAACTGCTAACCTTGGTGTCAATGAAAATTTCAAAAGGACATTTGTGCTAACATCAGTTACATTAACACTTTTACAGTGTCATATTAGCTTATTAAAATGTTGAAAAACTCCACATTGGGGTTCCAAGAGAGATTGTTTCAAGAAATATTTTATAGATCTATTAACGGCATATTTAAAGTGAGTGAAATTTAATAGAAACTGGAATTTCATTTGCACAGAGTTGAATAAATGTGACCAATTTATAAATTCCATTACTCTCATATTGTATCTGCCCTCTATAAATGTTTAACACTTAAAAGAAGACTTTTTATATTAAAATGAATAATGTATCTACAGCTCTTTGTGACGAGAAGACCCACTCGCACGCTGAGGATGATCTCTTCAAGACGCTGTTCGTTGGTTACAACAAGTGGTCCAGACCCGTGCCAAACATCTCCGATGTGGTCATCGTCAAGTTTGGACTGTCCATAGCGCAGCTCATCGACGTGGTGAGTGAGGGGAACATGAGGGCATTAAGAGAGGTGATATTTGAACACAAGTGGAAGCTGTTGCTTTTAATGTGAACCAACTTCATAATAGGACGATCTCATTTCTGTGCCTTTCTCTCTGATTAAAAGCAGTTTGTCTGTTTAAAGCTCTTTTACTAAAGACATGGATTTTTATATATCCATTCAGATACATGTGAACAAATTTTCAAGGTCAGACTGAGTAGAAGACATTTTAAGTGCAACAACTTATTCCTAGAGCTTTAATTAGTATAATTAATACTCCCTAGTTAGCGAAACCCAAGGCACTGCAACTGAAATCCTTCTACCTTGTATGTTTTACACTACATGTGGTTTTTTTCAACAGTATGATTTTGCATTTTCACATTCAGCAGCAAAAGCAAACTTAGGAAAACTTGATTATGCACCTTCACATCCATCAAGTTATTGAAGTAAAGTTGCTGCGAGCTATATTTGGGTGTGCTCTGACAAACCTCCACGAACCTCTCGCATAGATTCTTATGGCCTGAACCCAGAGTTGACAGCCTTAACTCTGTCTCTGTGTCTGTCTGTCTATCTGTCTGTCTGTCTGTCTGCTAGGATGAGAAGAACCAAATGATGACAACCAATGTGTGGCTGAAACAGGTCAGAAATATTTGTGTCAGTGTTGATTTATTATTGAGATGTATTTTTTTCGTGGTGATACACAATGTTAAGAATATATATAAAAACCCTACCCTAACAGTGCTCAAGTTCTTAAAGTTATATGACAATTAAGTAAAGGATCACAGCCCCTAAAGGTATCACTGTTGTTTGTATGTCCCAGGAGTGGAATGACTACAAACTTCGCTGGAGACCGTCTGACTATGACAATGTGACGTCCATCAGAGTCCCGTCGGAGCTCATATGGGTACCCGACATCGTCCTCTACAACAAGTATGTGTGGTATGAGACTAACACAACAGGAAGAGTAAGAGAGAACCTTAATTATAGCAACTAACGATTGATTATTCTCTTGAATTAATAAGAATGAATGAATAATTCATTAATTATTTCATCTAAAAATGGTCAATTGATTTTTTAAATGATTGCCGATTAATGTTATTGTTGACCAGCTAATCAGCTCTGTTCAGCTGTGTTTAACACAAGCATGTTATTTAAGTTTCATGATCAGCTCAATACAACACAGTCTATCTGCTGTACTGTAAAGGTAATATAAGTGTATTTTTCATAACATGCTACAGTGGGTGCTTGTAACAGAGCTGCAGACAAACATACAATGATAAATTGGTTTAAATGGATGAAGCTTTATTAGATGGTATGTGAAGATGGCGCCATCTAGTGGAATTCCTAAAACACAATCTGCTCAGCTGTCTGTCTCAAATTGTGAACTATGTTAAACATTTCTGTTAACTTTATTTGTTACTGTGCATCTCTGTCATTGTCTGTTGGTACAGTTTATGTGTATTGCTTCAGTGTGAATCCATTGTAAAAGAGATTTAAAAACCTCTCCCTTCCCCTAATTTCACCTCACGGAGATTCATCTGAGACGGTTTACGATGGAGTTCTGCTCCATCGACTCTGTGTAATCACAATCTGTAAGCGAAATTAAAAAAGGTGTGAAAGCGATGAAAATGATAAGGATCATCATTACATTTGTGGCAGAAGCTATTATCACAATTAAAACAATGAATGGAGGGGAGATTAGTGGAGAAGATTATTATTGGGATATCATAGGACTTTTTCACTGTGTAGTTTCCACAGTTTTTCTCAAAAGGAGTTTCAGGGTGTGACTGTTTTTCTGATATTTTTGCCTTTGTTCTCAGGTATTTAAAGCTGTTCTCTCATACTTTATGTCACCGTCACTCATGTGACTACTTCTGCTCTTCCAGCGCTGACGGTGAGTTTGCTGTGACCCACATGACGAAAGCTCACCTATTCCACACTGGTAAAGTTCGCTGGGTCCCTCCTGCCATTTATAAGAGCTCCTGCAGCATCGACGTCACCTTTTTCCCCTTTGATCAGCAGAACTGCAAGATGAAATTTGGCTCCTGGACATATGACAAGGCCAAGATCGATCTGGAGCGGATTGAAAACACTGTGGACCTGAACAACTACTGGGAGAGCGGTGAATGGGCCATCATCAATGCCGTGGGAACATATAACACAAAGAAATACGACTGCTGCCACGAGATCTACCCAGACATCACCTACTTCTTCATCATTCGAAGGCTTCCGTTGTTTTACACCATCAACCTCATCATCCCCTGTTTGCTCATCTCTTGCCTCACTGTTTTAGTTTTCTATCTGCCCTCAGACTGTGGTGAGAAGATCACCCTGTGCATCTCCGTGCTGCTGTCCCTCACTGTTTTCCTTCTCCTCATCACAGAGATCATACCGTCCACGTCCCTCGTTATCCCACTCATCGGCGAGTACCTCCTCTTCACTATGATTTTTGTCACCCTCTCCATCGTCATCACCGTGTTTGTGCTCAACGTGCACCATCGGTCTCCCAGCACTCACAAGATGCCCCGCTGGGTCCACTCCGTGTTCCTGGACCTGATCCCGCGCTGGCTGTTCATGCGACGGCCTGCGCCAGATGGCCGGCGTCGCAGGCTGTTGCTGCTCCAGCAGGCAGCTGTGGCTGAGCAGCGGCAGGGCCGGATAGCCACGTACAAGTCTGACTGCCTCAGCACCTCAGCTAACTGGTTAAGAGATGGGGCCACATCAGACGACCCAGAGAGAAGCAGTTACGAGGATTTAGAGCTGGGGACACTGACGTCGTATTTCTCCTTCCGTCCTCCTTCGCCCAGACCTCCAGGGTCGACTCCTCCTCCACAACAGAAAACCCCACAGAACAGCCAGAACCGTCAGGAGGGGGCTGCAGTGGCAAACAGACAGTTAACGGGGCCCAGGGTCAATCCCACTCAGAGGCCAGCTAAAGCTGATAATAAAGTATCAGACTCAACATTCCTGCTTTCACCAAGTGTTATACGCGCTCTGGAAGGGGTGCACTACATCGCAGACCATCTGAGGGCCGAGGATGCTGACTTCAGCGTGAGTATCAATCAGTACCACATCTATTATTATCAGAATGGCACTTACTGTAAAATGCACTTGTATCACAGCTGGCCTGCAAATGTTCATGATTTATTTCATCCCACTTCCTCATAGTAAATTGATTATGTGCCCATGTGGATGTACTGAATGCCAAAAATGAACTTACAGCTCTCGTCAAGTCATAGTATTTTCTCTTGCCCAGCATATGTGAAGTCTATTGATTCTAAACACAGTGCATGCTAATCAGCTTACCAACAGCCCTGTGACAAACACCTGCAGTTGTACTGTTCTCATACACTAAAAACGGAGGAAAAACGTACTTAACCTTATAATGAAATAACTGGGATAGACTAATGAAAGAGAGGTATTCCTAAATCCAAACATATTCTATAGATATTATATAAAATAGAGAACAGCTGTTAAACTTCACATTTAAGAAGCTGGACCCAGAGATTATTTGGCTTTTTTTAAAATAAATTACTTAATGATTCACCATTAAAGCAGCTATAAGCCGATATTTTATAATAACAGAACAATGATCATGTAAAAACAATGTGAAATTAGTTGCTTGTAGGTATGAACCTACAGAGAATTATCATTTGAATCTGAAGCTCCAACTTTAAGGAGCTTTATAATGGGTTTCTCACTGTTTATCTGTCTGGCCTGTAACTTTCTGCTGCAGTGGGCAGCTGTTTTCAGTGAAAAGCTTAAAAACCCACTGTAGACTGTCTGCTCAACACCAAATGGCAGACAGACACAGTTAGAGACTAGCTAAAAAGCCAGATATGGCTCTCAGGAGTTGGTAGAGACCAAAATCAGAGCGACAAGTGAAAGTGGGGCACATTAGGGAACAATTATAAGTCTGGCTACACAAAGATGACATAAGAAAATAATATTGGCTGATAGTGAATAGTTGGAACAAGTCAATGCAAGAAATATACAAGCGTAAGGAGACAGCATGTTTGTGAATGGTGGTGATCCTGATTGAACTTTTACTAAGATCCATTTCAAAGCAAACTATGAACATCACAGTAAGAGTTTCATATCTGTACCTTTACCCTTTCTTTCTTTCTTTCTTTCTTTCTTTCTGTCCTTTTCTGTTGTTCTTAATTCTACACAGGTCAAAGAGGATTGGAAGTATGTCGCCATGGTGATTGACCGCATCTTCCTGTGGATGTTCATTATTGTGTGCCTGCTTGGGACCATTGGCCTATTCCTACCCCCTTGGCTAGCTGGCATGATATAGCTCTGGTGAGAAAGTAATCACCACTAGTTAGTGAAGTTCAAAACGTAGCTGAACTCTTACTTCAAGACTGGGAATGTGACGCGTAACATGCTACATTAGCGGCCTCATGAGGCTATAACGCTAAACCAAATTAATAATGTTACTTAGGTTGACCTCAATGCTAACATTAGCATGCTAACATGCCCAGACTTTTATTGGGAACTGTTTACTTATGTTAGCATCCTGATGTTTAGCCCCTAAGATTTGGCATGTTAGAATGCTAAGAAATGATAGTATGTTATAGTAATATGACTACTTTTTTCTGTAGTTTGAGGAATTGCAGTTTCAACTTCAATAACGTTTGCAGACCAAAGTACTTAGAAGTACCTATACCTCATATCTAGGATATATAGAATGAGCTGAGTAACTAGTGTTTAGTTACAGTGCTAGTACATTAATGTGGTTACATTTTCAATTACCAATAACAAATCAATTTGATTACATTTTTCAAGTAACTTGCCAAACATTAGTCCGCAGCATTAGTCTAAAAATACTGATGCTGACAGGAATTATTTCAGTACTTTGAGGTATCCAGTCATGAGCTGAAGTAGATCCGTTGGTTGTGCCCATTCAAGGGCATTGTAATGGAGCCATCAAAGTTATTAGGATTCATCTTCTGGGGAAAGTTAATGTACCAAATTTCTTGGCAATCCATCCAAGTTGTTAGTGTCATTCAAATGACACAGTGACACAAACTGAAACTTCGTCCCACCTATAATGGGATGGCTTTTCTCAACCTTTAAGTGGCATGCTGTGCTATAGTATACTGGACACACTAAATGGGGTCATGTGTGCTCAAATTTCCTTTTGTTTGTTTTTTTTAAAGTTTTCTGGCCATGCTGCCATGATTACGCTTATTTTGGAATGATCATACTATGTAATAAATACCCTCATGAAAACCTTTAAAAGTCTATATAGCATTTATTGAGTGGCGGCAAAAAAAACACACACATAATTAACTATTGCTACCAGGTCAATATGTTTATGCACTGCATGTTCAAACAATGCTATAGTGCTGCAGAGGGAAAAAAGTGAAGGCATCAACTGCACATTATAATGCAAACTAATTCACAGCCATACAACTTGCACAGCTTCTAATAGGATGGCATCAGATAGGTGTTGATTCAACTGTGTTGTAATAGCAACAAATAGTTGCGTTTTTGCTTGGGAAAAAATTATATTGTACAGGTGTTGCTGTTATTGTGTCACCTAAGAAAACCCAAATGATCATTATCAATACTATCAACGCAAATATATATATTTAGGTTACTACTGACAGGTTTAGTAAACAATTACTTGTGTTTTAATTTGCTTTACGTTACTTTTTCCTTTTCTCTGCGATAAAACTTCTTGTACTTGTCATCAGATCCATTTTATATTTACAATTACATTTCTGAGCAGAATTAAGACAAATACACAACCACAAGTGAGAACATGTGTAAATGTCTGAAGTGACAGCATGCTAAATACGGTGCCAACAGACCATTAATTTCAGTATACATGCTACCTTGCTAAGCATAAACATCTAGTTTTCCTCCATTGTAGTATCATATTTAAAATTAAAACATCCATTTACAGGTATGATGACTCCAGAAAACGACTGTGTGCAAATGTTATTTCTGACTGAAAAAGTCGGATTCTAAACTTAATGTGTCCACTAAGGGGCCACTGGCTTGGCTAAGTTGGCCCTCACTCTGGCCTGGTCCACGGCATCCAACATGTTCTTGCTGTCCATAGCCAGATTGTGCGCTGCAGCCAGCATCTGTTTCCTACACTCCTCCTTCAAAGAAGTGATGGCATTCTGCTGGGCCAGTCGCATTTTGCTGATCAGCTCCGCCATGTCGTTGTTCAGCAGCTTCTGGGTGCCCTCGATCTGTGGGGATGGCAAACGAACATAATGGGTGACTTTTTAGATGGGCGCTATTGGCCTTACTCGTGGGAGACATTTTGACAAGGAATTAATGATGGCTGAATTCTAATCAGCTGGTTCTGTTTCAGGGTCCTGGTATTGTCTATGCTGTCACACCAATTACTTGGACATTTGAATACAGCAGAACCATGATTAATGTTATTAGTAACACCTGTACTTTTCCTAGTGTGTTATGCCAAATGTGTGCTGTGAATAAGGCACTGTGTTGTTTAAAGTAAGCAAGAAATGCAAATCAATTTAAAAATTATTTGTACCCTACATAATAAACTGATAAATATGTCTTTGTAGAATATGCAAGCTATGGATTTTTGGTGTCCTCAGCCAGGAGAGTAAACATGAAATGCTAATTTCCTCTTTGTGTTTGAAGAGGAGTTCTGTCACTTTTTGCAGCTTCGGGGGGGGGCGGGGGGAACACAGCAAACAAGCTGCAGACAATATACTGTACCTCAGTCCTGACAGACTTGTGTAAGGTGGGCAGTATGTCATCCACACTGCGAATCAGATCTCGTAAAGCCATCCCAACAGACTGAGGGCAGAGATCAATGCAGAGAATTAATCAGCTGTATGACTTAAGAGGTTTGTCTTCAGTTACAATTCATACACCTTAAATTTGCCTCTAAATCAACAACAAACTGTAAAATTGTAAAAGTGAAAAACAGATTTGTCTCGGTGTACCTGGACAATGGTGATATATTGTTCAGGATGCAGTTCGGGGATGTCATTCTTTAGTTGGACAACAACTTTGACCAGATTCATAACGGACGAATACACTTTGTCGTCAGAGCGGTCCAGCTCCGCTGTGGGCGTCGGCTAAGGAAGAGAGAATAATGTGTTTGAATAATTAAAATCCTCAGGATCACTGGACCCCATTTTAAATGCAAGATGGCATCAATGCCCTTCCAACTAAAGGCTAATTTTACTTTGTTGAATTAGTTTTTATCTAAAAATCAAAGCTAATATAATTAAATGGTCTTTACAGAGGGCTAAAAGATAAAGCAATACAGAAATGAACTGATATAATTACCTGTGCTGTGAGCCGTGGGGGCTTCTCTGGAGGTGCTGCAGGGAAGAAAGAAGAACAATATGTGAGGCAGAGAAAGAGAGAGAGAGGAATAGTCACACTCAGAATGAATCAGAATATAATTTGGATTTGCGAATTTCCTTTAAGCACTTACCATTCTCGGCCTCAGCTTCAGGCAACTAAAAAGAACAAAAGATCTCATGAGGACTAGAAAATATAAACATCCTGTCTGAAGTGTCACTGTCAGAATATCCAATAGCTCACAAACACTACGCAGAAGGTTAATCCTAGTAAACAGCAGAACTCATATCAGACTTGTCTTTTTCTTTGATATACAGTAAATAAAAACTAAGAAAACTGTACAGAAACACAAAGTTTAAAGGAAAAGTTCCCCCTGTTCATTTACACTGTTGTATATCCCCAATCTGTGACAATCACTCAATTCCAAGTTATTAAATTTAGCAAATTTCACTAAATGTGCCTCCTGTTTTTCAGTTGGTAGTTTCCTATATATGTCACACAATTCCTTTTCATAAAGAACAATATGTGAAGTTTATGGTAAACAGCATCAGTTAAAGTATTTGTGATCACTAACATACAGTCTTCCCCTTTACAGTGATCACAAACTGTAATCATTGCTCTTTCACTGATTTCCAATTTAAATAATCAAGGTTACGTTACTGTTGCTTTGTAGGTGCACTTGAAATATCATGCAGACTACACAAACTACATGTTGTGTGGCATCATGCTGACTACATTTGGTCACTTGTCCAATGGGAATAAGAAGAACATGTTGCCAAAGAAAAAACAAAAGCAAAACACAAAGAAATGTGATTCTCTCTCACAGTCACAGTTAGCACGTGCGGACACCTACCACTGGGCTGGCAGTGTCCTCTGGTCCCATGGGGTCCTGCAAAAGAACAGACAGGTTTATGTTATAGAATATGGACATGGACCCCCTCTTTGGAACTGTTATCAGGGGAACATTCAATTTAAGACTAGTGGGGCGTCGGGAGTGAACGAGTGGGTTGATATTGTTTAACGACGCCACGTTCACCGTAGCCTCCACGGCCATGTTGAATTTGGTAGCGGGGTCACATAGAGACACAGAGAGGGGGTTGACAAAAGTTAATGATGCTCTGTTTCCCACCAGGAGTCTCTCCTCCTTCTCCAGCCACTTTTTATCCTCCATCATCTGCTCTTTCTGCTGGCGGAGAGTGTCCTGCATGTGCTGCTTCTCCCTCTGCCACAGGCGCTGGGCGTCCTCCCTGCTGTTTGCTTCCACTCGGAGAAACTCGCCCTCCTACAATCAGCGAGGCGTAACAGAAGCATGATGGGTTAACACAAGCCTCTTTTGGTCGCACACATTCACATTTCAATTTCGATGTAGTGCTTTAGAATTTCAGGTTTATCGACATTTGAACATGTGACTTCAGATGTAAGAAAATGTAAGAGTATTTCTTACCCCCACACTCCGACGACGAGGGGACCTGACTGGCACCGCAAGACTGTTCATGGAGTCGACAGGGGACTGGTATTCACATGGGCTGGCCAGGTCAGGAGAGCTGGCACACAAAGCTTCGTTCAGCTGCACAGATACACACAGACATAACTTATATAAACATCTTTTTGAATTAAAGCCTGTCGTGTTGGAGGAAACAGACACTATTAGTACTTCACTACTGTACCTGAATGTGTAGACCAATACTGAGCATGTTCCCAAACCGCCCTGGTTTCATTCTCGATGGCTACAGTAAATATAGAAAAGATATATTAAAACATGCACGGGTCCATGTTTTAAATTTGAATAATGTGCATGTTTTGTACATGTAACAGCGGCTGAAGGGTTTCACACCTTGGGAGGAGGTTCAGTAAAGTTGAACTTGGTGTCAAACATTTTTGTGGAGCGCGCTCTGTCCCTCTCTCTCTCCACCTCCTGCTCTTTCTCCATTTTGTGGACATCACTGAGAGATTGTTGTAAAGAGTGAGAGGAGAGAGACGAGTTATATCGTGTGAGAGGTTAAAAAAAAACACCCCATGAGCTACATACCTATATTAAATTATATCTTTAATGTTTGTCCTGCCATCTTAGTTTTTACAATTTGAACTAACTTCTTCTATACTGAACCTGCTCTGAGAAGATAGTTGGATCAGTACATTCAATTCATTTGCATCAATGGAAATCTTCAATTAAGAGACACACAACATTAACTTATGAGAAAGGTAACATTTATTTGTTACAATGAACTGTTATTTTGTCTTACATCAATATTGTGTAGAAAATTATGAAGAAAGGAAATTACCATAGATCCAACTTGTAGCTGTGCTCTGATTCGACTATCTGGGCTTTAATTAATCTCAATTAAGTCTCAGTTTATTTTCATTCTGTGCAATCAGTCATGTTAAAGTAGAGCTCTCTTTTTGTATTTAATGAAGACATACCTGATCTTGACCACCAGCTCAGTGAAGTTGGGTCTCTCTCTGGGGTCGTAGGACCAGCAGCGGGTCATGAGTGAGTAGAGGGCAGGGGGGCAGTTGTCTGGCTTGGGCAGCCTGATGCCCTGCTCCAGTTGGTTGATTACGTCTCTGTTCTCAAGCCAGAAAAACGGCTGCTGGCCAACACTCATGATCTCCCACATACATACAGCTATCGGGCAATGCAAACACAGAGAAACACGGACAAAAGGGAAAATCTGAGGATGAGTCTATGTTTGTGCATTAGAAAGGACATAGAGCAGCATGGAGGCCTCTCCTGGTGCTGTTGGTATCTACTAATTGAATAATTAATCCAGACCTACAATCACATAAACTTTGTTCATAAGAAAATAGCTGAGATTTGCTGCGACCGTGTGGCAATAATGTGTTTGATTTATGGTCAAAAGCAAAACATTCAAATTGCCACCTTGTTTTTAGTCGTTCACTTTTTCTATGCCTTGGAAACAGAAAGCATAGAAAGTTTGCTTATGTTCCAGAAATTCAAATTGTCTCTTTGTATTTCCTGCATACAAGCCAGTGTTATTGCAACAGGAATATGAATAATAAAGAGCTGGCATAACGGCTGTTATGCCTTGTTTGCTTTTACCTCTCAGGGGGGCCTAAACATCTAAACAGATCATCCATCCTCACAGATCAAAATATGCAAGTGTTTCTTTTTTTTTTTTTGCAGAGAAGTAGAAGTAAACACACCTGAAGAGCAAGATCTAAGATGCGTGTGCTTTCCTCTGTTGTGCCTGAAACCCCCTACATGTCTTTGCTATGAGCTGTTGTACTGTATTTTAGAGTAGCACATGCTCACCAAACATCCAAACATCACTGGCTGTGGTGAAACGTCTGAAGTTGATGGATTCTGGGGCCATCCACTTGATCGGCAACCGAGTAACAGACGCTGCGAAGAAATGGGAGACATTTGTATTTTGTGGTCAACATTTTTCAGTTTTGAACAGGAATATAAAGAGCTAACTATATTATTTTATGTTCCCTCTTTACTAGTCTGTCTATTTTACCAAGAATAAATCTTTTTTTTCCTGTGTGATTCTGTTTAATCTGACAAATTGTAAAATATATTACAATTTAGACAATTAAGCAACCAAGAAACAAAGTCTAATCAGCATTTATTTTCCTAAGTGCCTCTCTTACCTTTGTAGTATTCTTCATCCTCAATGTATCTCGACAGACCAAAGTCTCCGAGTTTCACGCAGTCTGGACTGGCGACTAATATGTTCCGAACTGCAATGTCTCTGTGACAGAACACGAGTAAAACAGACAAAAAAGGAGCGTTTTATGGGCAGAGCAGAGTCTCTTACATGACCTTAAGCCCTCACTGATTGACCTGTTGTCCTCTCCATTTCTGCGGCGCTGCCAGACTGAAGCAGAGAATCCTACAGAAGGAATGTTTGCATTTTCCACACGGGCAGAAACTAATTTCCTTTCTCTGTGTTTATTCTTCACGGGAGATTGAATCCACGAGTGGCCGCTCTGCAGAAACAACTCAGTGAAATGTGTTTTCTGTGTCAACTTTCTGTAATGTTAGTATGAATATTTATAAGTATAAATAAAAAAAGTCTGCTATTGTCGCTATCTTTGTTTTTTTAAACTTTTATAGCTATATCTATTAATAGGACTGTCAACTTGCCTTTTTCCTCATCGTCCCTGTGAATTAACTGCAACTTGTGCAGCAAACACAAGAAAATCTGATCAGATCTCAGAGTTAAAATGATTTCAAGAAGATACTGTAACTCGGCGTCATCAGCCCAGAACATTACAGGCTGTGTCTCTTTTCTTATGAGAGTAACAAAAGACCTAATTCATTATATAAAAGACCTGTTACTCCTACCTAAGGAAATTATTACAGCTTCAGCACAGATCAATCATTATCTCTTCATACAAAATCAGCATGGATGAGCTGGTCACAGTGACTTAGTACTGTTGTCAAAGTTACAACTTCATCATCCCTGATTTAAAAAAGCCTTGCTTTTACTTCTTTTACTAGTTTTTGAAAACTTGGAATCAGTTTATTTAACTTGATAGAGCACAATTAGCCCTCAACTTGCATTATTCACATACACATGTCCCATACATATGTTACAATATGGCTCCATCAGTTTACAGAAGGTTGACAATTTGACAAATCGATCGGGAGTCATGACTGTTTTTGTTTATTTGTTTTTTCCCTAACAGCACAGACAAAAGACATTATCAGTATCACTTTCTGGATAGCGACACACAGAATACAGTGTCTCACCTGTGTACCACGTTGACCCCTTCGAGGTAGACAAGAGCTTTGCAGATCTGCAGGCTGAACAGCACCAGAGTTATATTTGTCAGCTTGTTCTGGTTCTGAGTTAGGTAGTTCCCAAGCTGCAAGAATGCCAACGTAAAAGTTAAGAAGAGAATTCGCTTACAGAGTTTCTGTCACACTTTCTGTCATGCATGAATCCAGCTGCAACATGATCAGACATGACTCATGCCAGAAGTGTGCAAGATTTCAGTGGGTAGTAGGCCTTTATTGTGTGAATCCTGTTGAGCAGAGTAATGTCCTCTCAAACTAATATCAGTTCTGTGTTAAAACGGAAAAAGAAATCATGAAATTAAGACTTACCTCTCCATACTGATAAAGCTCCATGACAATCCACACAGGATCCTCCTCTATGATTCCAATCAGTTTGACAATGTGCTGGTGATTGAGGTTCTTCATAATTACTGGCAAATACACAAAGTTCACACGTTTTAATCATATTGTCATAGTTATTGTTATGACAGTTATTTTCTACACATTTTTCTAATTACCTGCTTCACTCATGAACTTCTCCATCACATCAGGTGAACAGTCTTTGCAGGTCTTCACTGCCACATTAACCCTCTCGCCATTCTGTTGAATCAACACCCGAAACAAGACACAGTGATGCATTAAACATTTTAATGGAAAGCAGTAAGAACATTTATACAAACAGCACATTTTGTACAAACTAAAGCTTGTTTGAATCTGTAATTTGAACATTCTGTTTTTGAGAGCTGAAACAATTAGTCAAATTAGAAAATTAATCTGCAACTATTTTGATATTTTGATAATTGTTTAAGTAATTTTACAAGCAAAAACACCAAACATGCTCTGCTAAACTTGTATTTTGGGAGGTTGGACTGTTGGTTAGACAGGCAGGTTTTTCTTTAACAATTTATAGACCACACAATTTATTTAATTAATCAATTAATCGACAGTCAACATGTAGGTTTTATATTTATATTATATAACTTATTATTTTGATATAATTCAACTAGGGAGATACACTTACATCTTTTTTGTAAACTCCATCGTAGACTTCCCCGAAAAACCCCTCACCAAGGATCCGGCCCAGAACAATGTCATTTCGGTCGATCCCGTACTTAACAACTACAGAACAAGACTTAAATTCAATAAAAGAAAAGTGATTTTGCAACGTTATTATTCTGCAAAACAAACTTTCAGCAAACCTGATTTTGGCCGTTCATCCAGAATCTCACAATAAATATCAGACCCTGAAAATATAAAAGAAAGAACTTGATCAACTTGATCTTAACCTCACTGCTTTTATCAATATGCTTTTACTTGTACTTGTAAGATAATGACATAAAAGTTTTGTATTATGCACGGAAGTTGTGTAAAACTATGAAAACCGTCAGCTCACCCATACTGTGTCTGGTCGAGCTGCTGGTGTCTCTGCTGCTGCAGAGAAAAAACAGAATGAGAGAAAGCCCCAGTCATAAATCTTCAAATTACGTCTCCCCAGAGAGCTGACAGAGTGATTCAATGAAAGAGCCTTTCTCATCGATAACTCTAACTTTTCATTTCATATTACAACCAAAGAGGGAGTGAGCACAGCTTGGACTCAACAGCTACACCAAGGCTGAGAGAGGGCACAAATCATTCAAAGTTGTAAAAAAGCTAAAAATCCACTCACTCTGTTGGAATCTCAGGTAGGGAGCTTCGTGCATTGACATCTAGGGGTGAAATTAGTTAAAATAGTTCCAATTAAGTTGAAATAATACACATTAAAAGTTTTTCGGGTATGCAACAATACTATTCATGGCTTTTATTGTAGGCTTGAACCATAGTTATATTGAAAGAGCAAAAGGGGGAGTAGCTGTGTCGTACACACCTTTATTTGGTCGGTGGATAACCGAATCATCTCTGTCATTTTCCAAGCGGCAGTACCCATCAATAAGGTCCATCATGTTCTCTGCCATAGGGACTGTGGCCACATTGATCGATAGCCGCTATCAGAAGGAAGAAAAAACAGGCAATGACAATGTAAGCACATGTACCGGGTCAAATTTCCTGTGCAAACACTCTCTATAGTAAACGTACTTGCTAATCTTAGCTCTTCTGATTCTGTGCAAAGTAATCATCATTGTATAATACATAGATAGTGTTGTTATGGTACTTACTTGTCTGGCCCCCTCTACTTCGAGGTTCAAGAGAGCCTTGCCGTCACTCTGAGATAAGCATTGTATTTTCTTGATCTGTTTGAAGTCGGCTAGAAAAACAGGCTGAGGTACAAAAAAGAGTAACGCAATAAGTTAAATTATGATGGACTGATGAAGTTGGACACACTGTGTTAGATGTATAATGATCATCTGCTGATGGCAAGAGATATGAACCAGTTTCTTTGCAAAATATGTCTAGACTTGGAAAATCCAGCAGAAATACATTTATACAATCAAACCTTCAGAACAAACCAATGTTTTTTAAAGAAATTATAGGATTATTTTATAGGACAGACATTTGGGAAATATGCTTATTTGCTTTTTTGTGGATTTACTTGAGTTTACTATTTCTTTGCCGGAAGCAGTTGCAACTAGTGGAGACTTGAGGAAGTTACTTTTGTTTCCTTTGGACAGAGCCAGGCTAGCTGTTTCTCCCTGTTTCCAGTCTTTATGCTAAGCTAAGCTTACCAGCTGCTGTCTGTAGCTTTGTGTTTACCCTAAAGACATGACAGTGTTATCAATCTTCTCAGCTAACTCTCTGTAAGAAAGCAGATAAGCATTTTCCCCAAAATGTCCGACTATTTCGTTAACAAAAATCATGGAACTAGACTAGGTAGATTAAGATAGATAAATGGTCACAGCTGTCTTAAATAAGACCTAAATCTTCATCATGCTTACCGCTGAATTCTTCTGTGTGCGTTGGCGAATTCCCCTCCCACCGATGACCAGCTCCACCGACAGACTCCAGCCTTGCTGTTGACAAGTGAGAGTGGTTAAATGTTTGTAATATTAACGTGAGCAAGAGAAGCTCCTGATGTTTATAACAGGGGAAGAGATCTTTTGTTGCTCAGTATCACACTGAACATAATGTTGCTACTCACAACTAGTTCACATGGGAAAACCTCTTCATCATAATTGACGAAATCTTGGAGGGTCTCAAAAAACTTGACCATGCAGTCGTCCTCCTTGAGTGTCGAGAACTGTTGAAACGTTTGCTGGATCAACTTCCGTAGCTGCCTTGCCTAGATCACAAACAGTGAAGTTTAAAATAGATTTTTTTTTTTACTTACATTATATATAAATATAAATACATTTGAGGTCGTCTCATTATTAACAATTGAAATCATGGCTTGGATAGTTTACCTTCATGCTGTTAATCAGCTGTTGAGGAAAGAAAAGGTCCAGGCCCACTTCTTTTCTTCATTTGTAAATCAAAATTCAGAATGATTAGATTAAAATCATATGTTCTAAATGTAAAGTACAAATGTTAATTTAAAAAAGAAAATGGTAGTCATTATAACTTTATGGGGCTTTTAAAAGGGTTTAATTAACTCAAGACTCACTACCAACCCATACAGAATAAAGTCTGAGAGAACTGATGTCGCCAAAATTACAGTTTAAGATTAAGGAAAAATAAAAACTTACTCTAGCAGCTCAAAGTTGGACTTCTTCTCCAGACCTTTTGCATTCATGTCTTTATAGAACCTCCTGTAAAAAGAGAGTACAAAGAAAACGTCATCTCAGCAACTAATAAATGCAACACAAGAAAATGTTCTTTAACTCGTCAAGCCCTTATCACTAAAACTAATTAAATTAAAAGTTTGATCAGCCACAGAAAAAGAAAGAAGAATGCAGTGACTCACCTGATCTCCAAACAGCCGAGCTGCAGCGCCATCCCGTCACTGACCTTACTGGCATGATACTGCATGTAATCACTGCGCACCTATCATAAAATGAAACAGAGGAATCAGATATACAAATATATAAATATATACCACAGTTATACTGTACTAGTACACTACTGTAAAACACACTTGGGTATGATGGCTAAATTAAAATTCATATAGATTTATTTTGTATTTATTGTCATTTTCCCACTTCCTATCACACTGCTTTCATGTACTGCTAAATGCAGAAAGGTGGTAAGGGCAAACTGCTTACCTGTGCACTGATGACCTACTATAATTAAAAATCTGTATGTTTTTGTCAGAAGCATGACAGGGACTACACTAAGTTCAAGGTAATTACTGCAAAAAAAGCCTATAATAGCCCATAATTTGTATAATTAGAGGTCCAGTGTGTAACATTTAGGAGGCTCTAATGGCAGAAATGGAATATAATATTCATTAGTGTATAGTCACCTGAAAATAATCATTGTGTTTTTGTTAACTTAGAATGAGACGTTTTTATCTGTCAACCATGTTAAGCCGCCATGTTTCTACAGTAGCCCAGAATGTACAAACCAAACACTGGCTCTAGATAGGGCAAGAAGGGGGAAGGGGAAGAAGAAGCAAAGAAGTTGCAATCTGCAACTACATCATTATATGCCATATAATACACACTGGTCCTTTAATGGCTCCAGTGGCCTAGTAGCATATATTTTATGTCCCTGTTTTATTATTATATGTAGATTTGTTTGAAACAAAGTTTCACAAAGAAGTGCCACCAACAGTTAATGCTTAATGTTAAAAAGTAATATTAGTTATATATAATATTGATAATAATCTCTTATATGGTATGAAAACAACACTTCTTAGTGCCGAACATCCACAAATTTATGAAAACAAGAGGGCATTTCTATACCAGACAAAAATAAAATACATTATAGCTCATTACCTGTTGGTAAAAATACAGCAACGTAGATCTGTCATCTTTGAATTTTTCCAGGAAATTAACAGGAACGTATCTGATACGAAGGTCATACCTACATACATACATTCAGACAGAAAACAGACACACCATGCAAGTTTATAAAATACTTTAAATATCAAACACTGTAGATGTCTCGCTCTACAAGATAAAATCAGAGACAAACGTCAGAGTAATCAATCTGTACCTCCACTCAGCTTCCACATGATGGCTCTCGTAACGTTGTTCCACTTCCCCAACAGTCATATCTGGATGCAACCAGTGAATTTCTTCTGACTTTAGGTGCTTCAGCAGGAGACCGTAGCATCCTGCGTGTTCGACATTTGGCCCCAAACGACCACTGACCAGAATCGAACGAATGATGGCCTAAAGGAGATGGAATCAGACATGCTGTGGTTAATATTTGCTGTTGTGGAGTGGCTAACACATTGACTGATTGATGAAAGGTTTATTAGAGGAAGCACTGGAGATTACATGTTAAACTTTTGTGTTTGCCTGTTGCTGTTCAATCAAAGAGAGAAGAAGTTTATTCGTGCTGTGATAAAGG
Organism: Morone saxatilis; assembly: GCF_004916995.1. Taxonomy (NCBI): domain Eukaryota; kingdom Metazoa; phylum Chordata; class Actinopteri; family Moronidae; genus Morone; species Morone saxatilis. The sequence continues at coordinate 10,936,470 of NW_023340246.1, forward strand.
ATTTATTATCTTTTCCTGCTTATTTAATTTTTAAAAATGCAATCATTTCATTTTGATGCAAATCCAAATGACAAATAAAGTCTGTCCAAGTCTAAAGTCCTTTTCACCCTGAGATTTCTGGCTCAAATACAAAAAAAACCACCTTCACTGTGACAGGTCTTCTTCAAATTTGTAATCTTAACTATACTCAAATATTTCATTAATATTTCTCTCATTATCACGGTCTTTATCACCGGGTACCACACTTCCCCATATATATCACTCTTACCCTAATTTGCCAGGAGCTGTCACATTTAACCAGCTTGAAGTTCTTGCCCAGGTTGTTGTTGGTGCAGAAGCACACTTTGAGGATCTTGATGGCCCCTTCGTCTCCAGTGAATTCTGATTCGGGGTTGGACTCTGAAGCACTTTGTCTTGGACTGGGAACCTTCCAGGACAGGGTGTCACCGGACATCACCTCATACATTGTCACGGCTGGGTGGGCACCATCATATCCACATCTTCCTTTCGACAGACAAAAAGAAAAATACTTAAAGATTTTAAAATGAGTAGGGAAACATCAGCTGACCATTTTCTAGATCTTTAACCTTTAGTACACACATTTTTTTAAAAAAATGGAAGAGAGACAGTCTGTTTTATATAATAAAGTGCTGGTTTTAAAGATTGTGGTCCAGGAAAAAAAAAAAACGGGAGTCTGTAACGACAATACTATGTCTTTAACACAAGAGTACACACTGTTCTGTGACTTGCTTCATCATAGTAGTACTGTCATGCTACGCTTCACATTGATGCTATGATCTTGTGCCATGTGGTGTCTATGACTCACATCATTTGACTCTCAGATCCGCTGATTAAATTCCTTCCTAACCGTGATTTCAAGTGAGGGCCTGTGTGATTCATAAAGCCAAATTGTGAAAGTGTGGAGACCTGTATCATCTATATCAATGAGGTCTTCTGCTTGAATGCAAAACTTATCATACATATCTGTTGAAAATGCAGTATGGAAGAGGAAACAGGGCTGCTGACCTGAAACACCTAAAGCTATCCAAAACCAAACAACTCTGAATAACAAACAGGGTGACTAACAAACTCGTGTAGTACCTTCTTAGCTCTCGGCTGTTATGCAACCAGTGTTGATTCATCCTCCAAGCAAGAATCTGAAGTGAAAAATTCCAAATGTAGCAGGGAAGAAGCTCTTCTGTCCTTCTTAAAGCAATAGTTTGACATTTTGGGAAACACTCTTACTCGCTTTATTGCCAAGAGTTAGATGACAAGATTGATACCACATCTGTTCAATATTAAGTTAGAGCCAGGGACGGCTAGCTTAGCTTAGCATAAAAACTGAAAACATGGGAAAACAGCAAACCTGGTTCTGTACAAAGTTAAATTATCTGCCTGCCAGCACCTCTAAGGCTTTGAGCTAATCAGCACTATTTTGTTTGTTTAATATGTATAAAAGCCAAAAAATAAAAAGACAATTTGTAGTTTTAAGGGGGGGGGGGGTTATGTATCAGACTATTTCTAGGCCGGGTGCAGTGACTTCCTGGTGTCACCTAGAAGTTTTAACGGTTAAGCAAAGAAGATTGTTCACTCGTTATCTGGTAAGCATAGCGCTAGTAATAGGTGGATGTTTTAATCTTTGGACAAAGCCAGGCTAGCTGTTTCCCCCTGTTTCCTGTCTTTGTGCTAAGCTATGCTGACTGGTTGCTGGTGGTAGCTTCATATTAACCTTACAGACATAAGAACTCTTGACAGAAAGCAAATAAAATGATTTCCCAAAATGTCAACTATTCCTTTAAGACAGGAATACCTCTTATGAAATACATCCCAGCAACAGGAAATTCGGCTTCAACCACATAGCTTTAAACAAACATGGTGACTGTTACTAGAGATCGTAAAAACTTAAGCACACAACCACAACCACAGCCACTACTACACAACTGGAAACAGTCAACTCAAATCTCCAAAGCCTGCATTTGATTTAACTTTCAGGTTACATGTGATATTGCAGCAACCTAATGATGCATCAAATAGAAAAATCAGGAAAATACATCCAGAGCCGCTCTCACCTCCTCACATTAATATATCACCCTGTCAATCAAACATCTGAGGGCATGTTGACTCAGCAAACAGAGTACGATTGGGCAAAATACTTTAAAACAACCTCGACAACACACCTAACTATGAGGTAGAGATTTCTGTTCACTTCAGTTACCCACCTCACAATAGCATCCGTCAGAAAAGTGCCTTTTGGCTGTCAGAACGTGTTTTCTCATAAATGAAACTCCATGCTGTTAGTCTGCTGTGAGGGAGCGGAGCTGTGTTAGTTTCTCTCGGGGCTTGCCGCCGCTGTTGGACAGGGTTGTGTTTTGTTAGCCTGAGGCCATGAATTCCCCAGCAGGGCTGTGTGGGTGTGTTTGTGTGTAAGTGTGTGTGTGTAAATGTGTATAGTGAGAAAGAGAGAAAGGGAAAGAGAGAGAAGATGAGTGTGCAGCACGGCCGGCATGTTGCACCATCACCTGGGTGTGGGAGGCCTGACAAGAGGGGATTGAGGAGACAGAGGGTGAAGTTTAAGAGTACTTGTAAGATGGATTATAGTATGTGGAGCCGTGGATACACAAAAACATTCCTTGGCTCACGTGGAAGAAACAGTGAGTAAACCTAGTGACATACTGTGGGCTATATACATGACAGATTGCTTCAAATGCTCAGACAACATTGCCAAATCTGCGGCGCCAAAATATTATGCATGTATCACGTCTCTAAGAGAAATGAGGAAGGACAGAGTTATCCATAAATAGCTTATAGGGATGCACAATATGATTTTTTTTCAGCATATGAAACCTAAAAATTACCTGCTACTCATGGTCAATACCGGTAAGATCACATTTTTGTATTTTAAAAAAAGATGGATGATTTAATACTTCATAGCTCTGTTCTAACCAAATCTAACTGGCATCACTCTAGTTAACACAACAACAACAACAACAACAACAAACAACAGCTCTGACTCATGAATGTTCATTTCTTTTTTTCTACTAAAGTATCAAAAAACTTCACAAACATACTTTGACTTTCACACAGCACAAAGCCTCTCAACCATCTTGCATAAGAAATAAAAATAAATAATAATTATTATGGACCGATCATTTATTTGCTACAATTTAATTATCTGGATAATTTATAATAATATAAATTCTCTCATTATTGGCCGATAAATGATCTGCCCTGATAGTTATCCTGCATCCCTATAATAGCTTATTACATAATAAATAGTAAATATCAGATGAAATTTATGTAAAACAGAAGAAACTGGGGGGGGGGAAGAGACCTTTGGCCTCTTTCAGGTAACATGTTTGTGAGACTTGATTTTTGTCTAGTTTTAGTTTTTAACACTTAAACACTACAACCCCAAACAATGGGGCACAGATAAAGACGGACAAGGTACAGGTGATTACATTAACATTAAAAGGTGACACTGTTACATTAAGTTAAGCCTCTCTAGTGCACGTGCACAATACCGAACGCTGGAACAGGAACCTAATAGACATACAGTCATCGTTAATGTTAATAATTACACCTGTCCTTCTCCTGCTTTGACATGTCTGTTGGGAAACGGGTCCATACTGGTGATAAGGTGTCAGTATTAAAGTCGGTCAGCTACCTAAAATTGGTATCAAATTAGAGCTTAAATAATTAGTAAATTCGTCAAAATCAATCAATCTTTTGTCATTTTTCAAGCAAAATAGGCCAAACTTTTCCTAGTTCCCTCTTCTTCATGGTGATGATTTTTTGTTTTCTCATTTGATTGAAAGCTAAATATCAGATAAAATAAGCAATTTAAGAATGTCACTTTGATTTCACACTTTACATATTTACATACCAAACAACTACCGGTAATTATTAAATGATTAATGAAAATAATCACAGCTGCAGCCCTACATTGAATGCCTGGTAATTTTTTTTATTTTTCTATGTATGTTTTTTTGTTTTTTGTTTTTTTTGTTTTTGCTCCCTGTGTACTGTTTAACATTTGAAGAGTTTGGTTTATTTTGCTTAATATAAAAAAAGGATTTTGTAGAAAACCGTTCATTTTTCCAGTACAGATCAAAAAACGAAACAAAAACTCAAATATCATATTGGCGCTAGTATTGTGTGGTCGTTTCACTTCATTTTATGAAAGGCATATTGAGCTTTTCATATCATTTTATAGAACTTGTCTATTTCTTTGCCAGCCGGGCAGTATTGTTAAGCAGACTCACAGAAAGTAAACAAATATTAAGCACTAAACAATACAATACAAAAAAAGCCCCTAATTCAAATCATTGACTGCCACGAAGTCCTTTATTCTCGTTGTTTTTAACAGCTATCTGGTTGTTTTAAGCGAACAAAAGCGACACTTTCTAAGCTCACACTGTTGTTGCTTCTCTCACAAGCTGTCATGCTGGCACTTGAGTTGTTATGGTAACAACTGTTCCCGAGGGAGATTTGATCACAAACTGAGACCGAGGTGGAGTGAACGAGCTCTTTCAACATTGCAGCGGGACAATAAATAGGAATATTCAGTACCCAAACATTTGGATTAGGAGTTATTTCTTCACACCACATCGCTGCCATTCTTCCATTTCTGAGCTGCTCTGTTAGAAACGTACAGTGTCTGCTGGAGAGTTGAGACTGACTGGGACTGATTCAGGGCGACAGATTGTGACAAATGAGAATGAAATTTCACAGAAACCGGTGGAGAGGCAACAAACTTCAAAGAGGCTGCACTTGAGAGAAAGAGGAGGCTACACAGAAAGTCATTAAGCAATGCAGTATGTATTAGAGAAATGTTCTCTCATCATATCATCATATTAAAAAACTACAATTTAAAGATGTACAACTGTGTATGCAATATATAAAGTATTGTTCCCGAACTTGTTGCCAGGCTATAATGCTGTAAATTATGTTCAGTATATTCATAAAGTTCCTAGAGCTAGACCGATAAATCCTGCAGCCTGACATACTGCCCAATATTAGCATACTGCAGCTATATCAATATCAGTGCACACGTCTAGTGCTGCAACAATCAGTCGATTAATCGCCAATCAAAAGATTTTCATAATCAACAAATCAAGTAATTTTACATTCCACATACAACATTCCACAGTAACACAGGAATAATTTACCTCTTTCTTTGTTTTATATCGGTGTAAACTGAATATCAATATGAATAATATTATACTGAATAATTTTTGACCATTGGTCATACAAAACCAGATATTTAATAGATGTCACATTTCTGAAATTGAGTTATGAACATTTTCCACTATTTTCTGACATTTTAAGGAGAAAACAGTTCATGGAGAGTAATCTCTAGGAAATTGCTAATGAAAATAATCTTTAGCATATATGTTGGCTGATAAGAAACTGCGGTGAAAAAATGTCAAACAAGTTTGTTATTATGTGTAAATTAGAAACAGTGTCTCCATTACAGTTTATCACAAAATAAACAAAAAATTTTCCACTCTGTATGTATCATGTTGAAAATGTTTCTTTTTAAACAAATCTAAGGCAAAGATTGTTTGCTCATGTTTTGTGTTTATATAAAAAAAATAGAAAATACTGTAAGCAGATATATTTTAGGTTTAGGTTCAATGTGTACAAGTCTCGCGCAATTGAAGACACACTGTCTTTGCCAGAATCTGTCATGACATGCACTCCTGACTGTATTATATCTGCTCCAGTGTCATCAGGTGGGGTGTGTGGGCAATAAATTCCCAGAAGTCACATTACAACTATGCTACCTACCCAGCTGAAGTGGGTATGTCCTTTTCAAACGTAATTTGATGTTTTTGAGAAAAAAATCTGATGCTTGTATAACAGGTATTTCAACTGGAAATCTGGGAATTGTCAACACGTGGCTGAATTAAACAATGGGAAAAGAGCCACTTCTTTTCTTATAGAGACACAGCAGTTACAGTGAAGCCTCTTTTCCTGGTAGGTGCTTGTCAACACAGGCAGGTATTCAGGCAGGGCTGCTCTCTAAACAGTGTTGTGCTGAGGGTCTGCATATTGCAACGTCATGACCCCAGGCACTGGAATGTGGCTGCTGCTTCTTCACCTGCACAGACTTGCTTTGATAATGAACACACTTCTGCGAAACTTCTGAGAAAATGGCTGTTTGTGCTTCAAACATTGTGCCATTACAAGTCAATGCATTACCTTTGAAAACACAAGTTATTCAAGCCTCAAAGCCAACTTTCACACATTTTGCATGGAGTCAACTTAATTCAAATCTGTCACAAAGGAGAAATAGGTGTTGTTTATGAGCAGTCAAACAACAAATCTGCACTTTTAAACTTATGTGAGGGTTTAAATGCCTTAAGTGTCTATCCGTTTATAACCTCTAAAAAAGTGGGCCTATTGCAAGCACTTGTTGTAATGGCATATTCTCTTCACTATAGCAGAAGCTGGAAATCTCCATAGTTGAAATAAAACATAAAGATCTATTAATCTGGTGTCTTACCTGATTCTGATTGAATTCCTCTGAGAATAAAAGCTTGACAGACAGCGTTATTCCTCCCGGAGAGTCCAGGCCTGACAGTGTGTGTCTCACACTGTTAGTCGAGCAGAAGGTGGCAGGTGGCCACTCCCTCACCTATGCAATCCTGCAGTAAGGTGGGCCAACTTCCTTATTTCAGGAATCTCAGGGAATATGGCGGATGCGTCCTATTTTTCCAAAGTAAACCCGATTTTGTGTCTGTTTCTCTGAGTTTTTAGCTCTTTCTCGCCTTTTATGCGCATTAAGTTGAATTTTGGTCCTTTATCTACACCTTACCTTTCACTATTTTCACTCTATTTTCAGTCGTCTTCACTTAAACCGTTATTGGCGTTATAAGGATGTAATTGCATTATCTGAACAGCAGATGGAGCTACATGCTAAATAACCCGGACTTGTAAACCGCTTTTAATGCCTAACCTTGTATTGACTGTATACTTCAGTTATACTCATTTGTCATTGAAGAGATGGATAAAAATAAAACATAAACATTTTCATAAAACTCAATACAGAGAACAGAATTTACAGCAACAATACTGTGACGTTGTATAAAGACAGTATAAGCTATTCAAAGCATTCAATTTTAGACAGAGAAGTAAGTAAAAAAAAATATTCTATAATTAATTGATATGAGTGTCTTTCACATGCAGATACAGTTTTTATGGGCCTCCAGATAGACAACAGAAATGGTGATGAACACAGTGGATTTTCTAATGTGAATACAGGGTGACAATGTATACATTATAACAGTCTCTGAAATGATCTTTCCCTACACCAAACAGCACAAAATTATCTTTTAAATCAGTTATACTTCCTCTTCATTTCCATAAGTTTAGTCCTAAAACAGATCATCCAGTTTCATCGGTTTTCCGTTCCAGTTCATACACACAAACAACCAAGAATATTCACATTAACAAACATCACTGATCATCACAGCATCACAAGACAATAACTTTTATTTATTACATTTATCTGTAGTGTCCGACTGTAGAGTAAAATACTTTCATTTAATCATCAGAGGCTGTGCTTTGCAATAGGGCTGGCTCCATTTTCTTTACATTTTTACAGAACTACTAGCTGTAATGTACATTTACATATGTGTGAAGACAAGAGTATAAACCAGTGGTGGAAAAACATATTAAAACCTTTACTTAAATAAAAGTAGAAATATAAATTCAAAAGTATTACATTACAAGTGAAATCTTAATAAAAAATCTTAGTGAAAGTAGGGAAGTATCATAAGCCAATTATTATTATATTAAAATATCAAGAGTAAAAGTGTTCATTATGCAGCAGAATGGCTCCTGTGAGTGTGATATCATCATGTTATTAGATTTTTATTATTGGCTGCAAACTGTAATCAGCAATTAAATGTTGTAGCTGGTTGAGGTCGGACCAATGTAACTGTTTATATAATGGTTTGTAGTTTAACCTGTAGCCATTATGTTTTGTGATAAAAATTAAAATCTGCAGTATATCAGATAAATGTAGTATTAAATAGCACTAATTGGAAAACACTGAAGTAAAGTACTAGAGATTACTTTCTTACTTTCCAAAAATCCTATTTGTACCTGAAATCCAACATTATTTAAACAAACATTCTGCCTGTATGTTCTCAACAGCATACAGGAAGAAACATAGTTCTAAATCAAGGTCATCTTCAAGAACAGATACATGTTTGGCCTTCTTACTTATTCTACAGCTTTGTATGTGAAATACATTCATTTTTAGACCCGTCTGTCTGTGGCATCTTTTATTCGCTCTGTCCTCCCTTTCCCTCGCTGTAGCATCCAGTACCGCTGTCTGTGCCAGAGGGTTTTGGAATAGCTGTGTGGAACAGTGACAGCTGTAAGGGAGTTCAAGTCTGGGTCAGAACTAGACCACACCACACCCACCATTCACCAGCAGAGCGGAGCAGTGTCAAAGGCAAGAATCCACAACAGGTGGCCGTCAAGCTCCGATTTGTATGCATTCAGACAGTAGCAGGCACGGGCTCTGCAGTGGTAAGCTCTAGCCGTTACAATGCTTTCACTGTTCGCTGGGCTCTATGTGATCATTAACACTGACTTTTTGAGAACCCCTCCTGCCCCAAAACTCCTAAATCATCACCATCACACCCTCCTCCTCCACTTGTACCCTCTGCTCGGTGCCACCTCCCTCTATGGAGCTGGGCCAGTATTTAGACACACAAACTCTGGGGCACACAGGTGGCTTTCTGGCATGCTCATGCAGAATGTCTCTTCTCCGGGGAGTCCGAGGTGTTGAAGGAAAAGTATCATATGTTATGGCAACAAAGTAGCTAATAATATGATTTACCCTCATTCTAGTCATTCTGTCATTGTGGGTATTGCCATAGACTGCACAGTTATGTTTTGTCTGAGGTTTTGTTGATATTATACCCTGAGAGAAACAATAATTGTGTAGGTTTTTATAGTTGGAATGACAAGTAAACATAAACCTGAACTTGCCGTGAACATTCATATGAGCGTAATATTTTTTAAGTGGTGGGGGAAGTATTAGGATCATATGCTGATAATGTAAGAGTATTACAAGTAAAAGTCCTGGCAAAAAGTTAAGTAACAGGACATTATCATCGTACTTAAGCAGCATCTTTATGTTGTAGTTGGTTGCACTGTAGCTAATTGTAATTGCTTTATACACACATGTGATGATCATGTTGAAAGTAGCTGTAAAATAATACAGTATGTATATATACATACATATCCACTAATATAGTTGAGTAAAAAGTACAATATTTACCTGAAATACTTTAAAATTATACTTAACTTTTTTAATTGTACTGAATTATGTTCTACTGGTGGTGGAAGAAGTTTTCAGATCCTTAAGTAGCAAAAAAAATACCACAATTTATTAAGTAAATGTCGAGCAATTTAAACTTCACTTAAGTAAAAGTACAACGCATGATCATCATATTATACTTCCAGTAAAAGGCATATACAGACAGGCAATATTCTGTCCTTTTGTTATTGTCAATAAATCCCTTGGAAAGACCAGAAACAACAATGTGTTCGAATGTCGCTCAATACTTTGAGGGGTCATTTCACTTTTTAAAAATACGCAGTAATTTCCTGAAACGGTTGAGTATTGTATAGTTTTTAGAAAATGTCACATGACCAAAGAAAATAGAGAACTTGTTGGGGACTGTTTTCATCCACCGCTGCGATATTAATCTGTATGTGTGACTGAAAATCCAAGTACACTACAGTGCTCATTGATTTGTTTTTCATCAAACACCTCAGTGTTCATCCAAGGGGGACTTTAGATACACAATTAATACTTGTTAGTTTTTTTAATTAATTGCTGGCTTTGTTCTTTTCATGGATTTCATTGACTCTTAATTCACTTTACATATATTATTAGATATCTTAGTAGATTTTTTATTGCTGATTCATTAATGTAAAAGTAGCATTTTTATGTTGTTGCTGGCTGAGGTGGGACTCACTGTATCTACTGTATATAATGTTTGGAAGCACAGTGGATCCAATTTTATAAGCTAATCGTGTGTTTTGTGTGTAAAATCTTAATCCGCGGAGACTCCAGCTGTCAGATAAATGTAAATATAAAGTACAATATTTCCCCCTGAAACCTAAACCTGTTTTTAGGTCTAATACTTGAGTGAAAGTACTTAATAACTTTCCAAGCATGTCCACCACTGCTCAGGTATGTGTGTGTATCAACATTTGTCCTTAGCATAAAAAGATACAGTGCGTGTGTACCCTGGCAGTGTGATTATTTTGTTCTTTTACCAGCCTTGTTGCTGTGCTTTGATAGCAGTTCTGTCTCTGTCCACAAGAGGATTCATAACACAAATTATCTGATGATGCAAAAATATGGTTTGTCATGTTTAAAAAAACCTTAATGAGTGTTTATATTCTACCAGTGTGACACTTTTACCTACAACCTCTTGAAGGGGGATTGACTACCCAGAGAGCAAATATTGCTGTTTAACCTACCAGAGACGTCATTTTGACTTGCCCCTATTTTTAGACGCTGCTCTTTTATGAGGGATGAAGTGTTATAAAAGCCCTGATGACTCCCACTCCTGCCCAAGCTCCCCACCCTAATGACCAAAGTCCCCACCCTTGAAAGCTTGCTGTGCAAATGGATGACATGGTATGCTTTGATGTTATAGGTCCACTCCCCCCACCTCCTGCTAACTCATTATAGATATCTTTGTCCCACCTTCTGTCTGTTTAATAATGTCTGCAATATTTATCTTTCCCCTGATGGTCATTAAGTCCACATTCTTTTCAGCGGTGACCTCTGAGGTCAAAATGCTGTTCACATCACTTCTCTGAGTAATGGCTTGTCCCTGTTTCTCTATTTGTTCACCTTTTGACTCGAGGAACGGACACCTGCAAGACAAAGAGATCGGACACCAGAACGCTGGAGGAGAAACAGGGGAGCTGTTTGGTTTGTGTAGCAGGTGTGTATGTCTCCAGTGTTTACGTGTGTGTGTGTGAGTGTGTCCCGTAAAGGGGTGGTCACTGAATCCCATCCAAACTCAGCGGGAGTCCACAATGTTCACTGAGGTGTAAAGTGGCCCGGGCCAGGAGTGGATTATAAACCTGGCCTGCATTACAATAGAGGCGAGAAGCAGCAGGGGCCCCCTCATTAAAGCTCAGCAAACAAGACAAAATGCACAAGAATATCCCATGCATATCCTTAAAGAGTTATTTTGAATAGAAACCTGCTGTTTGAAATGATATATAATTAACCCTCCTGGAGGAAAGAGTAAAGGTCACAGTGGTGGTTAAATGGGTCCTGTAGTAAAAGCATAAAAACTGCAGGTCATTAAAGACAGGTTAGACTAGTAAACAACACAGGTTAGATAACATCACAAAAAGCTATTTACATTCACACAGACTCAAATGTTGTGGAAATTAACTGTTAAATGAAAAGCCTTTTTAACTCTCTTTTTGGGCTGATTCTTTTGTTAAATACAGGAAAGGCTGACTTAAAGTGTCTCAGTTGTTTGTTTGTTTTTACTTTACACAAGGAAAACAGAAAAAGTTTCCTGATGACATAAAATAAACTTTATTGATCCAATGCAAGGACATTGAGATCAGTAAACATATACTTAGTGTAGAGTAACTTTACAGAAGTAACTGAAAGGTCCAGTGGGTAGGATTAAGTGGCATCTAGCAGCGTAGTTGTAGATTGTAACTTCCTCGCTTCACCTTCCCCTTCCAAGTGGAAGGAGAAACAGGGTGGTTCAACACACGTCTGTAGGTATAAAAGGATTATGTAAGGTGACAAAAAAATAATGATTATTTTTTCAGGTGATACACACTAAGGAAAACATCCTCATGCATATTTTATTCAATTTCTGCCAATAGATCCTCCTAAATGTTACACACTGAAACTCAAATAAGAAAAACTAGAATGCTGTATACACTATGAGCAAAGCGAAAAATAAAGCATGAAAAAACAGGTAGTAAGTACTATATACACCAAAACAAGGAAGTTGCAATAAAAAAACAAGTTATTTGTTTTCCTGTGTTGGATAATAGCTCAAAAAGAGTTGAAAAAATAGATTGTAACTAAGTTCATGTAGTAGATATTGTAGTAACAAGACAAAACACAATTATCTAACAGCAAAATAAACACATGACAGGGCATAAATTGTGTCTTCAGAGCTGCCTCTGGAAATGTCGCTGATGAGAACACAAGGAGGGAACCAAAAAAGAACAAATGAGCCAAAAGACATTAGAGTTGAGAGGACCTTTTCAGAATCAGAATCAGAATCATGTTTATTGCGTCAATGTGTCCTGGTGCATTGGTGCATAAAATATACAAATATACAAATCACACAGAAAAATAAAGTAGTTAACAAACAAAACAAGAAAAAACAAAGCGCACCAACACACCGAGGCGACCGTACGTGGCGCCATCTTAGATGTCATTACACACAGTCATTTGATCTATAGTTACACATATTGATTATAGCAGCTTTAAGTTTGTAACTGTACACCGAATACTGCTTTCAGTAAGTTATGAAATATGCCACCGCTCCGTAGACATGACTTGAATGGGGTGTTGCCTTTGTTGACCCATAAGATTTTTGTGGGTTGACTCAAATGAGGTTTAAATTCCAGGTCATACACCTGTTATAAATGTCTGATTTTAAAGTTATTTTCGGTGCGATAACTTTGTGGTTACACAAAGTCACCGCCCTTTTAAGATCTTTATTTTACTTTCCAGTGATGCCACATGGTCAGTGGTTTCTTTCCTATTTGTAATAGAGTCTTGCAAGTTCACTGTAACAAAACGATACAGAAATAACTCTGTATAATTTCTATAATTTATTTATGGGGACAGTATAGGTTTTACAGAATAACCCGGTAACCCATTTATTTCCAATTAGACATGAGACATGTTAAAATGAGATGACACATTTACCTGTCACCCCAATTCTCCATTGACACAATCCAAACAAGGCATTTGTGGGGTGTCATCCAGTGGGAGTATATTCGGGGAGTGTTGGGACACGTACAAAGGGCAGTGATGGCATGGCTGGCATGCTTCAGTGGATTTCACAAGCGTCAGCTGCGGAAGGCATCAGATAGTGTAATAACATGACAGAGGTCAATCCTCAGAGTGGTCTGCTGAGACACGTGATGAAGACAGTGGCCTGATGGGTGGGAGCTGGTTTTTTTTTTTTTTTT
>NW_023340246.1:10949722-10998918 GCF_004916995.1 Morone saxatilis
CATCTGTGCACTGCCCTAAATTGTAATATGGTTTATGACACATTATTATAAGGCAGTTGTGGCCTTATATATATTTTTGGAAATTAAAATAACACTTTGAGGGGTATATGATGCCTTTATTTGATTGCCAGCAATAGAGAGATGACAAGAAAGGAGGGAAGAGAGAAATGAGGAATGACGTGCATCAAAAGTCCCTGGTCGGAGCAGGGACGCAATGTCTCAAAGCCAGTGCCTGAAAAAGAACTGTGTGGCTCAAAAGTGACATTGAAGGGTCAGTTCACCCAAATTAATGTTGAAATCAACAGTTTTACGAGGGGCTTCTTTTTACCAAAGAAAGATACCTGTGAAAACGTTTGACAGCGAGGTCTGTGGATTATCCAGAGTAACAGTGACACTGTATCTGTAATTTAATTTAAATTATGGTGGAAATCTACCTCAGATGTGCTTATGAATGATCTAGCGTTTTTATAGACTGACTTGTGTGTATATAGTGATTTGATGTTTAAGTTTGTTAAGACACAGCATTACACAGTGCAGTGTTTTCCTTTTTCTGCAATTTGTCTGTGCATAATCTGTAATATCCATCTGCTGTTTTATTGGGACTACAGGTGAAAGCTATGGCACACTGTTATTCACTCCTTCCAACACACTGTAGCTGTGAAAATTTGTGATATATGATGGGTTTTTTAATTTATTTGTTCTGTAGTTATTATTTCTGTATTACATAATTTTAAGTGAACCAATCTGAGACCGATAGATTCAACATCAGGAGGTTTTCAATTAAAGTTAGAGTAAACATTTATCTTTCATACTGAGAGCTGCAGAAATACTAGCATGCAGTACAAACTGAAATATTATGCTACATAACAATGATATAGTGATATTGGGTCTGATCCAATGACAGACTATGTTAAATATCAAGGCTGCAGTATTAGCTTTTCTTTAGAAGACATTTTCAAGGAGCTTTTAATAGATACATGCTTGAGAAAACAAACAAAAAACAAAAGAATAAAGAGTTAAGAGAGAAAATATATTTTCCTAACTTGGTTTAATTACCTCATAGTGTGACTTCATTTATCACATTTACATATATAGATACTTAGATACTTAGATACTTTAGATTATAATATGTGCAAATCAACATGCAAAGCAACATGTCCCTTAAAACTGAATCACATTTTCTTTTTCATTATACACAGATTGTAATTGTACACACTAAATGAGGCAGAGAGCATATATATATAATATAATATGAAGGTAGGCTCCACTTCTTATCAGTTTAAAGGCATGAAAGAGGGAGCGCAGACAAACATCCACTCATGCTTCCCTTGAAAACGTTTTCCGGCTCACACACGCCTGCATGCACATGCACACAAACAAACATCCTCCCTCGCCGCACATGAGAACAGAGGGAGGAGGGGCAAAGAGAGGATGATGTCACCTTTGTAGACAGCTAAGCCGAGGCTTGAGATACTGGTGACATTTCAGGGAAGGTGATGTCATTCTTCCACTGCTACCTCCCCTCCTCCCTTTCTTTCCCCTCCTGTCCTCCCTCCCTCCCTCCCGCCTCAGTGCAGGTGGCTGGCCAGGCTCTTTGAATCACAGCGCAGAAGAATTAGCTTTTGAATAGGCACAGAGCACGCAGGCAATGTGAACCCAGCCCCCCGCGCTGTGCTCATAGCTGTGTTGTGTGAGGCTCTAAATGTGTGTGGGTGTCATGTGTTTTTGGATGTGGGTGTAATGTGTTTTGAATATGTGTGTGTGCGTGCGTTTGTATATGGCAGTGCGCTGTTTAACTGACATTTTTTAAGGAAGTCAACTTGTTGGTAAAGCGTTTGTTTACATGGCTTTATGCGTGTTCATGTGGCAGCATGTGTATGGCCTGCATGTCTCTGGGCATGCATGTGTATGTAGATGGGATTTCTGCCCTCCATCCCAGTTGCCCACTGAGACCAATCAAGCAGAGAGCTGCCAGGCTGCAGGGCTGGTTGGCACTGAGTCCCTCGCTGAGCTCCTCACCCAAAGGATCTGCTCATTTAATGTTTCCCTGACTTCACACAGACCCTATTTATTTCCAGAAATGTATTATATTATGTATTATAGTCAGCGGTTAAGGCTTATCTGCTCCAAAGTATTATGCTAGCTGGGAAAAATGTGCATGCTCTGGGGTAGTTTCATTCAAAGAGGATTCAGAAACAAGGCATGAGTGCAAAAACATATAATACATAACACATACCTTCAACACAAACACTTCTATATGGTATAAAAAGGCAACTTTACTTTCCAGAAAGTTGAATCCAAAGACTAACCGGGCATTTGCATATTATGGAGATTTGGTTTAACCTACTTCAGCACACTGGGCTGATTGCCACAGATAGTGATGCTTCAAAGCCCAAAGGCTGTTGTACCTCTAGTCTCACCGCTGAGCTTGAGGCTGCTCACCGGCAGTATTTTTATCCCTTAAAACTCACCGCTAGTGTGCTGCACTTTCACTCTGCCAAGTTCTGGTACGCTGTCTTTCTTCCCCTGTCGAGAGGACTCAAAGCAGCGTGTGTGAGCTGTAAACAAGTTCCCACCCCCCACCCACACCGCCACACACACACACACAGTCAGACTGTATCTGGGCAAAAAGAGCTTTCTGAAACCATAAGCATCTGTCTTATCATATGATTGCTTTTCGTATGTCACACACTTGAATCACGGGGCACAGAAGGCTTCCCTTCACACCTAGAGGAAGTCGACCAGAAACCAGAGCACATGTTACAACTGTAGAAAGAACAACTGTCCACGAATGTGTGCAGAATATGAACATGAGCAATAACAAGGCAGCATGGCAGCTAAACACTGTGGAAATGTAACACATGGCACACTGTTATTCAACCCCTTCCAACACGCTGTAGCTGTGAAAATCTGTGATATATGATGGGTTTTTTTTATTTGTTTGTTCTGTAGTTATTATTTCTGTATTACATAATTTTAAGTGAACCAACTTTAAACCGATAGATTCAACATCAGGAGGTTTTCAATTAAAGTTAGAGTAAACATTTATCTTTCATACTGAAAGCTGTGGAAATATTAGCATGCATGTGAAGATTTTGAAATGCATTGTAAAACTGTTGACAAACTGTTATTAATAAATATTATGCTACATAACAATGATATAGTGATATTGGGTCTGAGCCAATGACAGACTGTATGTTAAATATCAAGGCTGCAGTATTAGCTTTCTTTAGAACAAGACATTTTCAAGGAGCTTTTAATAGATACATGCTTGAGATGTAGAAATTATTGTATGTGAGATATCCTGGAGCTCAAGTGTGCTTTGTTACATCAGCTTTGGCAAATCAGACGCACCCACTCTCACACTAACACTTCTTCAAATTCTCGTTTGACCTGGTTTTAAGATTTTTCACCACGGTAGTGAGAGTTGCACCTGCGCATAGTGCTCGATAAAAGTAAATTACTTAATGATGACAAGTAATGTGATGTTGACATGTCAGCAGTCGTGTCGACTGATGAAAAGCTTTCCATCTTTCAGGCTGAGGATTCCTGACGAAACAGTGAAAATATTTACTGTACTCGGAGTGAAAGAAACAAGTGTTGACAGAATCTGAGGGTTAAATCCATTCAGCATGAAGTGCTACGAGTGCAGAAGAGGTTTCTGATGTGTAGCGTGCAACAGCCTTTTTATATAATGTGAGTAATTCCACCTCGCTGTGTCTCCCATGGGGCGCCTTTTCAACCTGAAATGCAACGTTAAGTTGATATACATAATTTTCAGTTTGATTGCCTCACCTGATGTGTGAAAATTGGTACTGGATGGAGCATCAATTATTAAAACCTTAATATA
This sequence comes from Morone saxatilis, assembly GCF_004916995.1. Classification (NCBI taxonomy): domain Eukaryota; kingdom Metazoa; phylum Chordata; class Actinopteri; family Moronidae; genus Morone; species Morone saxatilis. The sequence continues at coordinate 10,953,573 of NW_023340246.1, forward strand.
CTGAATGTACTGGTGGGGTATGGCTGGTAAATCATTCATGTCTTGAATGGCTTTTGACATATAGAGTCACATTTTATGGGCCCTGACCCTGACACACATTCACACATTAGGAGAATATGGAGGAAATGAGAAACATGTGACATGTGATTGGAAGTTGCTTTAATTTTCCAAAATAACAAACAGGTGCACTTGCACATGAATTACTTCGCTCCCGTTTGGTAAACATACACTCAGATGTGGTGACAGATGGCATTCTCAATCCAGGAACATTCATCTGTGATACACTGGTAATCATGATCGGAGGGTCCCCCAGGATGCTGTGCTGTCAGGCTGATGGACTCATTAGACACGCGTTAGTGTCTGTGCAGGAGTGGGCCTGTTTCTATCACCCCTGGGCTGTTTGTAACACAGTTTCCCCACACTGGATGGATAGTGGAAGCACTAATTAAGATGTAGAGATATTCTCTAGCACCTGAGGTGTCACTGAGGTACCTAATACTAAACTGCTATCACTTAGTCCCTCATTGATAAGTTGCAGCACAGGTGCAAAGTTGAATCAATTCAAGTCAGTGAGCAGAGGGGGGAAAATGGTCCTACTTTCTAATAAGGCATCAAGTTTTAATTTTATTTATGGTTATTCAATCATTAGTTAATGTTTTATGGATCAGTAGCAAGACATTCATAACAGATTTGTGTTGGGGGAAATCACATTAAGTGGTCTATCTCCTCCTCCTCCTCTTTTTCATTGGCCCTTTAATTCATCTTGATGGCTTGTTAGAAAGTGAGAAAGCCATGGCCCATGACCTTTTTATTTAATGATATAGAGAATATTAACTGCAGACTCGATGGCCTATGAAAAAACGAGCTCATTAACAAATAGTTATGATGAGTTTCTTGCCATATAATAAGCTATCTGGGTGGAGATGCTTTGCAGCTCTGCAAGTGGTCGAACATTCAGTTCATTAATGCACACTGCAGGCATGATACATTTAAGAGCTAAAAGACAAATCTAGAGGAGATTACATCTGCCAAACTGATTTTTTACAACCTTGCAACCACAACACTTTTCTTCAAGTAGTGTTTGGTGCATTTGTGCCTTTATTTTAATGGTGACATTAACGGACGACAGGAAATGAGGGGGAGAGAGAGAGAGAGAGAGAGAGAAGGGATGACATGCACAAAAAGTCTATTACACACTCAGCATTATAAACATACCACACCACCCAATGCTATTTTTACAAACAGCTCAATGATCTAAGAAAATCAAGTGCTTTTTTAAAATAACTTTGACAAAATAATCTTAAAATTAAATTATATAATTTTTGAAAGAAGAAATATATTATAATATATATATATTTAATTTGCCCTTTATAAACTGAAGAACTGAAACAATTTATTCCTTTAACTCGAGATCAACATATTTTTCATCATCCATTGCAGTTGAATAGTAGTAGTAGAAGTAGTTAAAATAGAATTAGAGTCTGTTGAGTCTGTTTTAATGAGTTCCATCAATTTAATCAAAATACAGTGTAAAACTAACATTATTTTGACAGGACAGTAGAGATACAGGTAAGGCAGGGGATAGAGAGAGGCCGCACTCAAACCCAGGCTTCTGCGGTAAGGACTCAGCCTTGCCATGTGGTCCACTCTCCAGCCGGTGAGCTACAGGGGCATCCTAAAACTACCAAATTTGCACAGCCATCATATTATCAGGCTGTCGTTATACTCAAAGGTCTAATACTCAGTGACCTGACTGGTTTCAGCCGCCAAACTAACAAAGTAACTGACATTCCTGAGTTGGATTTTCCCTCACCAAGCTGACAGCACGTAACAGGAATGCTGTGATGCATTGGTTTGGGCCCTGAGCACTTCTGAAGCCCATTGTTGGCCATCTGGGCTGTGGCCTTTCCTGTGAAGCCCCCTTATACGTGGTGATGTTTTTGAACTGCAGGTGGCTCCTGAGGGGTCACAGGGGTCCAAGAGGGAGACCACAGAAGAGCTGCTTATGGGATGACATCACCTAATCCTGTCGTGTCGACGCCTCGATCACCACAGGAGTAGAGGTTGTGTATTGAAATGTGTGTGTCGATGTACATTTGCGTGGGAGGTGATGCTGATGTCATCGTTTGCCTCTGTTGTTGCCCCAAAGTCCTGTCCACCCAACTAAAAGAGGGGCTATTTCTGTCCACCCGCATGCCTCTCCCATGACTTTCTACTGAGCAAACATGCTCTTCCCTTGCTAAATCAGGGTGAGGACTTCAAAGCCATTGCTCTAAAAATTCCCAGTCTGACAACCTGTAGGGCTTTTGGGGGAAAAAAAGAGGTCAGCTTGTGGATGCTGTGGCAGTCTTTTATGTCCAGTCTGTTCAAATTAGGTTCACTTCTGGGAATGTAGCTGCCCTGTAAGAGCACTAAAGGGAGGACTAGCACTAAAAATATTAAACCAATGATAGAAATAACACTAATCACTTTAAGTTTGTATTTAAGAGAAAAGACGGGCTATTTTAAGGGGTGTGCTAATGAAAATGACAGCGAGTTTAATGTTCAAATCAACCAAGTGAAAAGTAGAGACACGTTGAACATTATCTTACAGTTTTTAGCTCTGAGCGTTTCACAGAAGCTCTACTGTAATTAACCTCTGGAGTATACTTGAAGTACAAGAGTACATACATTTATCTCACTTCCTCAAGATGTGTGACGTAAAATGCAAGAACTATAGCTTGTCATTTACACTGTTGGATGATGGTGACTTGCTATAGAGAGAAATAACAGTGGTGTTGCAGCTCTTAGGAAATCAAAAGTTGTTTGGTTTGTCGTTTTTGTGCAGATTTGTGAAAAACTACATGGCGCCCATGGTCTCTGATCTCATCCCATTCCAGGGAGGATAGACACACAAACCAGGTCAAAGGTCATATAATGCATGTGACCTCAGAGCTCCTAGTCCTCCTTCAGCATTTAAACCATACTTACGACTTAAGTCATGGACTAATGCACATCAAAGAAGGCTAAATGGATGGGTGCGTCTTGTATTCAGTCAGAGGTTTGCTGATGAGCTGTTTACTACAGCGGTAACCCATGTTTGTTTAATTCTCTATTAAACATTTGTACTGGCTTTACTGTTAAAAAAAATGCAGCCGAGTAACAGCAGACATCAGCCATGGCTGTATATCCCTTCACGGTGGCAACAGACAAGACTCGGCTTTGTGTAAAAGACACTGTAATTAAGTGATGGTGTCATCCGTAACATAACCCTTTTCATGGGTTGTTTACAAGACTTCTTTTGATCCCACACCAGTTGTGCTACCAGACATGGCGGTGGCGCTTAGAGGCAGGGGTGGGGCACATGCTTATTCAAAGAGATTCAGCAGACAAACAATGAACAAAATCATTCAAGGGACAGTGTGCAAAATGAGCCGTGAAGGTTGCAGCGAATGCAACTAAAACCAAGTGACTGTATTTTTTTCAGTGCTTACCACTGCATAAAAGACAAGCTGGCTCTTGGGTGTATTTTATATGACATGCATAAAATGTATTTATGACATCCAATCTATGGATGTAATATTCTGTAGGCTACAGCTCTGATATACGTATGCATATCTGCCATTTTATACAGAAATGTGTGTTATAGGAATATACTGTACAATTCATCTTTAGCATGAGTAGAAAGCCTATTCAACTGTTCACACATGCAAGAAATAAAAATCATACTTACTGTGTCTTTACTTTTCTTTTTCTGATGTACAAGTAAGCAAGAATTATGTTGTTTTTGCTTAATTTTAAAGCAACATTACGCAACACTTTTACCAGGTACGATCTCCTGTGAGACAACGTCACACACCACCAACTATAGCGCTGATTTTGGTGAAACAGGATTATTTTTATTGAGAAAATGTTTTCAACTATGTGTGATCAATGGAGATTCCTGATGGACAGATAGCTTCAGTTGTTGCTAAAGTAAATACTAATTGCTGCTAACTGTAACTGTAGCTCAGAGCACTGTTGGAGTGTTGGTTTTTACACCTCTAGCAGAAGAGCTTTGGACCGCCGGAAAGAGGAGGTTTTCAGTCCCGGGTCGAGGGGAACTAAAGGAGAATGCTGGTGGGAAGCGGCACTGAAATGGGCATGATGACCAGAAGCGGGCAAGTGGGCTACGTAACCGGGCTAAGCAGCTGCTACAGACATCCTGGCAGAGGCGGAGAGACTGAAGAAGACATCAAGAGAGGAATCTAAGAAGAGATAAGGAAAGAGTGACCGAGAAAGTGCCCGAAATACAGTAAATCTGGGACTGGCCTTTAGTCGTCAATATTTACAACAATGGTTTATGAGCGAATTGCACTCTGAAACTCCAAATTGCAAAAAATGCCAGTTCTTGCATTAAGTTGCTTTTATCTTAATGACAACTTTGAGGCCAACAGAGAAAGCCCCCACAACTCCTTTAACCACACAGGAAATGAGGTCATCTCCTCTGCCGAGTCACTTTACCAGCTACTGAACACATGACATCATTGTGGGTTTGGTTACGCTTGGCTCCCCCCTGGAGTGTGTGTGTATGTTTGAGATAATTAGGTCTTCATGATGTCACTGAGATCATGGACAAACTGAAATATGGGACAAAAACAATTTTATATCTTATTACTTTAATATATTCTAAATTATGATGACTTCAGAAAAGCATTCTTTATTCTTTATTGATGCCTCTGTACTATAATTACACTGTTTATATAAAGCTGTATCTCTTTGTTCAGTGGGAAATGCTTGTAAAACAATCACAGGTAACTATCCGTATTTTCTGTGTGACTCATATTGTTCTTGTTATCTTTTGTCTGCAGAAAAAACTTTCAATTCTCCATCACAGTTTTTTTGCTTCAGAGACAACTCTACCTATTTCCCATTCGTCGTAGCGCACAAGACACAGTGAGATGTATTTCCAAAAGCTGTTCACTCTGTCCTTATTGCACCCAGATCTGTACTCCCATTCCTTCACTGCTAAAAAGCAGAGGCAGTCATGCTGACAGTTGCCTCTCTTCAAAGCCTCTTTAATGGCACGTCAATTCCTGCTTCCCCTGGGATGGTGACTGGGGGAAGATGAGGAGACTGACTGTGACTGCTGGCTATGGAGGACCAGCCAGCTGCAGCTCATATGCACTGTGCCAAAATCTACTCATCCTTGCTCAAGTAGGCAGAGACATATTCGCCTTTGTGAACTCCTGAATTTAAGGCATGGCTGTCACAATGCTGTCTGAGTGTGTAAGGGCCCCTGGATGATGATCGTTTCATCTGCACAAAAACGCCCTGAGCAGGAGACAATGTCTCCAGCCTCTACTGATAGTTAGCTGCCTACCTAGTCTACTCTATTATTAAATAGGCAGAGGTGGAATCTCTTACAATTAAAAATGTCTGTCATGGAAACATCTTCATAAATATTTGATGCCATTTCTTGAAAATCCTAAAATATGTCCTGAACACAGCTCATTAAGTCATCATATTTTATGCTCAAGCTTTGAACACAAGTGGCGTCCTCTCTTGACTTGACATTGATGTTTTAGCGTTTATTAATGTGAATCCCTCTATTTCTTGTCCCTCAGATAGGGCATGGCCTGAGGTGAAGTAACATATTCTTAGCCAGACTAGCAGTGTGGGCAACTTTGGTTCAGACTGAAATATCTCAACAACTATTTAATGGATTTGCCGGGAAGTTTAGTCATTCATGTCCCCCTCAGGATGAATTGGTGATGCTTTAAAATTCCACTGAAATGAAATAGTATAGTATAGTTGTTGTTTTTTTGGTCTGCTAGAGAATGCATATCTGCTCTGCAAATCACATGTCCTGTGTCCTCCTTTGAGAAAAAATCTGACACCAAAGGGGCGAATTTTACATTTTATGTTTTTCTTGTTTCAAGACCCCCCCCCATTTTCACATTAATTCACTGAAATACCATTAGTTTTCCCTCTTCGGAGCAACTTTTACTACAGCCTCCTGCACAACAGAAGAGCCAGAGACTTTGAACAACAACCCAGATCAGCTTTTTTTGTCGAGCAAGAGACCAAACAAACATTCACCGGGGAGATGTGCACTGCTAACGTGCAGGCTAGACAGCTAATTAGCTATTCAGCAGCCGCACATCAAACAGCATGTAAATGTACCTGCATATAACACCGGTCCATTTATATTTGCTGGTGTGGTTACTCGGTAACACACTTGTCTGCCCCAGGCTTGTATTGGAAGTCTGTGTTACCTCGTTCCCCCAGTGCTGGGGCCCACCCTGCCAGCTGAGAGGAAAGGGAGTATGTCTGACTTTTCCCCAAATACCTAGTGCTAATAGCAATATTAGCATGTTAAAGCTCTAAACTTAGATGGTGAACAAACCTGCTAAACATGTGTGCGTTAGCGTTAGAGTGCAGAAATGGCCATTGTCATTTACACTGTACACCAGACATTACAAAGCACTGCTGTGCCTCACCAAGCCACTAGCATGGCTGAAGACTCGTCTTGTTAATGTACTAGGGGATTTTTCAGATCTTTGTCAGAGCAATATTTGGAGTGTGTAATAGCCCCCCCCCACCCAACCACATTTTTCACACACACATCACACACATTCCAACCACCACCACAGCCACTTACCACACACAGTGATTTCAGGACAAACCATTAATTCCACTGACTGCAAGCTGCAGGAATGTGCTGGTCGTCAAAAGCAGGTGGTCCTGGCCACAGGTGTGTTTGTCAAACTGAAATGGAGCCACATCTGTCAAAGCGGTACGAGGGGTATTCTGGTACCAATGACACACAGCTTGCTAACATCTGCTGCCCATGTGCTGCATGCAAGCAGTGACAGAAAGCTGTGTAAGGCTCAGTCACCCAAAAAGCAAAGCCCCTGGGAAAAGAGGAAGGAAGCCAGAGTAAAGACAGCAAAATTAATTCGCAGCTCAGTCATGCAGCCTCCGCCTTCTTTTTTAAATTGACCAGAAAATAGAATTTCGCAAGCATAAATTTCCTTTGTGGTAACTGGATCATTTCTTAAAACCGATTGACAAATTTCTGCAAAGCCGCTGCTGAGGGGTACAAAATTGAATTCAGTATATTCTAACATTTGAGGTGTGAAGCATGGTGGGTGTTAGTTAAAATGTGTGTACTGACTGAGCTACTGGAAAATGGCTGTCTAATTAAGACAACCTTAAAAAAAATATTCAAAACATGCCCAGGACTGACTTGGTTGCATTTTAAGCTGCTTTTGCCTCGTAGATATTCTCCAGCTCTTTATTTTCAGGAAGACGGTGGAAATCAGGGCTCACGCTGGGTGCCTGCGTGGCTTGCTGAAGTGCCACCGCTTTAATGTGAGGAGCGCTTGCGACTGACGATATGGGCAAAGGATGTCCTCAGATCTTCAGAGGCGGCAGTAGATCAGAGGGCGGCTGTCACACCTCCAGGCAATCTTCAGCAGCACAGTGGAGATCCTTCAGAGCTGCTGACCCCCCTGAGATACACCGGGGCTGCCCAGGAAGCTGCACAAGTGTGAGAGATTTCAAAGAAAAGGAGCAGCTGCTCAGTTGATTTTGGTTGCTGTATCTCTAAACCATGTCAGAGAGGTGATGTTGTTAAATTCTTGTGGGTCTTTTATGTCTGCTAATCCACGACGGGATAATTGATTTGGTTGATAAATGATTTTTGGAGAAGTTTATGTAGGTCAGAGCTGAATGAATAAACGAGATGCAATTAAAGCTAAGTTCCCAGCATCTGTATGGTTTAAACTTCTCTTTCCATGAGGAGTACATTCAGTTTTTAATTATATCATAACAACAACCATGCACTTAGTGTGTCAAGATGATAAGAACAAGATGCAGTATTTGGAAGATTTACAGCCAAACATTATGGGCCTCTTTTAATATGAATGAATATTGCATATGTTAATCCCTTCCTTGGCATTTCCTCCTAAAGTAATTATGTGCATGATAATACTACATCCTGTGAAATCAAACCTAAGAGGAAGTGTGTGTGTGTGTGCGTGTGTCTCAGTGTTTAGAAGAAGAGAGAGGATTCTATTCACAGAGCTGTCTAACATTCATTTTTTCTGCTTTCTCTGCCAGTCCTTTTCCGGTGATGGTGATGTGCTTAAAATGCTGAACGCACAGTGTTTTCATGGAGACAATACCTTTATGCTTTATTTCCTGGAATTATTCCCTTTGGCTGTGAAGCCCGCTTGGTGCTCTGCTGTATCCAATTAGCTTCACACAGACTGCAAAGGCGATCCTCAACAGGCCAAACAAAAAAAAGTTGAATAGGTCATTTCACGGATGAGCACAGTGTTCCGCTGATCCCCCCAGAAACCAAGGATATGTTAATCCCTATAGCTTGGAGGGATGACGTAATACGAAACACAAAATCTTAAAAAATCATGACACATGTTGGCTTCCGAGAAGTGCCTGGACTGGTGAAAGATGGAGCCATGTATTGACAGGGAGGATTTATGTTCCCCTACAACACTACTTTAAATTAGGTGAGTCATCGGATGCTCCAGGCCATTTGAAAAGGCCCTCAAGGGTTGTTTGTCTTTAAGTCCACCCCTCTGACATTAATGAGGCCTTGGCAAAGAGAGAAACTAAGAGTGTCAACCTTTAACAAGTTTGATGAAGGTCTGTGCAGGAAATAAAAGAGTATAGTGCTAACCCTGTTACAGCAAGGTCTGCAAAAAATCTGCTGACAGTTGACATTTCAACATTGAATATCAAACCATCTGATTGATTTAATGATACAGGCTTCCTTTAATCTCAACTGCACACACCATGTAGCTTTCATGAACTAATATTCATCTTGACAAGAGGTATATGGTAGGAACTCACATCTAAGATTTTACACAAGTACGTGTCCCTATGAGAAATCCTCCTGTGATGACTGATAAACGCAATGTGATCTTTATCTCGTAATTCCTCAGGCTACCAAGGACCCAGGGGACTCCTAATAGCAATTCATTTGGGGAACAAAGTCAGCTTCTATGTTATACAACACAGCATGCATACTGAATAACTCAAATGCACATATGCACACGCGCACACAGACAAAAAGTCGATTAAATGGGTAAAAGTCCCATTTTTTGAGACTGTTGACTCATCACAGAGTTAGTTTAAGAAATAGTTCAACAATTTGGGGAATATGAGTATTCACTTTCACGCTGAGAGTTTTATTAGAAGATTGATACCACTGTTATGTCTGTCGGCTCAATATGAAGCTACCGCTAGCAGTAATTTAGCTTAGCTTAGCATAGCTTAGCACGAAGACTGGAAACAGGGGCAAACTGCTAGCCTGGTCGAAAGGTAACAAAGTCCACCTATGTTTAAAGCTCACTAATTGTTATATTTCAGTTGTTTAATCTGTACAAAAACTTAAGTGAAGAACCGCCACACTGTGGTTATGTGCCAAACTATTTCTTGGCCGGGAGCCGTGACTTCCTGGAGACTTGTTGTCACAGTGAGATTGCCAGGCAACCAGCAGAGACACCGTGGAACAAACAAAGTACAGTATAATATGTTAATTGGTAAGCTTTAGAGGTGCACAGTCTTTCTCAGCCAACTCTCAGCTAGCAAGTGGATATGTATATTTCTCAAAATCTTTAACTGTTTCTTTAAGCGTCTTGAAATACTCTTAGTTCCTAGGTATACCTAGCTAAATCGAATGCAGTTGGAAGGTGTGTTCAGACAGAAAGCAATAACAATGCATGCTATATATGCGTCATTAATGTGAATGTACCAGCTGAACAAATGTGTGCTTGTGTAGTTTTAGCTAGGTGTACCAAATAAACTGTCACTATGAGTCTGCAGTAAAACCTTTGACATCTATAAATAAATCAACAACTGACAGCAGTTCTGTTTTTGAGTCACGCATATCTTGACTCCTGTCGGGTCATTACACGAAAAACACACTTTCAGGTAGGTTTAATGAAGTACAAACGCTCTATTGTACCATTGGCAAAGAGCTTGAAAACACTTATTAGCTCCAAATCACAATTTAAAACGAAGCATTCAGCACAGAATAAATAAAAACATTTATTGTTGAAAGGGAAAATAAATTCTCTAATATAGATTCATCCTCCGACCCGAGTAAACTAATTTGTTAGGGGGCTATGAGCAATTTCTGTGTTGGATGATAATGTTGTTTTTACTAATCATAGCAGTATAATGTTCCTGCCTGAGTGAGTTTTTGCCTGCAGTTATGTTAAATTAGGCAGTATGCATGGCATGCTCGATTCGCAGAATTATTTCGAGTCCTTCTCTCCCCCAACTCATTAACTATTCAATGTGAACTCCTGATCCTGCAGGGTATTGACATTAATTCCCCACACTGCTGGAGCAAGCAGTTTGGAATGTTTAAAAGGACTCCGCGAACCTCGCCCGGGCTGTCTTCAAAAGCTAAGTTTTTCAAAACAAACTAACCATTTGCTAATTTGTATCTTGCAACGTGCCCGGAGAACAGCCCTGTCAAATGCTGCATTATTAAGTGAAAAGCTAATTACGCCTTTCGCTGGCCCGTGTCCATTACAAGCAGCACAATAACAAGCTCATCAGCAGTGACAACAGGAAGAGCGCTTGTGCTGTTTAACAAGTTGTTGATCACAAGCTTTAATCCCGCGCTGACATGATGAGGTGTACTTGTTACTAGGATCTTGTTCTGCCCCTGCTTGTCTAAACCAATCCCATTTCAGCAGCGCAGTCTTTGCCTTGACCTTGGGCAGTGGGTTTCCTTGAGGGCAGGGTGGCCACTCTGGAAGTTGAACGAACCGGCTGAGGGTGGAGGAAACAGAGCAGCTAGTGCTGAGGCAGGCAAAGAAATGTATGAATGACTGCAAAGAGGAAAAGCATCAAGCCAATCAGAACAAAGAAGAAATCTGTGAGCCAATCACCGAGAACTTTTCTTCTCTCCCTCTAGCGTCTCCCTGACTTCTTCTCCTGACTGTTACCAGGTCACTGTGCCTGCCCGCGCCTCTGAATAATCTGTTTCATTGGGTCAGTGTGCCTCTCACAACGCGCCTGACTGGCTGGTTGAGCATACGCGGTTGCTAGGGAGCTGAGCCAATCAGAGCAAGGCGGAAGCTTCCCCTCGGTTTCTAGGCAGGTTTCACGTGCTGTAGATGTTTTGGCGGGAGAGTGAGAGGAGCAGGAGCGGGAGGGGTGGCTGCAGGGTGAAGTGGAGCATGTGATTGTGCGTGCGTGTGTGAGAGCCAGTGGGTGTGTGTATGTGCATGTGCGAGTTGAGTGTGCATGTGAGCGCGTGTTCAGTTTGCCCTGCCTCTTGCTTTCTGATGCAACATCGAACTGTGTCTCCTGGGCTACTAGGGGACCTTGTTATGTTTTTTTTTTTCTTCCTGTCCTCGCAGGAAACGAGAACCAATTGCTGTGCTGTTGCCATCGGAGCGGGGAGGTTTGTTTTCCCTCCACTTTCATCCCTGGTACCTCCCCATCGACAGTTACCGTAGAAACAAGAGCAACTCCAACTCTATTTCCATCCATGTCTCCTTCCTTCAATGATTTATCGTTGCTTTCTTTTTTTAATCCACTGCACAGCGCCTACCTACCAACACTTAGCAGCCAATGAGGTATTTAGAAAATTGTGTGACATCTCTAAAGAGGAACTGTATAAAAGCAGAGATGAAGAACTGCAGGAGCACATGCTGAGGTACATCTTGTACAGTGGTGCCTGAACTTTTGAGCCCTGTCAGAGCTCAAAACATGTCAAGATTGCAAGGTAACAAGATTAACTGTCTCTGTGTTTCGCAGAATAGCTTGGTCTCCCCCACCCAAAAAAACAAACTCCGACATATCTTTCACCAGCATGTTATCTCCCCCACCCCCACTGAACCCACTGTTAACAGGGGGAGGCAGTTCATCACATCTGACATGGGCTTCCCAAAATCCCATTACTGCCACTTGAATGCACACAGAGTTACAAGAATTAAACTGGAGAGCAGCAAGTGAGTGGACGGATGACCATTGTGCAGCCACTTTAAAACAACTAGGAAGGGTTGAGCGGCTTCCTAATTCATTTTTCATTTCATAGTTTTGGACAATATTCTTATTAGTATGAATAATATCGTACTAATAAGTTAATTGTTAACGTAACAAAAACATTGCTAAAAAGACATCAGAATATTATGCAAATGCATGAATTATGTAAAATGTTTACTTCCAATGTAAACATTTTAAAAATGTGTGCTTTTCTCCGATATCTGCATATGGCAACCACCGTATAGTGGTATTTCAATCTGGACTTTATTTTTTATAACTAATGGGTGTGATAGTTTTCAATATTTTTGAATTTGGTCCGGTGCTGTCTCGCCACATGCCTATCAAACACAGCCTCACTTTCAGATTGCCACGTAAAGGGCACACTACTCTCTGCATTAGCAGTGAACGTTAATGCATTGGACCTATATCGTGGTGTGTGGAATCATCCAATTGGGATGTAATTCCTAGGATACAAGGATGTGTTTCATAGGAAGGAAGAAAAAAAACATCTATCACAGTTTACAAAATGACTTCCAGATATAACTTTAACCAGCAATACTTACATACTTTGCACACACAGTTTTGCTGTCCAATGAAGGATCATTACTAACATTTCAAGTCTGATAACTTTCCTAACTTTTACCTCCAAAAGTGGTTTAGAGAATCTGGCAAACCTGTCTGTTTGATTGTCTGGTTGTGATTTTCGCCCCGATAGATATCACTTTGCTTGCCAGCAATTACACTGGCGAGCAAAGTGATATCATAAGATCATAAAAAAACACAAACTGGCCCAAACTACAAAAATTTGATTTAAATTTGGATAAACCTAAAATTATCCTCTGGTTTTCCAGACATACTTACATGCTTCTGCACGGAGGTCAGTGCACAGGTGCTCCTGGAACAGCCTGGTGGTTTGTTCAAGAGCACTTTGTCACATTTAATTCAAAAAGTGCAAGTGCAAGTCCAGCCTTAAGGCTCAGTTAGAGTAGTTCTGGAACGGTTTGTGCAAACGATGAGTCTGTAAAGTGTCTTGGACATCTAATTCATAAGATATGTTGGGGTAGTGAGTCAATCAGTTCTGACTGATGTAGTGCGGAAGCTTGTTGGATAAGTGTTCAATTGTCTTCAAAAGCAAACAGATATGTGTTATGTGATACCATCAAATCATAACAAATGATGATTGAAATCACACTGGATTTTAAGTAATAAAAGGAATAGCCTAGTAACATTGTAAAAACAATGATATATGGCTGCACTCCAGTGCGAGGGCACCTGCAAATTGGATCTAGGAACTGTTTTGGATGTCATCAGGCTGCCAGTCTGCCTAACAAATGGTTTGTTTACCACCTGAGCTGCTGCCGCTGCTGCTCAGTAATCATTAAGTGTTCATTTACTTCAACTTGCCATCGCAGCTGGAAACATGTGAAGACAAATAGAAAGACACAGTGCAACAAATTCATTACCATACCACACTTTATCCAAAACCTACCCATTACTTCTGTATTGGGTTGCATTTAATTCATGCCATTAAAGTGGTGTCAAAATACGCATAATCATAAGGAAGTGTTTCCCCTGGGGTGGTTCTGGGCTTCAAATGTGTTACCTTTGGATGAACTCGGGGAGAGCTACGTTCATTGGCTGAGCCCCTGCTGTACCTGTGGTTAAAATCAAGAGGTGTTGACAGAACAGGCAGGAGGAGGAGGGGTGGAGGCGGACAGAGGTTTCCAATAACCTGTGAAAGCTTGGCATCTCTGTCATGAAATTTCACAACCAATTTATATGAAAAACAGCCTCCTAAAACAGGGATTTAGGTAGATAATTAAATTGCAAGGTGATTGAAACCACGAAATTGTGATGCGAAAAGTGCACGCAGTACACGCACAAACACTGATGGACTTGTTTGGGTGTGGAACGGATTGAAGATTGAAGACAAAGCGTCTGGACGTCAGGCACCATTAGGGAAAAGGCGACAAAGCAAATTGTATCATTATGCAGTGAACTTTGAAAAATTTCAACATCCAGAGCCTTATCACCTCCGCTGGCAGCACGTAGTCAGAAATAACTCACTGTGGATAATTTTTGACTGCCTCACTGGGGAAAATTGCTCGAATAAAAATGGGCTGGGACACTTTGTCTGCCACTGCAGCTGACACATTAGAGGTACTGGAAGTTTCAGTTTAGATGACAAGTTCTGAGTTCAGCGCCAACACAAAGCCTGTTTTTCCTCTTCAAAGGGTCTGAGGCTTTGCACTTGAAAGTAAAAGACAGCAAATGACTTAAAACAGTGGATGAGATTGCACAATGCATGACGTTTGTGTTTCTGAATCTCGTCGGTTGACAGCGCATCATGTTATGTTCTCTGCCAAAACAGAGAACAAAATCCGATTTGCAACACAAATGTGGTTAACAGCTCTGTGTTCAAAAAGACTTCACCGAACCACAGTTTAACTGATGAAAACTACTGTATTCCCCAGAGTCCATTGGCAATGAGATAACTGACTGTGATTGAAACGCACTATTCTTGGAGCTGTTGTTTGGGAACATTAATTAGTTATTGATAAAGGGAACTCGGAGGGGGAAAAAAGGGATAAAATGCTTATGGGCAATTCGATTTCTTTCATTTCTTTGTTTTTCAAATGCAGTACACAGTGGACTAATTAATTTTTGAAAGGTTCCACCTCTAAAAAGTAGCTTTAAATGTCTGAATACCACATCAAACTGATGTTTTAAACTTTTTAATTCCAGTGGGGGTTTTTTTTGGTTTTGTTTTGTTTTGATTCAGCTTTTTATTCTTCAAAAGGTGCTTTAATGGTGAGGTATTTATTAGTAATTATTCACGTAACACAGCTGTGTCCTTCAAATCATTAATATCTAAAAAGATCAGGCAACAACAGATGAAATGGTATAGCATTTACTGCCAACATAAAACTTGAGTTCATCTGAATTACTCAGTACATATTAGCTACTGACACCTCCATGACTCTTCATGTCGCAGCTATGAAATTCAAACATGCTTCAAAAATGCTGTTGAAGAAACAACAATATTTATATAAGCAATGAGTCAGTAGGCGGTCTACTTTTCCATCTGATTCTATATTTTTAATGCAACGTGCAAAGGGAGGTTAACACTTGTGGAAAATGTTTTTTATTTTTGTTCCTATGCATGCAAATCTGCATGAATGTTCGTTGACTGACAACTTGTGAGCACATACAAAGAGAGGGAGAAAGGGAGAGTGAGCCACACAAAAACAACCACCATCTGATGTCTTCTTCTAAATTTTGGGTGGGGTCCCTTTTCGCTGCAGGATTGGAGTTGGAGGGGGTTGGTGTGGATGGGGGGTTGGGAGCCGTCAAGCGGCAGCTTAGACAAGGCTGAGCAGGGGTTGTTTGCTGGTCTGCCAGTAAACTGTGCATGGGAATTTTGTGACAAGTTGAGAAAATCACACTTCGCACGTTACCAGCTGTACAATAAAGGAGTGGAACAGTGTGAAAACATAACATCCTGCATGGGCTGACCAACGCTCCACGCAAAAGCAACAGCATCTGCTTTCATCCAGAAATTGTCTCCTGGGAAAAATCTGACTCACACGAAGGATCAAATAGTCTCACTATTCTCGCCTGGCTGTTTTGAACTCAGTAACCCCTTTTTACAGATAAGGCTTGATTTCACTGTACTTTTTTTCTTTCCTCTTTTGAGTCATGCCATGGATAGGCGTTCCCCCACCCTGCAATGAGGGTCACCAGCCACGGCTACTGTTTATTCCACTGTCACTGTGCATCCATCAGATGAGGCCACCATGTTCAACAATGGGTGCCCTCAGGGCATGGACTGAAAATGGCTCTGTGCTTATATCAAAACATTGTCGTTGAGCCAGGATGTATTTAAGGACATTTGAACCCCATGTTTTGTTATGTTTTGCTATGTTATTCAATGGTGGCAGAAATATTCCCATCCTTTATTAAAACTTTACATAAATAAAAAAAGTGGCCGTATTATCTGTAAAATGTCTTTAAAGTATCAAACGTAAAAACATTTGTTTAGCAGAAGGTCCCTTCAAGAGCGTTATGTTATATATATTACATCTTTGCATTACTATTACTGATGCCATAGTAATACAGCATTTGCTTTTCATTGTTTATTAGTGTATATATAATAGGGTATCATATTTAATAAGCATATTTAATAGGTTTTGTATATGGAATCATACTCTGCAAGGTACTAACCATGGCTGTAAGATGGTTGAGTAAAAAGTACAAGATTTCCCTCTGAAATAAAGTGTA
This sequence comes from Morone saxatilis, assembly GCF_004916995.1. Lineage (NCBI taxonomy): Eukaryota > Metazoa > Chordata > Actinopteri > Moronidae > Morone > Morone saxatilis. Next base: position 10,969,848 of record NW_023340246.1, read on the forward strand.
GGGTATAAACATAAAGTAGCATGACATGGTAACCTCAAAATTGCAGTTAAATGCAATACTTAATAAACACTGGTCATGTTATGTTATATTATATCTCTCAAATAATGTTAGCATGCCACATGTTCAGAGATAAAAAAAAAAAAAACAGCTGCTGTTCAGTGGAACACTGACATGCATGAGTGACAATTAAATTTGTGAATCTATTTGTTGCCCTGACAGTACACAACTCATCCTCACAGCGACCCCCAGTAACTGGGTGGGTGCAATCACTCTATCTAGCAGCAGCTCCCAATCAGCTGAGCTGAGCTGACTGTGAAGCAGTCACATGTCTGATCTGGGTTTGTGTTTTTCCCCCTCCACGTGTCAAGATACACGAAGCAGAAGGCGGGACCAAAACAAACCATCTGATTGGTCCGCAGCGTGTCACCAGCTTATGGCAGCGAGGAGGACTGTTCTCTTAAAGGGCCAGACACAGTTTTATTTTTTTTTACCTCAACAACAATACACTATGAGCTCAACATCTTATGCAGACACCAATTTGAGTATGTAGCAGCTTTTAATTATTATTATTTTAATTCTGAAGGCATAAACACTAATTACTGACTAATTTGGCAAAATATGTAATCAACCCATTTGCAGTGGTATGGAAATGACTACACTATGTAGGCTGCAAATTTGAGTTATATGTCCTTTACTTGAGTATTTCCATTTGATAATTTATACTTTTACACAGTACAGAGGGAAATATTGTACTTTTTACTTCACACATTTATTTGACAAGTATAGGCTAGTACATTTTAATATATTTTACATACAAAACAGATATATATTTTGTATATGTGTAAATATATACAAAAATGTACAACAAATACTTAAAATGAGTGCAACCTTAATGAACTATAACAGTAAAATGTTTCAATACAATATTTTCTGCATTAAGGGCTTTTTACATTTGATACTTCCAAGTGCATTTAGCTGGCAGTGCTTGTTACTGCAATCTTCAATGCATGGATTTTAATTACTATGTGGTTTCCTCCACCACTGAACATTTGCTAAAATACCAATCTTAATGGATTCTAGCAACAGAAATAAGGGCATTTTCTGTCCTTTCAGTGTGCTGTATTTGCATAACACAGTGTAGCTGACTCTCTGTGCCTTTCACATTTATTTTGAAGGGGCGGGTCCCGGCCGTCGGGGCGGACCGCTTTGACAGAGGGAAAAAACAACCCCTCTAGTCAGCAAACATCTATGAGTGGTTGTAATGCAAAGAGGGATACGAGTCGCTCCAACACAGTCCGTAGGAATCGAGGTAACGGCAAGTTGTCAAGATACCACCGATCACAACGGAAAACGCGTTTGCTGGCGGTGAGTGCAACGGTCGTTTATTTTGAATTCAAAAAGGGACACGTCGTGCCCGTTAGCACCGCGGAGTGCCTCGTTGTTCGTTTGGGAGTTTGTCAACAAGATGTGCGGGCAGCTAGGGGCATGCCCGGGCAGGAGACGGGGGGGTGAGCGGACTTACCGGGAGAGGAGCATTTATATGTATGTGTATTTCTGCCCCCTGTTCTTCACACCGGCGAGGCTTTCTGTCTCTTGTTTCAACGGACGAACTGAATTAAATGACGAAGTGACCGTTGCAGTCCACCACCTCTCGCGCGCGTGGACTGTTGGCCGGTCTTTGAGACACAAACGTTGGTCTGCGGTTTGTTTTTTGGTCGGTACACAATATTAAAGCTAATAATTTTGCCGTAGTTTAACACCACCCAGTTATTACACACGGTCAAATGACGTGTCCTGTTTGTATTTCACGCATTAGTGACTAATATCTGCTCCGAGCCATTGAAGCTATCGGCTGTGTTATCTCTGAGGTGTTTGTTTTGGGGAAGAGTTGTCAGGCGAAGTGAGGAGAAAGGGTCAGCGGAGGATAATGGGAGCATCAGGAGTAACACTGTTATAACCCTGTCCTGCTAGTCTGTTGCCGCTGTCACGGGTAAAACATTAGCAAGGACCCAGGCTAAAGTTGTTCCCACTTTAAAGCGGAAAAAAACTGTTCAAAAAGAAAAAAATTAAGTGTAAATCCTCAAATTCTTCGGCTGTGGTTGTTGTTTTCTTTTAGTTACCATGTGTCAGCATAATGCTTCGACAGTTTTCTTCACTCTCTCCGTCTGCAGTTAATGAGCGGTCGGTCCTCGCGTTTACGCGCTGAGCTGCCCTGGGCATCGCGCTCCTGATCCGGGTAAAGATGCAGCACATCCCCGGTGGTCATCCGGAGCCCACTTACAAACGACATGCGAGACACCTTGATGAAAATCCCAGTTGGTAACTTTTTCTAATCGCGCAGATAAACCAGTTGTGGTAACTCGCATCTGCAACAAAACAACAAAATAACAAATAATACAATTACAGAACATGTAGCTGGGCTGGCTGTTGTCCTCTTCCAGGGATGGGTGAAGTAGGGTTCATGACTTTATTGCAGCCTGTCACTTGCCCGCTGATATCCACAGGATTATGTACTCATAGCTTCATGAAGGCAGTGGGAAAAATAGCAGCAGAGTTCACCTTGTGTGCACCCCCCACCCTGAGCCGTGGAGGAGAGCCCGGTGCACAGATGGTGCAGCAGAGGGAGCCACTCTCTGCTGCAGCTTTGAGCCTCTGACCATCACTGTGGTGGCTGCCAGGCCTCCCTGCTGCCCCAGGCAGTGTGTGTGTCTCTGCGTGTGTCTGTGTTATGTCTTTCTGTGTGTCTCTCTGTCTATGTTTGTTTTTTTATGTGTCTGACACTATGGTTATCTTGCCAGTTCTCTGCTGACTGCCAGTGGAAATTCAAGACAGGGCTCGCATTGCCAGTGACACACAACACAAAGTGCACATTTGATCCCAGTGAAAGTGGCACAGTTGCAGAGGAGCCCCAACTGCTTGCGTTGCATTAATTAATGTACGACTAAACTTGGCCGGAGGAGAAGTTTACGCAGATTCGGGCTGTTTTGTATTTCTGTAATGCATAACTAATTAGTGTGCCTTGGCGAAATGGACTGATTTCACTGTTAAATGCCCCTGGAGCAATGGAGACCAGAGGCTGGGTGGGTCAATAATATATGTTTTTGTTTACCCATTCAGAGTTCCATCTTTCACCAATAATGTGGCTTGGCTAATCAGACAGTGTTTTTCCACAGCAACATGTAGTTTCCTCCTTTGACTCCATATGATATGACATCATGCAAAAGGACACTTTCACAAAGAGACACATGCGACTGGGACTGCCTCACTCAGTAAACACAATACCAGTATATCCAGTTTCAACTTTTGCATTTGCCAGTCAACCCAACCCATTTGTCTCCACTTACACAAGAAAAGGAAAAGCCGGGCACCCTTGGTAAAAAGAAAGAAACAGTAGTTGAGATTCTGGCGTGTGGCCGAGGAGGAAGAGGGTGTGAGTGTTTGCGTTCAGCAGGCACAGTTGAGGATGGAGTGAAACTCGTTATCTCCCTCATGAAACGGCTGCTGCACGCAACACATGACAGTCTAGCCAGAAGTTTGGTTTCACTGAGGTTTCACTCACACGCCGCCTGCTGCCGCGTGAGTGTGCGTTTGTAGTGCAGACGGGCAGCGATCCAGTGACGTGTGTGGTTGAGAGAGAGAGAGAGAGAGAGAGAGTGGGGGAACAATGAGCACAGGTTTAACGTTGAGCTGCAGGGAGCTAATCCCCTGACTGCTCTGCTCTGTGGCACACTGTTCCAGATTAAGGTAGTTCTGGGGGGAAAACGCCTCCTCCGTGGATCTTTTGGCGCTCAGTTACAGTTTGGCACAGGAACAGCTCGGCAGAATCTGCTGCGGGAGGGTGGCAAATCTGGTGAAGCATTTTTAGCCGCCCACCGGGTCTCCCTACGCCGGGTGTTTCCATACGTTTGGCTCCAGCTTCCACTCATCGCTACGTTACAAGAGATAATGGCTTCAGCTACAGCTGGCCTCTTGTATGTTTATTACCTTTCTTTACATAGAAATGTACTTTGGCAGATCCATCTGTGCTCCTGAGACTATCCATTAGACTCACACTGGGCAATTAATGACTAATGATTTACTTCTATTTAATGTAGACAGGGTGAGCTCATTTTCCATCTGCCCGAGGGCAAAGTTTCCACTGATAACACCATGATATTTGACACTTTTTGTTTGGTGTTGAAACAAATCACACCCAAATTACCTGCGAGCTAAAGATCCTAAACTCACAGGTATGAGTCCAACACAGTCCTGCTCTGTTTGTTGTATGTTCTGTTTCCATTACCAACACTCAAAAGTCCCCTCATTCTAAAGTTTCCATCTCGTGTCCCCCTCTTCTCTCCAGGGAGTTTACCGCTGAGGCGTCGGATGGATGATGAGGAGGAGGACATGTCACGGCCCATCTCGCAGCTCTGGGGAACGCCCTTTAGGGACGTCAAATACGAAGACCGAACCACACAGATCGCGGCCGGACAGGCCCTCGCTGCCGTCACTGCTGCCGTGCCCACGTCGCAGAGCCACAACAACAACAGCATCGCCATTAACACACTGCCCTGCAGCTTGTACCGGCAGCCTCGCATACCCTTTCACGGTGAGGAGGGGCGTGAGAGCGTAAGCCTGCTCAACGTGATGAGGGCTTATGGTTTTAGAAACTGAGTGTGCGCCACTGGATGTTGTACGTCCAGTGCAACCTCACACTATTAGTCATTCCTTTTATCTGGTAGATTACTAACTGGGAACCAGCTGATTAAAACTGTCAGTCTCATTTGATAAGTGTCAGATCGGATGAGAGCGGGAGAGGTATTTTCTCCTTTTTTTGGGCTACTGGAAAAACTGAATTCCATTTTAAATTATTGCTGCAAAACAGAGAAGAAGTCCTAGAAATGAATTTTCCTTGTAGTTTCCTTCCTTCCCCTGTTCTATAATACGCATGTTTGTTTCCTGTGTAGAATTGCATTTACCTTTATTACTGTTGTTACTAATGTGCTATTGACCTAAATCTGATAAATGATGATCACATTCCAGACAGTTTGCATTTAAAAGTAGTATTTCTTCAGACAATAAAAATACAGCGCTAATTGAATACATACATAAAGGCACATACCCACACTAATATGTCCACCAGTTTTAATCCAATATTGGTTTCCCATTTCTAATCAAATCAGTGTGACATCACCCTAATTGAATTGAGAATAAGAATGTTGTTTGTTTGTTGACTCAGTGTCAGTGTGTGAGAGCTGCATTGTTTTGGATTTAAAGCCATCAATACATAAACATAACATTACCCTGTCGTTCATTGTAATCTAACCAGTAATGGATGTCATGCACTTGGCCCGGTGCCATTTCTCCTCACAAACACAGTCCAGGGCGCTCAGTTTCTTAGAGATATTATGATGCTCTACGACGGCAGAATAGCAGGACATTCTGCACACATGATAACATAAAAAAAATTGTTTTCCCTCCAAGTGGCATGACTGCAGAAGCGCATGCTTGAGGCAATGAGTAAACTCAGTGACACAGTCCACAGAAAGACTGCAGTTCACTGAGGCCCTTGTTGATTTAATAAGGTGTTTGAGTCTTTCACCTACGTGCCACTCGCTCTCTTTCTTGTTTGTGGACTCTTCGGTTGTACTCCGAGTGCCTACCTTGTAATTTGTCCATCCGAGAAGATCTGATAAAACCTGTTTGTGTTTTAGAAAGCCACATAGCGGCGGCGTAAAGTAGATACTGTATATTTGTCTTAGCTCAGATGCAGCTGTGTTTGAGGTCATTAATAGTAATCAAGATAGTTGGGCTTATCTCAAGACTGTCTGCACAGTGTTTTCTGAGGGTTTTCACTGTCTGGTGGTTTTACTGAATTGATATCAGTAATGTCTTTTTGCCGTATATCCGTCTTGGCACTGACAACAGTGTCTTGGTATTTTAGAGATGCAACAACACAAGTTTTAAGAAGCTTGATGTTTTCCTTTTTTAGGCAACGCTGGATTACGCTCACATTTCCCCGCTCAGTTTGAGCCCATGGAGGACCGGGGAGAGAGGCAGATTGAAGAGGAGGAGGAAGAGGGCAGAGGGGAGGAAGATGACAGGATGGCAGAGAGGCCGGAGGAGCCGGCGGGGGTGAGCGTCGAGGCCCAAATTGGTCGTAAACTTCGGGAGATCGGAGACAAGTTCCAACAGGATCACGTTGAACTGGTAAGCCCCACTCAGAGCAGCGAAGTGGATCCTTAAATGACCTCCCATTTCAAACCAACCAGCTGCACGTTTAGAACAGTTCAATGTGTAAACAATGTGAACACAAGTGGACTTACATTGCCTCAGAGAAGAAATGGACACTACCCTACTAAATGCTCTATTTGCTGAGAGAGTCAGCAGCGAGGGACAGGGGGTCTCAGGAGCTGCTGGGGCTTCAACTATTTTTGTCGAGACAAAAAGTTTATGTTCTTGTGCTACATATGAACTATTTCTGCGTGTCAGCTTTTACTCGATTAGAGACACAGAGCTACCTCGTGCCAATTTGTGGCTCAGTCTTGGGAAGAAAGGGGCCGGACATTGTGCCAGCTGGGTTGGCCATAACCCACAGTGGATAAAAATAACTTTTGCAGTGATTCAACCACTTTCTTGGCCACAGTGAAGGAAAAAAATCACTAATAAGGCATGATTTAGTAACTTCATACAGGATACTAAACCTACAAAACTACTATGTGTTCACTCAGTGTCACTGGCTGCTAGCAACACACTGTGACAGCCGATACTGTTATAGAAACACACTTTCTCCCTGTCAATATCTAAATATTGATTCTAGTTTAGCACTGTGGTCAAGGCCATCTTTGTTTTCTTAACTACTGAAACAGCACCTCAGTCTGAGCTGCCAATACCGTGTCAGTGGCACTGATACTGTGTGTTTGCTGGTCTATAAAGACGGAAGAAAAGAAAACAAATGAGTGAAATCCTTGCCGGGCGAGCAGATTAAATGACACCCTTCCATTTCCTTTATCCCTCTACGCCCGCTCCTTTTAAAAGACAAAGACAACCTTCTGTTTGTTACTCGTGTCCTTTACCTAAAATATACACTCTCTGTCCTCAGATGAACATAACACAGGAAGCATGAAACATTTTGGGACTTGTGAAGCCTTTAGAGACGATGAAGGGGATTGAGCGTGGAGGCTCGCTGTTGGCGAAGCTCCCGAGGGAACGGTTAAGCACCCGTACTGTATGCTGTTTATGATATGTAGTTAATTGTGCATGTCAAGACATAAAACCCGCTGAAACATCTGTCACAATCTTCGCAGATGTCTTAAGACACGAGTGACAACACGTCCCCCGTCCAATCTGCACTCACACTGTTCTGTTGTCCTTTGGCGAGATGTGGTATCACAGTGTGTTTGATAACGGGTCGGGGGTTACTGTTATCAGTGTTTGTAAAGCACTTACCGGCCTCGCTGAGAGTTCACATCAGTCACATGACCGTGAACTGAGTTAATAAGTACAAATATACTGGGAGGGGTTTCTTATCTGCTGCTGAGACTGTTTTGCCACGGGAGAGAAAGAAGAAAAAAGAGAGAGAAAAGAAACAGAGCGAGAGAAAGAATGAAAAGAAAGTGCTCTATGTACAGAGCCTGAGAAAGAGAAGGTGAGATCGATGTGACTGTCACAAGCAGGAGTGAGCCGCATGTCTGTGTCTGGGTAGACTTGGCCGGCTGTTTATACGCTCGTCTAAAAATAGAGTCTGACTCACGGCTACCCACAATACCTCAGTTGTCCCGCTGACTGCCTCAGTGTGCGTCTTTTGTGTGTGTTTTTGGTTTGTGCGTGTAACTCTGTGACAGAGAGATAAGAGCGAACATTTTCTTTTTTGTCTGCCGTCTGCACTCGAGTTGGTTTTATCCCGCAGCATCTGATACTGTGGGAATATTCCAAAGGGAGAATAATCACAAGTGATACTTTATGATATCCAATCACTCCTCTGTAATGTCTCTGCTGCTATTGTTAGACGTTTTCACTTGCCTCTACAAGCAGAAGTTGCCCGTGTGGGCTAATATGTGGCTTTTTGTTGATGTGGAGTAGCTTCTGCTTGCGGTTTGAGTCTCATCCATCACTTTTGTCGACTTTTGCGGCCAATAAAATGCTAATATTTGAAGGGAAATTTCAGTGGGGGGAAAGGTTAATCCAATCCTAACATTAAGTGAAGGAGCAAACATGCACGCTGTCGGTTTTCTAAATCATATGAGGGGTGCATTCACCTAAAAAGGGCAAAGAGAATACACACCATCCTCCACTGCCCGTGCAAGTGACAGCAGAAAGATGAGCCTCATGTGAAACAAACCAGGGTGCTGTTTAAATACGCTCAGCAGTGTAGAATTAAGGCAATTAAGGACAATTAGGGTTACGTTTAGCGGTGCTGGTTCAGTTCAGTTCAGTCTGCTAGTCCTGCATCGAATAGCCTGTGGCGGACTCTGATTGCTAGGCTGGTACAGACCTTGATGGAGAGAGAGAAGGGAGAGAGATCGTAACAAGAGTGCTTACGCAACAGGCTGCAATATCTGAGCGCGGCTGTTCAGAAAGCCGGTGGGGAGCTGTGCAGGATCGGGGGGGGGAGGCTTCATCTGTCTGCAGTCCACGCGGGCTGCACACCCCAACAGAACATGACAGGTCTGGGAGATGGCAGCTCCATAGGAGGGAGCAGTTTCTGTTTCCTCGGCTTTGTTTTCATAATTATTCAGCTGACTTCGCTATTACAAGAGAGCTGTGATGAAATAGGCAGCGCGTTCTCTGAAAGCATTTCACTTTGAGGTTCTTGTTTAGAAGTCAACAGTCTTCCTCCCTCAAACCTTATAGGGGAGGATCCTGGGGGTTACAAAGGTCTTGTTTTGCAGGTGTCAGCATGGTCATTTACATCCTTTTCATCTACTTTTTCACGCAAGAAAACAGAAAAGTAATACAGTTTGAACTTCTGTCTTCAGAATCAGAAAGCCACGCCACCGAACACTGTATATTCTGCAGAAGTATCGGGCAGGATGTGCGTGTGACAGACATGTTTGCTAGACACAAGCTCTTGTTTTGGAAACATCCAAGTCTACATGGTCATATGGTCGGAGCTCACCGGGTTTACCACGGTTCACATTTTACCTCAGAAACCTGTTATGACAAAATCAGAGGCTGTGGAGTCATTTTCATTACTATAAGGATGAAAGCCTGACAACTCTCCCTGGTCATAATAACCTAATGTGTGTGTTTTTTCTGTCTTCTCGTAGTTCATGAGGCATCAGAGACAAAACCTGCCTGCCTGGATGCGCCTTACCATGGCCCTGTTTGGCTTTCTGTTTCCAAGAGAGGCTCTGTTCCCCCGCCTGAGACGAGAGCAGAGATGAAGGGACTGCCGGTCCTTGCCTCAACCCTTGTCCCTCCCCCACAGGGACAAGGGACCAGACTTTAAGAGATGGCACTGTAAGATGGAACACGGGTTTGGATTTTGTTTTCTAATTGAATATGAAGATGAGATGAAGAAAACACTGGTCACCGCTGGACGGAGACTGATTACAATTTTTTTGTTTTGTTTTTGTTTTTTGTTTTTGTTTTTTCGTCTTTCCAAGAAGGAGCCATTGTGTTTGAAGAGATATTTTCGAAATATTTGTAAGATTACCTATTTTGTACAGTAAACTGCTCTTTTTATTTGGTATTTCAAGTCTTGAAGGACCTCCATCAGTCCGGGGAATGCCTTACTCTCTCCTGCCACAGTACAACTCTTTTGCATCAAGGAAATCATAAGAAAGACATACATTTTCAGATTAGGCCACTTTTTTTTGGCGACAAACTGTGGACGTGGACATTTCTGTGCTGAAGTTACTGACTTAAAAACCTTGAGGACTTGAGGCGCATTTCTAATTTATTCTTGGAAAAACAATAATCCCTGTACCTGTCCTTTACTGTTCCACACTGGCTAAGTTGAAAATGGTTGTCATGACGTGTCGCACACTGGTGCTGCACTGTTGCTCAGTTTAGATGCGTGTTTTACCAGCTTCCACTGTAGACGTAGGGACATTATATCAACCTGTGTCATCCATCAACACCCCTGTCTCCAAGTACCACTCATGTTGTGAACGACCCACTGTGTAGATTCCGATCCCGTTGAGTTAAAGACATATGCATACTTGAATTTAGGTGTAGTAAAGATATTTTAGCCGAGTTGCGACGTGATTACGCTTTCCATTTGTGATCATGTGTTTGTAGGAGTGTGTGCTTACCGTTACCTGCAGTAGTTTTGAAGCCAAATAAGCACAAAGTCAAACAAAATCTCCTTTGTGGGATTACGATCAGGGAACTGGAAAACAATCAGACTCCTGACAGTCTTTGGATGAATTTCATCATTTCCTAAAGCTTTTCAGGATTTCTTTCTCTGGCTGGATCGACAATCGCAAACTTTGCCCCTTTGCTGCATCGTGGGGTCACCTGTGAGAGAGATGGCATTTATCAGCATTTGTTAGGGGTGAGCAATATTCAAGCCAGAGGGAGGAAGTAAAAATCTTAGGGATCTGTTGCATTTTGCAATCACACTGACATCCATAGAAGGACATTTCCCAGAATATGGCTGTGTTCTCAATGAAATACAAATATCTTTGTTACAGAAACATTTTGGGTTAAAGTTACAGAGATGCATTTTTATTTTGTTTTACTACAGGTCTAAATCTAAATGTCTCGAGCACTGATTTAATCCCGATGTGCTGATGCGGTGAGTTGACACGTAATCGGCTCACCCTTTCATTCAAGTGCTTTCTTTCACCAAACTGCCAGTGGTACATTGAGCTTCACTGAGAACTTCAGCTTCTGTACAGTTCAGAAAAACGTTTTTAGTAATCACACAGACACATTTGGGTATAGGACAAAGTTTATACATCCTCGTGCGACAACTGCTACGTTAGCATTTTGCAGCGACACAGCCACTGTTTCTCAATGTAAGGAAAGAGTCTTTAAGGACTTTAAATAAGATGTTTAAAATTCCTCATTTGATGTATTATTTCGCTCTGTCGTAGATTCATGATATGAACTTTTGAAGACACTGATGGTTTTTTTTTTCTTCTCTTTTATGTTTTCTTCAGGGAGTAGTTAATAATGTTAATTAAATATGTCGGCTAACGATCTGCCTTTGAGCGAAGGACGCCATGCATCCGCGCTGTCAGTCTTTGATGTAGTAGACGATGCTGACCGAGCAAAGGTGTTTCATTTTTGATGTTTTCCAAATAATTTCCACTCAACATCAACATAGAAGTACGTTACAGATTTCGTTTTTTCGGTAACTACACGAGGAGCTGAACCAAAAGTTTGTTTCCTGCAAACACTGAACGCTGAGCCAATTCTGATAATTATGACACACTGTCTTCAGTCCAAAGCGTCACGCCTGCACTCTCTTTCATCGATCGCCATGTTTAACTACTCCCTGTCCTTATCGATAACAAGTTTCATTTGGTTTGGTTTTCTTTTTCGATAATTTATTCTAATTTATTTTGTGTATATTTGCTCAGTGCTACTGTATAGATGCTGTCTCAGTGTGTACAGTCTTTTTTCCTTCTCATTGTTGATGTGCATTCAGTTGTGTGTGTTTGATGCCTGTGTGTGCGGGGAGGTTGGACTAAAGCCATGTGCCTCGTGCGTTCTCACACGAATGGTGTGAGTCTTACGGATCACGTGAACAACAGACAATCAAATGTACAAAATGTGCCTTGTGAGTAACAGACCTGCCACATCATCACCAACACTTGGCATAATTACCCAAAGTCACTGGTCACAGCTCTCGTTTGTCACTTGGGCTCTGTGAGATCAACGCACTCTGATACAACAGAGTTGGCACAAACAGTACACAGTAAGTGTGTTCGTTGTGCCTTGATAGAAAAAAAAAACCCATCAGTTTGATTCCTCGCATCGGCTCACGAGGCACAGGCTCAACCTTTGACATCTCTCAGCACGAACGGCGAGTTTCACCAACGCAAAACCTTCTGAATATCAGAAACGACTGTTTGCAATCAATGTGCACTGTAAAAAAAAACAACAACAATTTTTTACTTGTATACTGTATTTTGCGCCTCTCTCTTTCTACTCCTGTGCTGAACTTCCCCTCTAGATTCCTGAAACTTTTTAAGATCTGTAATATGCTGGATCGGCCTAGCTTGTCTGGGTTTTTGTGCTTTATTATCTACAATCTAGTAGGGCTGTGGGTTTACATTTGAAGGAGGAACGAGCCACCATGGTGCCCAGTATTATTTGTATGTGAGATGGGTTGAACAGCCACTCAGTCGGTGTGGTGTTGATCTGAGCCTGTCGTTACCAACCACTGTTGCAACCCTGACTCAAGTGAAACATTTATTTTTATTTGTTTAACCTTCAGTGTCTTTAATATCAAATTTATTCAATCAGTTTTTGAGTATCCAAGAAAGAGTGCATCTTTACTGTCAAGTGCTGTGATTTGGTGTTTTTTATACATTAGACATGAATTTGACACAGCTATTGTTGCTATCTTTATAAAAAAATCTTAGCAAAATTTTTCCATATCTTTTTGTAAGAAGACAAAGAAAGAACTACAACAAGACAACTTTTTTGCTTTTCTATGATTGCTTTTTTTTTTAATGTTGTGGCATTTTTAATTTTGGATATTGCAAGGTCTGTTGTGTCACTCTCAGTTCAAGGGCTTTTTTCAATATATGTAAATGGAGTAAAAATGCATGTCCAACATTCCTGAAAAAATCTGTATCTTAAAGGGTTTGAATGTAATTTAATGGAGTGAAAACCACAATATCTCTTTTAATACATGAACTGAACAGTGGAACTGATCTCAGACTCCTGTGCTGTGCGCGCGGCGGGTTTGTATTGTCTTCACTTTGCTTTCTTTACGTTCAGAGTGGTCTCAAGGATTTCACATTCATGTGTCCTTTGAAGTGAGACCCAGGCCAGATGTAGCAGTTTTTTCGTTAAAGCATTGGCTGTGTTATCGTTGGGACTGCTCTGTGTCTGCTGCAGTTTTTCAAACAGCGTGGGACATGGAGCGATGGAGGGAACGGAGGAGGACGGGGGATGTTTGTTCTTTTTCTAGTGCAATATGCTGTACATAAGAGCTTGGCTCTCGAAATCTTACAATTTCTCTTAATTTCTTTTGTTGTTAAATGGGTACATTGCTGTTTTTTTTCCATTAAAACTTTATGGACAATTGAAAATGGCTTGTGCTTCATTTCTTGGGGGGAGATTGTTATAAGGATACTAATGTGCATGTAAACATTCTCAATAAAACATTAGAAATGAATGAAATGAAGCAAACAGGGCCGGCTGTGGAGGAGGTTGTCCACAAATCAAAAGGTTTAATAGACATCCAGTAACAACACTTAAGAGACTACAGCCGTCCTAGCAGCTGTACGTAGGCACAGCTGTGCTTTGAGCTAAATGCTAACAGATCTAAGTTTAGAGTGTAAGCATGCTAAGAAACACAAACAACAGTTTAGTTGTTCCGGTAGTCCAGTTCAAGTCTGGACCAAAGTGTTGGACCGACCGACAGACTGATAGTGCCATACATAGAGCCAGGCTGCTAACATAGCTAAAAATCACATGGGATCATTTAAATTGAAGTAATCAGTCATGTGTGCGTCACCTCAAAAGCGTCTGCTGCCACAATGAGCAACAATCCCAAAAAAGTCACAGTCAGTTAATAAAAACATCTTCTATGACTAGACACCAGTGATTTAACCCCACTGAAAGTCCCTAAAAAGTTAATTTAGCATGAACAATAGGAGCATTTCATAAGCCCTGGAGGCAATGTTAGAGCTCAGCACATCTTTTTACATCCTCTTCCCTCTGCGGGGGTAAAGGTGCAATCTTACATAAACTGTGATTCACTTTTCTGTCACCGGGTTTCTAGAGCGATCTCCCCTCAGGCAGCTGCTTTGTGTAGACGGGCAGTGAGGGAGGTTAAAGGAGCGTATATACATGTGTGTGTGCAGAAAGACGTGGCCTCAGGGAAATGAAAGAAGTTCTGACCTGAGCCTCATAAAGATTAACACATTGCAGTGTGTTGTGCTGCAGGGTGAACTGATGTTTTTTATATTAATGTTTCAAAAGCAGTTACAGCTGTCACCGTTGGGGCTGTTGTCTGTTTTCACTACTCACAGAGACGGCACAGGCTTGTTTCTGCATTACAAGCAGTGGGTTCAGTACGTGAGAGTCTCTGTATGTTCAAACACAGATTCCCAACACAAATCGCTTGCAGACAGGCTGCCTGCCCTTTATCCACACCGAACAAGTTGTCTAATAACAAATGTGAGACAAATTACTAATTATAGATTGTCAATTTTCTTCAAAGAATGGTGCCATATTGTTTGTTTACCCAGAAGCTCTCAGAGCACACCGCATTGTATATGGACCTAATGAGACGCTGACATGTTTTCATTCTCATTTCTAATTTCGAAATAATTCGATGTCCTTGTTTATGTGAAAGATTTTAATTTTGCCCGAGTAAATAAAACCAGGGCTCATTCAAATAGACACCAGTTTTTTGTTTTTTTCCTGTGCACTCTTGGCAAAATTTCACAGTGAAAATTGCAAGCAGACCAGTAAACACAGAGTCTGTTGTGTAGTTATTTTAATCCTCGTAATGGTGCAGGGATGAAGAGCAGACATTTTGCGGGGCAGGATGACATTTCTCTTAAAGTCGATTTAACTGCAAACTGCAGACTGTTAGAAAAACTCCTTGCAGCATGTTATACTAAAGCTTAAAGATGCATCCCAGAATGCAAATGTTAACATATCCAGTTTTAACCACAAAACAGGGCTCTGTACTCTCCTCAACCTCCCCACCAGCTGAAGTGAAAGCCTCGTCCCCTGGGACCGCTGGTAAATACAGACAAGAGTGTGTGTGTGTGTGTGTGTGTGTGTGTGTGTGTATAAGCATTTGTGTGTGTCTTCAGGGAGAAAGGAAAAAAAAAAAAAGTGGGGTGGGAGGGGAAGAGGGGTGAGAGGGGTGAGAGGGGTGAGAGGGGTGAGGGCCTGCTTGGCTCAGCACTTTTTCGCACACAGCCCTGACAAAGGACTCTCTGTTCTCCTGGCCACTCACTCAGGGAGACGCCCTCATGATAGCCCGGTGCCTATCTCAAGGGTCACGCCTCGACTTCAGCAGCAAGAGAGAAGCTCCAGTCCCTCACTCTTTTTGTTTACTTCTGCCTCTCAGGCTGGGAGCGCAGCAGATTAACCCTTCCGTGTCCAACTGCAGTGTGAGTGGTGGTAATGCTGCCAACGAGGAAAGACTGTATGTTTAGGGTATTTTTCTCTACTTAAATGCGGAATCCACTAGTCACGCGCCAGATTTTCTCTTGCCAGCTTGTCTCTGTGTGAAATTTGCCATTTTATCAGCTTGCTTTATAGTCTGGTTTTACCATAACCTTGTGGCCCTAGCTTTCCGCACATCATTTCTTTGTTCACTTGTTACATGTTGCCCCATCTGTTTTGAGCTTTCTGCTGTGAACTCAGACAATGCGAGCTTACAGTTTTTTGCCCGGTTTATGAATCCCCAGAGCAATCCCTTGAGATTCATCTCAGAGTGATGACATTTCAATTATCACCTTCTAAAACCTATCTGCGACTTACAGTTGCGGCGTATCTTCCTGCATCATGAGCGTCACAAACATCTATTTTTAATGGAAGAAATAATTGATCTCCAGTTTTGGTCAACACCTCCAAACCTGTACTGAGTTTTTATTGAGACATATTCTCTGAGGTACACTGAACTAGAGTATGCAGAAAAAGATGAAAACATTTCAAGTTCAGTAAGTGTAAAGAAACAGAACAGAAATAGGCTACATTTGGGTGGGAAAAATAATAATATGGCATTATAAAATTCAATAGGTGTGGCGCCATCCTCTGAGGAAATGAACTTCCCGTCCACAGAGAATAGGTCCTGCTGCTCTGAAAGGGCACACATGTCAGGTGTAGCACTTCAGCGGGGTGTTGGGTCAAAACACGTTGGTGCAGCTGCAGCTGAGGAGCGGCTCTGGGGAAAAGCATCACTTCCTTCATAGATGAGTCCCTGCTCTGTGGAGCATGTTATAATAACTGACTCGCTTCCAAACACCTACCTGTGTTTTGGAGGTGACAATTTATTTGTGTGTCTCAAAAATAGTGTTGCATGTGGATAACAGTTGGTATCAAGCAATTGGTTTTAAAGACCAGTACAGTCAGAAAAGATAACAATTTTGTATGTTGTACATACAGTACCATCCTGGAAATCTGTAACTACATATATGGTCAAAATAGAGCAGAATGTTACTTTTTGGCATCTGTTTCACTATATTAAAAATCATTATGACATACAAATGTATAATCCTTTTGTGAAAACAGCATGTAAAATTTGCAGAAACAGATCTTAAAACCAAACACCACAATTACTGCTCTGTGGCTTGTGGGCTCTTGTCACCCGCAGCTGCACTTACTGCACTCTGTGTCACAGAGAAACAGTCACCTACTGCCAAAAAGAGGGAGCTATATCAAGTTAAAGCTAGCTGGTAGCTGCAGCTTGCTTTAGCTAAAGTTAAATTCACTTTTTTAACCATAGCTCTCTTTGAATTTAAAAAATATAAAATTTATATGAACAGAATAAAAGCAAATTTAGTAAAAAAAAAGAAATAAAAAAAATTCAACTTATTTTGTAAGAAAAGTGCTTTGCAGCTAAAAGTTAACAAAAATTATCTTTTTCAGGGACACTTGCACACAGTATGGTAGTTGCTTGTCAACACTGGATTTGGGTTCCCTAACTTTCTTACCCTGCTGCTTTGGAGATGCATACCTCTATCCAAAAACAAACCAGCAGAGCCTCAAGTATGAATGTAAGTACTGTATTGTGAAAAAATTAAGCAAATTTACAAAAAACATACAAAAGCAAAATTAGCCATGATTCATGGTTTCTCTGAGAGCAGCTTTTTGCAAATTGGTGGCAGGGCTCCTCAGTTACCTGGCTCCGCTCAGACTGAGCCACGGCTGCCTTCTCTTTACAACCACAACCCCTCGTATACACACACCGCACCACCAAATAAGGGTGGGGAGCAGCCAATCCATCTCCTTGGGTAATAAAAGTTAAATGCAGCCCATGAGTCGAGACATGCCTCCAGGGGGACTTGGTGCAATGGGCGTCCACTATTGTCTCTGTCATCTCAGGCTTGTATCAGGGGAGGATAAAGTACTGAGATGATAAGTGGGTATTTATATGGTGGTGACTGCTGTCTAATCCAAGACAGATGAGAGGTAAAGGACTGCAGCAGTTGGCCAAACAGTCTCTGGAGACTGACAACCTCTTTCTTGTGTCTGTATCTCTGGGATAAATGGAAGATATGATAATATGTAATAAAATGATAATATGTTTCATACACTGAGCTACACAATGCTATCAAACATATCAAAATGTTCTCACATTGAAAATCACAAAAGTATCTGTTGCAGACGTGGAGAAGATCTGGCAGAGGTTCGAGCTACATAATACTTTTTGAACCTAATATTGAGTAATTGATCCAACAGCAACATTATGCAGGGACAGATAATGTAGTATTGTTCATTGTTCAACTTCTACATTTTCATAAAGATTTCTGTGTGACAGCACTCTTCAACAGTTGTCAGTCTGAGCTCTCAGAGGCAGCAGCTCTGAGAGGCACAGCAGCTTTGAATTGTTATTTTTCACACCTGTACTGTAAGCCTACAAAAAAGTAACTGCGAAGGAAAAGCAACTGAGGACTGTGTTGTATTTTAAATATTGTGTACTGCGGTATCATTGCTCATAACGGGTCAATGCCAAAACTTACTAGTAAATTAGCATATTTCTCTGTAAGTATTCAAATACTACTCGCTTTCTAGTATCATTACATCATCATCATTCTCTATTACATTCATTTCTAATGTCCAAACACAAGTTTCTCTTTGTTTTATATAGAATTTGCATCTGCCGTCCCCACTCTCTGCTGTTATCTGAAAGAGCTTTTTTTAAATTGTTATAGCGAGTCTCTGGTGTGTTCCTTCCCGGACAGTTTTGTTTATGACAGTCTGCCTGTTGGATGAGGGTCAAACTCTGATGATTGTGTTTGTTGACTCTGCAAACAACCATGAATACTTTCAGAAACCTGAGTTGGTGGCAGTATCAGTTTACACAGTCACATAATGACTTGGTGACACGACGCCCTGCGTGTCAGGTACATGCATGTGTAATATGTAACTAATCATGTAAGAACAGTGGAGTAACAATATCTAGCCTGCAGTCAACCTTTGAATCGTGGACGTGATGAATTAGCTTTGTAAAAGAAAACAATTATGTGTGTGTTTACCGAGATGAATCATATGCAGATAGTGGAAACACTGCATAGGTTTTGCGTTTTCAAGTGGTGCATGTAGACAGACAAGATATTTATAGAAAGCATAAGCCTCATGGAAAGGATGGCGCATGGAATGGGAACAAAGGCACTGACTAGTTGAGTTATTGCAGGGTAAATGAAATTTCTCTTTGTTCTATATGATAGTATTTTTTGATTATAGCCCTCCACTCCAAGTATACTGTATGTAGAGAAGATGAGCATATTAGGAGGATATTGTACTTTTGTATGAAAGTCCTGTTTTTTGTTATTATTTGTTATTATGTTGTAGCTATATGAATGTATCAACATTTTAGTTGTCCATAAAGTGTAAAGACAAGGTTTGAGCTTGTTTATCTTGTGCTTTTATAGTATTAGTATAGTATTAACGCGGCACTACTCAGCCAAATCTAAATCTACCATTGTCAGATCTAACAAAATAACCCTGATAATGTCATAGTGATGTCATCAGGGTTATCAGTTAGGCACATTTATAAAAGAAGGTCTGAGTTATAAACTGGAAATGTGGAATTTGTGGAAGATTTGGCTCCACTATTTTGTTAATCTGTCTCTCACAAGTCTCCTAATTTTCTGGAAGAAAAATACAAAATCATGGTGTACCTACCAAACATTATAAAAGCTTAGAGATTCTCCAGATTTACCACCTAAAGTTCGGCCAGTGGTGCAGTCGGCTCCAGGGAGTGACCAGTCTGGGAGCTGGGTGGTTTGATTGTGTCTCCACAGAGTAGAAAGAGGATGGAGTCAGAGAATAATTCTTTCTGTAGAATTTGTGAACTCTGATATATTTTTGGCTCTTTGCCAGGGGTTGACAAGCTAATTGATTACTGTCAGGACCGACTGAAGTAGATCCACCCTTTTTGGTTAAAAACACTGGCACTGCTGGCAGGAAAGTCGCCACAGACTCCAGATTTAAAAACTCTGTATACTGCAAAAGATTTTGGCAATGACGGGCTTAACCAGCATTGTGTTAACTCATTTGGCAAGGGCTTGAATGTAACAGGAATTCATGTGTGAAAGTCCCACAATACAGCTTTATACTATAAATGTGTTTATGATACTGTAGTCATGGTTCTTCTGAGGGTTGAGATTTAATGAGGCTAAGTTATCATCAGGTCTACAGAGAGATACACTCAATGTGCAAGGTAAACTCCCTTTTTACCACTATTAAATCTCATCCTCTAAGTGGTGCAATCCTACTCAAGCATGGTATGGATGAATCCACACCAAACTGGCTCAGTCTCTGTAACACTAATTTAGAAAAAATCATGGTGGTGAGGAAAGCATAATTTCTGCATAATATAAGTTCTGACCAAATCTGATCGGTGGTATAGCCGATACATCGCACATAATGGACAAAAGATTAAAGGAGATACCACAACAGCTCATGAACAAATGGAAAATACCAGGAGAAAAAAAAAATACATCCGATCCCAGAAGCATTTTTAGATCGTCCTACATGCACCATCATGAATATCTTAATGGTTGTTTTGTTTTTTAAATGGATTGACTTCTTGATTGTTATTTCTAACTATATAGCTCTCCTCCACTGTCAACTGGAACAGAAGAGGTCTATTAATACTGTAATATGATGTGATGGGCAAACAATGTGCGCAGCCATTATGTCTTCCCTTAAAACACAGATCCCTTTCCTTCCAATGTTTTCATTTCAATTACTCAGCCCAAGTATAATTTCCTCCAAGTGCCCTGAAAAATCTAAGGTCCCTGCATTAACTGTGGCCCTTAAGAAGTCCATTGTAAACTTAAAAGAAAATGAATTGGATGCTCTTCTCGTTTAGCGCAATAAACAGATGTGAAATGTGACTTCAGGTCTCATGGGAATGTGTAGAAAAGAGAGCTAAAGAGTCTGGGAGGAGTAACCGGGGAACTCTTCTCAAGCCAAGTTATTGTGTTTTATCAGTGTTTATATAGCAGGGTGGTTAAAATGTAGCCGAGGGTGATGAAGGAGTGCATTAATTGAAAAGAAAGTTTCATTTATAGTCATCCAACATCTTGGAAAATATGGGCGTAATTTTGAGTGGATGACATTTGGGAGAATAATAGGATATGTTTAGTATCCCATCATAAATGAACATAATAGTACATATATCACATAGAAAACAAAGCATTATGGGCTTCAAAAAGAAGGTAGTTTTGCTTTTTGTGTATTGGACTGTGGTGTGTGTACAATTCAGAGAACTATCATCGCTTTAAAGTCAGTAAGCGACACATTTCAGCTGCATTATAGCAAGCTCTGTATCAACAAGTTAGTCTTTAGCTTTCATTTGAAAGAAACTGTGTCGGAGACTGAAATAACTAAGCAAAAACCAGAGAGTGATAAGGAGGTTAAAAGTTTACACATACTTATTACAACCAGCTCGCTCCCTGAACACGAGCAACTAGCTTGGATGTTTTGTGTGTTCGCACTCTCCAGCAGTCACAGCCCCGCTCTGCAGCTGGAAGACCACGGGATAGAGGCATTGTTTTGTATGTTAACACAGTCTATCCCGCTGAGGTAAAAATAGCTCCCCTGCTCTATTCTCTCGCAGCATAGCCAGCGATGGCTCAGCCAAAAACAATATTTGGACATGGCAGCAGATGTCCCCAAACAAGCCCAGGAGGACAGGCCTGCAAGGGGAACTTTTGGCATTGCTCGGCTCCAGGGAGAGGGGAGAATAAGCTGGAAACAATGCGGTTTATGAGGACACTTGAGGGAGAGCATAAGTGCTAGCTTGTATCCCAACCTGAGACACTCAATGGGAGGCTCAGATTTATAGATGATGAAGAACCTGCCTCTTTAAATGGAGTGTGGTTTATAGAGTTTGCCAACTTTTTCCTGGTTGGATGTGTCTGCACCCAGTCTGTGAACTTTTTCTTTGATTTAGGAGCTGAGAAAGCGGTCTCTGCATCTTTCTTTTGCTTTTGTTATTGCATTTGGTTTTATGTGGTCTGATATCTTTGCACTGAAACAGAAACTTACAGGAAATGAGCACTTATGCTGTTTAGACACAGATAGTCTAATCACAGTCAGATTTCCCAGGCAATAAAGTCCTTCACTGCCTCTTGTTGCTGCCCATTTGTCTCTCTTCTTAAGAGCTGAATTTGCAATGGTGTTACTCTACCAAAAGATCACTGAATAGAGTAGCTTCACAGATTTCATGGAAAAACAACGTAGAGCCAACACAGACTCGACAAACGGGAGATTCTGAGTAAATCACTTTCATACATATTGAAAGTATCACACAGTACAGTATACAGGCTACATTTTTAGATATATTGACAACTGTAGATATTCTACTTCAGGCGATGATAAATCCCTATGCAGACTTACCTTTCTAAGGACTAGGCACATAGCAGAAAGTAGCACAGCAAACTTCACAAGGCCTTCCAAAATAGGCGGTCATGCAGTGTTTAATATATGGTATGTCAATCCTGAATATGATGGTAGTTGACCTTTGACTTTTGATTTTTCTGATTTTCAATTTGAAGCAGATATTGATGTAACAGAAACAAATTTTGACTTTTGGCTGGATCTTTTATGCATTTAGTTTGAAACACAATTTGGAGTATGTTCAGTAGTAACGTTTTATTGAGTGAAAGAAGTGCTAAATTTTTGGACCATATAAGTCATAGCAGGACTCAGAGTGGGCTTTGCCTTCTGAGTCTTACTTGTGGTTTAGGCAACAGAAGCACTTTGGTCGTAAAAAATCATGATTTTAGTTTAGTTCTTCTCTTGCTTCAAGCCTCTTTTGACTTGTTCAATATCTTACCAAGACCACAGTCTTTCCCTAACCTTAACCAAGTGCTGTGAGTAACCATAAACAGATTTAATTCATGCTTTATTTGTAAATTTGTTTTTGGATGAGTGAATGAAATGTGACTTGACATGTCCAGTAAAATATGTTTCCTGTTGCAAATTTTAGTATTATATAAATGTAATTTCTAGGACATAAGGTTGGTATGTTTTACCAGCTTGACCTCGGAGGACTTGTAGTGTGGGTAAAAACAAACAGTCCTACTGTATCTAATCTGATAAGGATACATTTTATTCATAGAAAGCTTATCAGTGCTAATTCAATGGGAAAATAATTGGTTGTTTTATAATCTCGAGGTCTAAAACAAATGCAAAATTTTTAAGATTTAGTGGCTTCTAGTGGTGAAGTTGCAGATTGCAACTAACTAAATACTACTGAGCCCTTTAAACGTGTAGGAGAAACCACGATGGTTGTGAAAAACACAAAAGTCCCATCAAGAGCCAGTGTTTTGTTTGTCCGTTCGGGGCTACTGTAGAAACATGGCCATTCAACATAGCGGACTCAGAGGAAGAACACCCACTTCTTTCTAAGAGAACAAATATAGAACAGAACTTATTTTCTTGTGATTACACACTAATAAAAACATACTTATGAATATTACATTCAATGTCTGCCAATAGATCCTCCTAAATGTTACACACTAGACCTTTCACACACCACATAAATTGCCTGCTTTGTGTACATGAAACCAACTCAGTAAGTAATTTAGCATTTAATGCCAACTCATGAACTGTTTTGGTTGTATATTCAGCTCCTGTAGATATGAGAAAGTGATATCCATTGAAAGTCCAGATGGATTCAAGTTATGCAGCCAAATCAACCTTTTTGTATAACTTCATCCACCATTTGTCACATCTTTTCTCATGACTTCAGGAGACATTTCAACACCCCTAAGACCTGCAGATGCTGATTTTCCATCTCAATCAGCAGTATCAGTGAGAGAGAGAAACCTATACCACCTCCAGAGACCGTCAGACAATGGCCCTCACACCAGTTTTTACTCCCCCTCCTTAACCAGGCTAACAAACTGTGACCTGGAGCTGGCACTCTGACATGGAAGCGATTCAAATCGACAAGCTAAGAGACATGAGTGTTACATGATCCTGTTTTATTCTGGCAGGCCTATAATGCCTCCAACGGCACTACTATAATGCAGAGACAACAGGGACTGTAGGTTTCTTTCATTGGAGCCATTAAAGACATAATATCTTTTCTTTCATGCACAGTGTTCAGCACTACTTTATTTTACTAATCTGCTATTTAACATGTTAATCATAAACTATTCAACCATTATGTAATCAAACCAATTTATTTTCCAGAAGCTGTTGCAGTCCAAAAAGCCTTTGTTGTTACAGATGCAGTAGAAACAGTGTGTACCTTCTGGCTCTAAGTGAGTTGAGTGAGTGAGTAACGTAGGTTTGCGTGACATGAACAAGGCTAATAGAGTTGTTTTTTATCTGTCATCAACAGATCTAACGAGCTGAACCAGAAATGCAAAAGAGTATATTTGAGGTTTAAATTTTTCCCAATATTACACAACACTGCACAATGATCTTGTTGAGCAAGATTGTGACAAGTGCAACAATGCAGTGCCAGCATAGGTGGGTTCCCTCCACAGTAGTAGTTACTTTTAATTATACAGCTTTACACCAACAACAGAAGTTGAAACACAATGTAGTCTTGTTCCACAGCTGCGTCCTATAGTGCCATCAGGAGAAAGGGAGAGATCGGAGGGAAGGAAGAAGGCGACGGAGCCACTCTCATTGTCACTGTGCTTGGTTATTGTTCACACTCTTCCACATGTAACCCTCTGCCTCAGGCTTTTTTATCATGTTGTGGCACGTGGGCTACAGCTGAGAGGTCCTTTCTCTATCTGAGGAAAAGGCCACTTGGCTGCCGCTGAGTGAAGGTGAGGAAGGAAACTGTGACAGAATGGTCATGCGTTGGACTTCCTTAGATAAAGCTGGCTGTGTATAAAGACATTTAAGAGGACAGGCTGTAAAATGTCATTTAAATGGAAACTGATAAAACACTGTGATATGTAGTACTAAATAAGTTTTATTGTTTTACATGGACGGCTACATTGGGATATCATATTGAGCATTTTAATGTATTTAATGGTGGTTCAGCGTTACTGCTGATGGGATAAAGTTGGCCTGAGTCTGTTCCAGTCTTGGTCAGTTGGTGTTGACAGTTGGGAGATAAAATTATATAATGTGGAGATTAATTGTTTACCCTCTGATCCGTTCACTGTCTGTCGTTCTCATTGAGACGATTACAGCTGGACTTGATGTAGCAGGAGAAGACTCTACAGCCATGGTAGCAGCTGTGAGATGATACTGTGAGGCTAAATGCAAACGTCAGCATTATAGTTTAATCTGTTGGCATGCTAACATTTGCTAATTTAGCACCAAACAAAAAGTACAGCTGAGGATGATGGGAATGTAGTTAATTTTGCGAGTGAATGGTCAGAATGTTTCGGACAAATTCAATTAACAAATAAAAATCTTGACCTAAGATGAAACGTCAAAGTCTGAAAGGATCCTGAATGTGTGTATCAAATACACACAACCAAATACGACACATTGTCACTCACACAACCACAAATGTCAAACTGATGAATGAAAAGTCAGGGGATCACTAAAGTCAGGGATTCATCGTCCGGGCACCATAGAAAATGGCAATCCATCCAATAGTTGGATAAAAACAAATGTTACCCATGGTTGCCTTAGAGGAAAAGTCAAACCATAATAACATAACATCATCATCTAAATTTAGCAAACTGGCAATTATTAGGAAGGGAAGCTGTTTTCTTGATATATGTCAATTTTCTACAGTCACATGCATGTGTTATCTTATTACGGGGCTGACTAGCAACACAACTACAATTATAGTCCAGTGAGTCTTGACCTTTTTGCCTTGTGACCTTTAAAACACACAACCCTTTATCAATGTTATATAGCCTATTTTTGTTAGCTATTACCATTTTTACTCTCTTAGATAGTTTCATTTTAATATTTTTCAGGAGCCTGAATAGGTAAAACTATCCAAGATTTTTGCTTATTTCTGACTGTTATGACAGAAAAATCTGTTCATGTTTGTATTAGTAATTGTAATGTGTGAGTTGTCTAGTCTTAGCTTAAGTTTATGCTTTTTTCCTACCTTTTTGTTCAATGTTTTGATGTCACTTTCAGGAACACCAAGTTGAATTGCATGTTTCTGGATATAGAATAGCAACACCATAGAATTAAAGTTAACTTTATTAACATTACCTTTGATGAGCATGTTAATAATACTGGCAGATGGTGATTTAAACAACCCAACTGCCGGCTTAAACATGACACATTAGTATTAGATTCATTCTGTTTCAACAGGCCGCAACTAAAACATCGCTCCATGTGAGACTTTACTGAAAGAGGCCACATTGCTTAGAATATATCCATGTTACAATCTCCACAAGTCAGAGCCATTTACTGTGAGCTATGAGATGAATTCAAAATGCTCCAACCACTGGCCCTGATGTTGACAGTCATACAGAACATCCCGGGCTCTGGTTTGTTTCAGAGGAGACATAGTAGTTTGGCCCACCTCCAGAGGAAACAACATCTGGATTTTTGCTCTTAATAGGCTCTGCTTAATGGTAAAAGCACCGAGTGTGATGGATTGTCTCCCAGAAAACCTAAATCTCAGTCTAGTGGATATCAGCTGAGTTGACAGTGTAGCATTAGAGAACATTAGAAAATTGTTGAATTGCATTTTGGAAATCAATTTGTTTTGATACCAGTGTTTTTGTTACTTTTCAGCTTTTTTGGCTTAGTTTTGTGATGTGAATATGTCACCAATTCAGAAAATAACACTCATTTGAAACACTTTATTTCTATATAACCACATGGTGCTTAGTGTGTCTCTCAGAGGGTTGAAAGGGCACAATTTGAAACTTATGTCTCCCATTATTCACACCGCTGTTGTTTTAGTCTGAATTATACCGATGAGCAGAAACCCACTGTAACCCAGAAGAAAAGTGGAAGTAGAAAAAGTGAAGAATACCTATATGGGAGATTTGCTTTTATAGTAAATTAAGTCAACAGTCCACCACTGGGCACCAATTTTATTTGCATTTTATTATTTCGGTACAATGTAACCTGATCTTTGAAGAATATAGTTTACAGCAAAGAATTTGCCCTACATAAATAACACAGCATCTTGAGATCTGTATAATAAACCATGACAATTAATTTCTAGTTACAGAAATGTATTGGAAACAGATCAGCTGTGGAGGCAAAAGTTACTATATTATTGCTTTGAATTTCAGTGGGTGAAGATAGAGAGTTCTCCAAAGCTGTTGTATAAGTTGTATAAACTCAGTCAAATCAAATTACAATGAGTGATGTTCAAGTGATGAGCCCACAAGAGTATTTTGGTGCGTTAAGCTAATGTTTTTGGTTTTATGGCCCACAACTTTACTGGTCATGTTTCACTCTCATCTTTAAATGACTGAATAAGGTGCCAATGACTCCCAAAACGACATACACGTTGGAGAGTACCAGTGACAGGTGTACAAAGATGCTGTTTTGAGTTCAAATAATTACATTAGTGTCCCGTGTGAAACCAAAAGTCAAGGTTATGTATGTGACGTGGGTAAAGTACGTTACGTAAGTTAAGTCAATGTTGACTTTTGGTTTCCCATGGGAGACAAACGTCTGGATGAACGTCTGTGTGTTTGACCAACAAATCCATCCCAAACTCCTCCCTACGCAGACTTTGGCTGTGTTTGAAATTACATACTGTACTATTCAAACTAAGTATGACGTCAAATTGAGTATGGAATTGTTTCTACTGTGTAGTATACAGTATAAATTTGTGTACACGAGAAATGCCCGGTTGTATATGAGATATGAGCAAGAGGAGTATACTCAACCACCCGTTAATGAATTATGTCTCTTCTGAATGGTCAATGGAGAACTGCGAGGGAGATGGTTTAAGCCAGTTTTTTACTATGTTCACGCATTATTTAATCACAAAATTCACTTCTGAGAATATTTGAATCGAGAAATCAACAGTGTAGATTGCAAATATTGGCAGTTTTATTAAAATTGAAGGTGTATCAAGAAAGTGCTCAAACTTTTTGGGAGTTGAGAAGCTCCAGAAGAACCAACGGGGGTAGCTAGCAAGCCAGCTTGCCAGCTCATAGACCCCTCTTGCCCCACAGTCACACAGACCACTGCAAGCACTGCTCTTGGTAAAATTTATAACATAACTTACATAACCAGAGACAAGCGCTGAGATGGCAACATCCTCTTCCTCTTCCAGCTCTGCAGCCTCCTTCTATGCTTCTCAATAAAATATACCGACAGTAGCTGCTAATACTGCCTGCTCCATGTTTGATATTCTTCTTCTTTTAATCAAACGTAAACCACAAACACTATCATTTAGTGCCCCTCTATCCCCCTTTTGCCTGAAAAGAATACTGAAAAATATTACATTGAGAGTTGATTTAAATTTGTGATAAACTTATTTCATTCAGCGGTAGTTCAGACTGTAATGTTGTGATCAGTCTGGAGTAGTCAGACCTATCTCCACAGCGCTGAGTCGGAGCTTGTCGCGATCGATACAGCCATGTGATACAGAAAAGATGTACGTTTGAATATACTCCAGTGTGAACAGTCGGCATACTTAATTGTTCATTTAGTAGGCAGTATGCAGAGGTCACTGTGACGACCCACTCAACCCTGTCTTCCTGTTCCTGTTTATGTGGCTGTTTTCTGTGCAGCCTAACAATAACTGTAAAAATGGGTCGTAATAAGATGCTTTCACAACCGACCTATACGGCCAATGTTCTGGTGAGGATGGGCTGAATAAATGACTGATTCTTTGGTTGTAAAAACAGTTGAGCTACTTTCAGTCTTTGTGCTAAGCTAGGATGAAACATGTCATGACCAATATTCTTATCTAAGTCCCAGGATATCAGGTTCTCCATATAGGAAATGTTTGAATTAAAATAACTGCAAACACCTAACAAGCAAACCTTTCATATCAACATTTTAAACTTTGACATAACTGAGGACTAACTTTGTTGCTGTCTGATTAACAACTCTAAAATACTGATAAACATACTTATGACTTAATATGAGTATGTTTATTATTCATATCATATTGGCCTCTTTAACGTGGCCATAAAATGTTAACAGACACATCATAGATTATCAGTATCATCTATGGGTGTCATGATCTATGAGAAATGTTTTTTTCACACTGAGGATGTGTTGTTGAATAACTGTTCCCATCAGACACTCTCCCACAACTTGACAGACATGGCAACCTCATGTCAGACACTGGCTGCTGTTGATAATGCTGTGGTTGCAAACATTAGCACTTTAAAAAGGATATATACAGATATGGTATGAAATAAACCCACATCCACTGCACATGTTGCTGCACATGATGCTCTCTTCTTTTTCACACAGAGATTACAAACACAAGCACAGAAATTGGTTTCAATACCCGTCTAGTTGCTCTCTTTACACTAGATCTTCATTAGTGTGAATATTCAAGGAAATGTTCATTTCTGTTCAGTGAATGTTGTTTACATCTGTATTGGTACATCATGAAATCCAAAGAGAGTCCAGTGTTGTATAGCAAATGATGTAACATAGTGTGATGTAAAATTATGATTATGTGTTTGTTTAAGAATTATTTTTAATGATTCTTTGCTTTCACAGCTTCAGGGCCTAATAAATATGAATGAATGAGCATCAAAGGAACTTTTCACAGTTGTGGTTTAGAGTGAAGTGACTGTTGGTTGGATTGCATGCAATGTTGGTTTAGACATTCAAGGTCCTTGTGAACTTTGGGGATTCCACTACTCTTCATCTAGCGCCATCATCA
>NW_023340246.1:10998942-10999488 GCF_004916995.1 Morone saxatilis
GACAGATACAGATAGTATGCAGAAGATTACTTACTGGATCTTTTTGGTTTAAAATGATCAAGACTTTGAAAAAGACCTTTGTTTCCACCTACATAACATAAACCTCACATTCCTTCTGTTATAGGCCGTAAAGAGTTTCCCAGGGTTATAAACAGTGTTGTCAAAAGCTGAACATCTTCTTCGTATCGTAACATTTTAATAAGCTTTTTGTGACTTTTCTGACAGCTGGCTAACACGCAGCTCCTGATTTAAAGGATTTTATTTCAAATCTACAATACGCCAAAGCCAACTTTTCCCAGTGTGAGTAGGCTTTATTAAAAAATTGCCCTGACTGTCACGACATTGAGTGATGGGGAGCTTGTCCATTTTGGCACAGGCTTAATTTCGTGTGGAGAACATTAAACTTCTGGTTGCTCAGCAGTGCACAGGGAAACAGCCTTTGGCTCCACAGACACTTACAAAAGGCCAAAAGGGGAGCTGAGCAGAGCACACGCAAACATGAATAATGACATCCAGCTGCTGGTGCGCGCACACACACACACGCAC
>NW_023340246.1:10999560-11006642 GCF_004916995.1 Morone saxatilis
ACACACACACACACACTGTAAGTGAAACAACACAATTCAGTAGCCTGAAGATTCAATAAACAACATTATGATAGCTTTAGAGATTAAAACCAGGCAATTTATTCTGTGTGACAATACTGATGCTTTGCTTTACCTATTGTATGTTACGTGACAAGAGACTGTCAAGTACCTAACACACACCCTTTAACCTCTTTTTTTCCCACACTCACACACAGACGCATGAAAGGATATCTGCAAGTGCAAATGCCACAGCCTGCCTGTCTGGTTGAAAGATGTGGGTGATGAGGTTTTTGTGTAGAACGCTGTGTTCAGCCCCTGTTGTGGTTGCTAATGATCACACTCATCTGTGCATTGAAAAGATATGCTTGAACCATTGCTTTTGGTTTCTGTTCAGTTTACAAGCAGCAGTTTGGAAAGAAGTGGGGCACTAAAAAGTAATCAAATAAGCAAATTTAGTTGGAGGGAAGCAGCGAGTAGTGTGAGGTTGTGTGTATGCATAGGTTTGTTTGCACTCAAAAGATGACCACAAACTGGAGCATGAGGACTTTTCTTGATAAGAGACCTCACTTAACCAGTTTCTTTAATGAGCTCGGACAGTCACGCACAGGGGACTTTCCAGGCTCTTATCTAACACTTGGAGAGGTGACATCACTGTCCTTAGAGACTTGGCTAACAGAGACACTTACAGTATAGCACGGCATGACATCTTAAGAGTTTCGGTCCTTGTTATGAGCTCGCCACAGTCGAGTAGAAGTTAGTTAAATGAAAGCTGAAACGCTAAATTGCTCATTCATATATTAAACTGCTTATTGTTTTTTCCAGGGACATTCTGGTACTGGTCAATCTATTTTTGTCCATTAAGACTATGAGTAATGATATTCTTTGACTCACCACCTCTCTTGTAGACACACACTCCAGAAACAATGGTGTCAGTTGAGGTAAGCAGTGTGAGCCTCCTACAGCAACAACAACACCACGATAAAAAAAATCACTTTGAGTCTGAGAGTAAACACAGAAAGCAGTTTCCTGGAAATCTCTGTAGCTATCGAAAGAAAACTACACAACATATTGAATCCACTTCTTGGAGTGGATGTGTGGCTGTGTGTTGCTTTCAATGTAGTTTGTGTGCATGCTAAAGAAATAATAGCATATCAAGAAACCCCAGATCAGCGCTGGGATGTGAGACAAGTTTAGCTCAGTGCCACAACTGGAACTGCAGGTCACATGACACCCTTCTCCTTCTAAAACTTATAATATGTTCGCGATCATTTAAATATGGGGATAACAAAGCACACTTTTAGACATGGATTCCTTGTGTTGCACTCAGACACAAATAATTGTGTTAAAGAAAGTTCAAACACTGACTGCGCCAGATGGTTTGTTGCACAGAACCATCAGGAAAGTCTTTGTTCGAAACAATTGGAAAAGAGCAGGCACTGCATCTGTCTATTACCGTATATCACAAGCAAACTTCAACCAATCAGATCAACAAACTATAAAACGTAGTCAAACTCTTACCAAAGTAAGTCAGGAGATAAGCGAAAACATTTCTAGCAAACATCAAGCACCCACCCCTGTAGCTGCCAGTACTTCCTCAAAGGACACTGATTGGTCCGGTACCACTGTACTGTACTGCCATTGCTGTAATTACATGGTTTGGCCACTATTTCAAATTGGCTTCATAACCCGGCCCTCTTCCTTCAGGCTTGGTGTTAACTCATTTATCAAGGGGTTGAATGTAGCAGATGTTCATTTATTCATAAAAGTCTAGAACCGCTATGTAGTTCGGTACAACAGCTACAGTGACTTCCAGGGGAAGTGCTTAAGGTTATTTCTGTTTTTGGAACGCTAAAGGTGACTCAATCAACATTACTCTTGTGAGAGTCTGTTTTTTTTTTTCAAATCTCAAGTTCAAGATGTTTATTGTCACATGCAACAAAAGAAAGCAAGTTTTCCTCTGTGCAATGAAATTCTCCACAACAGGGCTGGGAGATAATGCTGAAAAGAATACTAAATTTAGCTGTAAGTGTTTCAGGCACGAATCTATCCCAGTGTGTAGTTGTTGAAAAGCAAGAAAAGCCCTTGGAGTTGCCAGCAGTTCATCACAGGACACATCATCTTCTTGGGTGTATATCAGCTTTAAGTGCCAGTGACTAGGCCAAAGCCATCATGCATCATTATGATGGTGTTATTTATTATTGATTGTCCTTGTGGTCTTCTTTCTAGAAGTATTTACAGTATTTACAACATAACCATATAATATTACAGACATTCAGTTTGTACAGGATTGGGTTTTGTTTAGATAACATGATGTCGTCTATATCTCTACAGTGAAAGAATATAGGAATCAAGTGGAAGCAGCTGTCAAATCCTGCAAAGCTATAGTGCTAAATGAACAACTTACTTAC
Source organism: Morone saxatilis (assembly GCF_004916995.1). Taxonomy (NCBI): domain Eukaryota; kingdom Metazoa; phylum Chordata; class Actinopteri; family Moronidae; genus Morone; species Morone saxatilis. The sequence continues at coordinate 11,001,969 of NW_023340246.1, forward strand.
AAGACTGTCACCAAACTGTGTTCATGATTCACATTTGAAAAGCACTTAAACTTTGAATCTGCAGCTCAAATAAAAAGGCTGTGGCAGGTTATAATTTCATTGTCAGCTGAGGGAAACACTTTGGGGTTTGGGGGCACCAGCTGTGTCTCCCAGTCCGGGCCAGAGTCTCAGCCGGGAATTTTTCTCTTTTACAAAGCTGACAGGAAAACATAGAGTCACTGTAACCTGAGATCACAAATGGAGGGAGCGAGATGGAGGGAACGTAGAAAAACAAATCCTTTCAATGCTGCCAGTGTGTGTTAAAGAGAGAGGGATGGATTAGTGCAGGGCGGGGTGCTGGAGCATCTCCCCCCCCCCCCCCCCCCACTTGACAGATAACTCTGGGCTCGCACAGAGAGAGACAAAGGAGGAGGGAGGAGGTGCAAAATGAAGAGAAGAAATATGCCATGATGATAAAAACACATAATAACACATTACAGAAATGAAACCTCAAAATGGGCTGAAACTACATAACTGATGTGATATCTGATAATGTCAGGGAACGTTGTGGTGCCATGACTTTGGTTTTTGGTCTGTCTGCATTATGAAAAAAGTATGTTGAGGACTTGAAGGCTTGAAAAACTAGAACCAAACTCATTTTATTGTTTAACTCAACACAATTCATTTTTAAGGGACACTTTTAGACTTCTACCTCATGAGGATACAGCAAGTACCATGCGATAATGTCTCATTAATACAAATATGTCTATATCCAGTTGTCTAGACTTATAAACCAATAATAGCCATATGTATTTGTAACTAGATAAATCACTAATTTAGAGGTGTAGTTAGGCAGACTCTTTAACTTTGGACAGGCTAGCTGTTTATGCTAAGCTAATCGTTACCCAGCTCTACTTTAACTCCATACTTAACACACAAACATGGGTGTTATTGATCTTCTCTTAACTCTTGATATTTCTAAAAATGTCAAACTATTTCTTTAGTTGTCAACAAGGCTTTGTATGATGTCGCTGAGCACAAATGCTGAGGTTGGTACCAGTAAACAGCAGCAACCAGATATACACATATAAACAAATAACAGAAACTTGCCAAAATCATTAACAGCATCTTGTAACTAATCTAAAACATCAGATTCTCAAAGGTTAATGCCAGAGTCAACTGATTTGGCTACATATAGCACTGACTCCAGAAACAGAGACACCTCCTAAGCTTTATATTTGTATATACCTGATTGACTCTCGCTCTTTCTTTCTGTGAGGCTTACTTTTGGTCTTACTTCTAACACTGTGGTTCCATAATTATTATGAGATTATCAGGGGAGGACTTTCTCAGTATCCCTGTGTAGACATTGAGAGCACCAGCTGTGACCCACACGCTTGACCCCTTTAACCCTCTGACCGACATCCCAATCTGCAGAGAAGAGTAAAGAACATGACTGTATGACAAGGCCCATCACTATCACTAAGAAAACTAATATAAAAAAAGCATATTGTCAGTGAAACAGATGAAAAAGATTAAAAATTGATTCTGCACGAACACAAAACAACTAACACCAAACCTAAACAAAGGGGGATATCCTGTTTTTCCAGAGCCCACTCCTCCCAGAATAGCCCAGCATGGCAGGGAGGTTGTTATCGCTCTTATCACAGCCCGCATTATAATGGTCTATGTGGCAAGGAAACATCCCTTATTGTTCTCTCACATGCTTCCTTTCTGACTAGGGGCTGTAGTGGACGAGAGGGCCCCGTACTAATGATATCTCTGTCGTTCTCCTCCTGCACTGCCCGCCTCATTAGGACACTGTATCTCTATCAGCATTTTTGACTAATGTTACACAGACCCCGCACCCCTAACCTAATCTTAAATTGCCAGAGCATATGGTGGATGGTGTATTGTACAACATGTACGGACACACACTTAATAACACAATCGTATCTCCCACATTTGCTGGTACAGTGGCATGCGTACAGCAAGATCTGCTGTGGTTACACAACCTTTAAACACTACAACTAGTGTACTTGACTTGTGTCAGCAATGTTTTAGGAGCTATAAGTAAATAGCATAGCGATACACGAACTAACATGCCCCTTGTCCACATGCAGTGCATATCTTAGAAAGAATCCCATGCATCTAAATGCACTGCAGATTGCTTACACTCAGCTATGGTTTGTGTATCGTAAACACACACACACGAGACACATTCACACATGAGTTACACCCATATCTGTGTCACTCCCCTGAGCGTGCCACTTCTCATATCCACACTCACTGATGGTTTGGTATGTGAAAGTATCAGAGGCTCATAACAAGCAGCTTTACACAGCAGCTGCTGCTCGGCTGGCACACCTTACTCCATAAGTAAATCCACGCTCCAGGTATTTGCGGCATGCGATCCGGCCCAAGCCAGGGGCATTGTGCACTTGTGCGGGGGTCAAGGCAAACTTCAGCAGAGGTCGAAAAGTCAGCAATTTGCACACTAAGGTTAAAACTTTCAGTTGGAGGGCAGGTTGGGCAGCGGGTTTGGGATGCTATGGTGCAGCAGCTTCATTCCTTCCCAGTGGAGGAGCTTCACTCTCTCAAACAGTGTGCATGCTGCCAAGGTGAATGTGCGTTTGTGAGTTTGTTGTGTTGTAAAGTTTGTTCTGGTGGGACAATACAGACTCTGGTGTTTGCTCTATTTGGCTCATGGCACATTTTCTATTTGTGGTGTTACAATATTTGCCCTCTGGTTTAGTAGACCCAATCCAAATTGGATTGTTTCCAATGTGCGTATACACAGTGTCCTTTAACCCTACTTGCAGGCATTTGCAACGGAAACACACTGCAAGTCAAGTATCACTTGAATTTCAAAAACATTTTGTTTTGCATCAGGTTGGGCCCTGATGGGCTACTTGCTTCACTGCACCACAACGCAGAAGAAATAAGTAGGACAGGATCCTATTTTCCAGCCAGAAGCACCAAGTCATAGTGGCTGAGCTTCTCTCTGCAAAGCATCACTCACAACATGTGTTTTCTTTTTATTTCAAATAGCAGTCAGTGACAGTTGACGATTTGATTCGTGGTCTGTAGTATATCAGATGAAAATGTCTAAACATAAAGTGACAAATAACCTCATGAATCTATCTACAGTACATACAGGAACAGACTTAACAATCCTGATTATGTTTATCCCTCAGAGCAAAACTGAAGATCCAGACAACACACGCAATGACAGTGAGCGAACGCCTCCACATGCAGACTCTGTCCAAACAGACTTGTATATCTTCAGGCTTACATAGAGTCTTGTCATTTTCCAATGTAAACATTAGACAATTTAGTGTTAGAGCCTGTTAATGCAAACAGAGAGATCCACTGTGTTCACTTATGAGTCAAGGTCATTATGGTGGAGCAGCGCTGACACCGAATGCACAGCATAGTGAAAGATGTGCACCTGTCTCGCTAACTGTCAGGGCCAACTGTCGAGGACAGACGGTCGTGGGAAAACTCGGAGCACGCTGTGCTGTGATGTTTTGTTAGTCAGTCTCAGCTGAGTGAAGAGATGATTTGCCAGCTTAGGGACATGAGCTAAATTTACAGTCCAATGGAGCACTTGACTTGCCAAATGTGCCATAGCAAGAATTATATTCTAATCTATGGAGAGTATTTTTAGAAGAACTAATTTCATCAAAGAAGATTATCAATTTAGTTTTACAGATAAGCACATATCTTTCTAAAGTGTTTTCACCCCTAAAAGCTGTCAGATTATGTTTATATATAATAAGGTATTGTATCAACATAGAACATAAACAACAGTTGTTAGCTTGTTAAGAAAATGGTTACTTTTATTATCAGTAAACAATTGTGTTGTATTACAAGGCATTATTTATGAATTTGACAGCTGACATAGTGTGGCACACCAGGTCTCACACATCACCCACACTGTCTGAACTTAGGTGGTTCAAGTGTCTATCTCTAGATCGAGTTTGGATGCATTGTTTACATCTCAGTAGTGACGTAGATTGAGGAAGTACAGAGACATTTTAAGAGGCGTGTTATGCAACACGTGCGTTCACATGATGTGCAATACTGTGTGTGTTTTAAAGGGAAGTAGCTTCTGCGTGCTCAGCTTTGTGTGGTCATGCATGGTCATGTATGTTTTAAAATAGTGGACTATGCATCCTCATACAGAGCAAATTATATACAGCTCAGTCAGGACCACTTTTGTAAAAAAAAAACGTTATTTTCAAATGCAGTATGTTGTATTTGGCGGTATGACTCTGTTCTGGGACCTCAGTGCCCTTCTATGTGCATACATGGAAAGTTTAAGGCAAGGAAATAAATAGCAAAGACCCCCCATAGCGTACAGAACAGAGCAGGCATCAATGACAACAGAAATTAAAGCTGCAAGCAGCGATGAACGGGCCCTCGCACTCCACACAACTCAGGGTGTGCTGCAGTCGCGTCACGTGCCGGCGTAACACGTGCGGACCACAACATGAACATTTTACGTAAATCAGATCAAAATCGCCACCCAGTGCTTACTTCCTGTTGCCAGTAGGTGGTGCTCTCAGTATATATCTGAATATTGTCATGTAGACGTGTTCAGGGCGGGACTCTTATCAAACATGTGAAGTTTCATTGAGATTGGACCATGTACACTGAAGTTATGAGGACATGTACAGGGTGGGACTGTTA
>NW_023340246.1:11006742-11015969 GCF_004916995.1 Morone saxatilis
TCGTACAGATGCCTGTAGAGGAGCTGGGGTGGACACAGGTTGCAAAGCAGCTTGCAGAGGAAGCAGTAAAGGTAATAAGGTGCCCTGTATGATATTCGCCAATTAGGATGCTTGAAGAGAATCAGCTGAGCTATCAGCTGATTGTGTGTGATTTGCCAATGGGACGCTTGGAAGGGAATCAGCTGAGCCATCAGCTGATGTGGGCTGTTAACAATCAGCTAAGATCACCTGATGAGCTGGGCTTGATTTCGTGGCCTGCCTGAACTAACGCTATGCTCATTTCCTCCACCATGAACCGATTATGAACTGACCATTCGCTAAGACCTGACCCCCTTACTATATTGCTACATGTGTCAGACATCCAGTTCTCGCATGTGTGGTTTAACAAGGGCCAACAATGGGTCCTTCATTTCAGACAGAGGTAGATAAAAGCAGCTTCTCATTAAAAACGCTCTCTCCAGTGGACTCCAAAATCCTGTAAAAGGGTTCTTGAATATGTACTTGATGGCTACATTATTTTATTGTGTTAAAAGGCTAAAGCTAAAGCTGCACGTCGCCAGTTGATGATATGTACAAATTAATGTAATTAGTGATGTTCTTGGTCTTGAATGCTCTGTTAGCAGGTGGCAAGCTATTTAGCCGGACGTTTGCCGCTTATGTTACAATAAATAAACACATTTTTACATCCATTCCTTACACTATGGCTCTTGTGTTTTTAGCTGTGAATTAAGGCTAAAACAATACACCGATCTCCAAACTTTTACCATAGCCCCATGCACACCACTTCAGCCTGTGGAGACTTCTGCTGTGCCTAGTTATGGTTGCTAAGCTATGATTGGACAATTGCTGTTCAGTGGAAGAGTTTAGAAAAATGGTCAACTGGACATCCAGTTGTTGGGATGTTAAATGAAGTTGAACTAATTGGTAGGAAACCAAAACAACTGTTGTGAAAGTTAAGGTTAAGATTAAGGCAGGTCTTGCTGCCACTGAAATGCCTGCGTTCATCCACCACCTGACTTGTGGTTACTGTGTCACACTCCTGCCTGTTTTCAATCCTGACACCTTTCATGACTTTTTTTGTGTGTCAACAAGTCAGCCTTGGCAGGAAAAAGGTGAGAATGTGAGTAACTATCTAAATGGCTTCATTAACACCAGTTCTCTCTACAGATCCGACTGAAAAAAGTTTAATCATCAGAACCAAAGGTTATCACTCTGACGTGGTTTTGGATTTTTTTTGACAAAATCTCTTAATTGGTCAGGGTGTGGTGCCAAGACTAAATGTGAGAGTGAAGAAGTGAAGCGATGCCAGCAGAATAGCCAGGCCACAGGAGGAAGGAGTATTGTTCTTGGCATGGATCGAAGCGACCAAATCCAAGCACCCAGATGGACTCCAACAGGCTCCAGCAATAATACACACACCGAGAGAGAATAGAGGTCACCTCAGGATACACACACAATAAATCCATTGTGACTGGCTGTCTCTTTTCAAAGATATTTCACTGCTCGCAGACCTTATCTACCTCAGCATACTGAGGCGAACTACTTGAACAATGACTTTCAAATCTAAACAAAGTTTCACAAACAGCATAAGTGGAGAATTTTAAGCATATAGTGAGCTGAATGCATCAATGTGCAGAGCTTTGACTGGTCTGATTTCACAAACACACAATAACCTCTGTGTTTAGGAAATCTACTGTCTTCTTTTACTTTGTGTAAGCATTATTGAGTCACTCATTGTAAGGCTCGTGTCCAAGGTCTACTAAAGTGCTTCTCGCTGAAATTCATTATATAAGTACACCAGCACTGCACTAGAATTAAGTAGCCCATATGTGTTTGATTTCAATTTGTATTCTCTGTAGGAAATGAATAATGTGAGCCACCTTAATGTGCAGATCCGACTGTCGCCACTCCAAACGGTAAAATTAGTATTAGTTAATTGCTTTGCAATCGCTGTAGGTATAAGGTCAACAGTGAGTAACAACTGGAAGCTTTGCCTCTAATGTGTATCTATGCAAGTAGGACAGTGTGGAAACAGGTTGCTCTTTGCTCAGATGATATGTGTCAACACATTAGCAGACCAGCGTGATAATGACAGAACAGAATTACCATATTCCACAATATATACTTGTGGTAACGATGTCTAGACAAATGCAGACAGGCAGACAGACGTGCACAAAAACTAATATGCATGTTCAAACCGCAAAAGGTGCAAACTCCACCCACAGAAAATCACACGTTTATATTTCTCATCCTCAGACGTAACCTTCACATTCATACAAGCCAACACAGATCCAGCTGCAATTCAAGTTTACCTGTACATTACTGTATATTGAGAGTGTGAGTTCATCTTACTGAATATTTAGCCTATGTAGGCTGTAGTGGACTTCTCTGATTGAGAGAAATGTTTTCTTCCTTCTTTCTCTCTCCATCTCTCTGTCACACTTCACTCCCTCTATCACCAGGTTTTTCTCTTAGGAAAACAAAAAAATGCAGCAGCCATAGCGACAGAGAGCAAAGGAAGACCTGGCCCGGGCCTGTCACCTTTGGAGCGTCCTGATTGGTTGAGGCCTGCTGTGTGAGCTTTGTTGCCGTGTGGACGGCGAGGCAGGCAGTTCTCTGAGCGTTGCTGTGGACGCAGAGCTATCTCAGCAGTCCTGTCAGGGCGGATTTACACCGCAGGCTCTAAGCGGATTTTTTCACTCCTGTGACACATTTTGTGGCTGGATAAAAGGAAACCTCAGTATAGCAGCTCGTATTAATTTCAGTGACAGGGACAAAAGATCTGCTGACTTTTTGACTGACACTAGTGAAATAGTCAGTTCATGCACTTATGCATGGTAATAAAAGTAATGAAATGTATGAAGATTATTTTAACTCTTATACTTATTCAGGAAGTCAACATTACTTATACACAAGATAACGACAAGTCAGTCGCACAAAGCAGCCATCACACACACACACACACAAACACACATAAATATTGTTAGAAATATTAATTGATTGATATTAAGTGAAGCTTTACAAACACAACACTAACATATAATCCACTTTAAGTTTATGTGGCAAATGTGATTTGCTACTGCAGTAAATGACGTCCGATGGTTTAAATGGCAGCAGCCACCATTTTTCTTTTCCAGTATAAGAAAATAATCATTTGAATCCTTAGTTCCCATCCACCTATTTCATACCTGCTGTTCAGGGTCACTGAGAGCATTGCTGCCAATCCCAGCGTGCACTGTGTCATCACTTCATCACAGCTCTGTCTTTTATTCTTCCACTAAAGTTCAGGTAGGAAACAGTGCAGATGTGAATCCGCTTTCATTGCCATTGTTAGTCATCCTACCCTCGTTTGTTATTGCCCCGGGGCACAGTGTTGATAGATGAGGTTAAAATACAGTGAATAACTACTGACAGTTGTTTCCTCCATAGGAAGAAGACATACAATGAGTTCTCTGATTCTGTTGTTCCCAGACTGGTTCCAGATTGTGGTGATGACTTCCTATGACTCCTCTGACTCACTTTTGTCGGCATTGGGATCCACAGTATGTTGATCTAGACCTATGTGTCTGAGTGTGACCGAAGTGAGAAGAAAATACAGAACTCTGTTTTCACAGTTTTTGGGGTTTTTTTGCACTGCAGGTATTATTGATTTGTGCAAAAAGGACACTTTATTGCAAATAAATCATAACGTTTTATCTTAAATTGAACAAATGGAACTGCCAGGTTACATATTGAATGCTGTCATTGCATCTAAATGCCTCTAAAGCCATTTTTAAAATAGGTTGGAGACAGCAAAGAAAATCAACACAGCACAGAAAATATGGTCATATGGTGAAGTGAGTAATCCCACACTGGTTTAGCAGACAAAGCCGAACATGATAAGAGGAACTGAATGTGCAACTTGAAGGCAATATCAAACAGCACTTCTCCTCTTACATTTCTCATCAAAGACCAAATTACATGTGCACCACTCAAATATGTATCTAATTTAAATAAGAGATAAAATGTCCACAAATAGTTTATGCACACGTTTTTGACCCATACAATACATTTCTTCTTCTATTTGTGGATTAGAATGTACACAGGCAACAAATGTTACTTCTACAGTCCAACAACATTATTCATGGCCAGTATGATAAATGCACTTGTAATTGTGCGTTTTTGTCTACATGCACAGGCATGCTTCATACAGCTGCAGAGTATGTAGCCTGTAATTACCTGCTAATGTGTCACAGCATTAGACAGAACTGTGACCCCTGATGGTTGTTAGATTCTCCAGAGAACAGCCCGAGGCGTTCTCTCACTGCATTCAAGCTGAACTTTCAACTCACATCAGTGACACAAAGGATAATGCCCACACACACAACTATACGCACGCACACACATGAATACTCTACATACAAGGCCGCTAAGACTTACAAGTACATGCGAACAAAAACTCTAAATTTTCTTGATTACGCCTTATAACTTAAACCTGCATTAATGGATCTTTTTCTGGCCACTTGGGGGCAACAAAAAACACTTGTGAGCACAATACTGACATATCATGGCCTTTTAAGTTTATATGGTGAAATTGTGAGCAAACATTTGCGTATTTACACATTACACACAGTTACAGAGCAACATTACATCATATTTATGGGTGAATATAATTCCAATATTCACTCTCTCTTAGCTCTGTGTTTGGTCTCTACCAATTCCTGTGGGAAATGTCTCACTCATTAGCTGCTAAATGCTTCACTATGTTCACCAGCTAGTTGCAAACTGTGTCTGTCTGCTGTTTGGTGTTGAGCAGGTAGTGTACAACAGGTTCTTAGAGCTTTTTAGAGCTGCCAGCTGCAGCCAAAAATTAGTCTGTGAGAACAGTGGGAGTGAAACAAAACATTAATTTTCTAGGCAGAACAGCTGAACTATGAACTGCAACTCACTATAAAGCTCTGTAAGTCTGAGGGGAGGTATTCGGGTGGTAATTCTCTATATGTTCATCACTACAAGCAATGCCTCTCACATGAAATATTGTCATTATAAAAATATCAATCGTACCCGCTTTGTTCCGTTCATTCGCAGTGCCCCAGCAAAACATTACTGTAAGTCTGTTGCATACGCAGTCAGCAAAAAGCCTTACCCTACGCATACTTTATCATCTGTAGATCTCCAAATTGCTTCTTCATTTAATTTCCAGATGGTTTGGTGTCATGAAGTTGAACCATTTAGCCTAGTTTACGGGCATGCAGTTAGAGGTGTTACGTACATACAGTATAAGCTGAATCACCATCTCACTGACCAATTCAGTAGACTTCACTGCAGTACTTCCTGCTTGAAAGCTAACTGAAAGTACAATTTATATATTTTATTTTTTTCCCATTGGAACCACCTATAGTCTCTGTCAGCATTGGATAAACATAACAAGTGTGAATCAGAATTAGCTTAGCTATTAGACACTTTAAATAGCAGCATTATGCAGTATATGAATACACGCATCACAAAGATATAAAGGATTTCACACTGCTTAAAATGTTTGTTTGTTCCTTTTCCCTTTTCTGACCCGCTGGCTGGGAGATTTCCAATTTTAAGGCTTTGGGCCAAGCTATAATTGGTCATACTTTGACACCAAAAACAGCTAATAATATTGCCTTGTTTAAAAAAAATCAGAACTTTTACTTTAATATAATAATGGGCTTTTAAAGGTCTTGTTATCCTTGTTCAGCAGGAGCAGGTATACAGCCCTGATTTATGTTAGGATTACTTGTGACAAGCTAATGAAGGAATTCCCCACTTAAGTCCATTAAAATTGATTAAGCTAAAGAAGATTCCTGGGACTGTCCCTGGGGGGATTTCTTTCAAAACACAAGACTAGAATAAAGGAATAAGGGGGACATTAGACACATACTTCATGGCCATGTATATTAAATCGTGTTGTTAAGAAGTGACCCTTTGTAACAAGATTAGAGAAAATGTCAAAGCATATTAAAAATAGGCCAGCAGAATGTGAAAAGTTTCATTTGTAAAAGACAATGTGTACTGTCAGTGTGGGGATGTGTGTAAGAATAAGTTATACTGTGATTGGAAGTTATTTAAAGCCCTGACAGATTTGAGACTGTGCATGTTCATTTGGCTGCACAAAAAGAAATGTCACTTTACTGTGAAAGAGTAATTTCTGCTGTTCATAATGATCATTTAAAAGAATCACTCATTATTTAAACCCCTTCAAAAGCATGGTCTTCATCAGGAAGTCAGCTTTAAACACAGAAATCCAACTAAACAGCAAGTTATTAAATCCTTTTTTTCGTTTTGTGTCAGTGTATCATGTGGAAAAAGAAAAACTTGTATGTCATCAGACTCTGTTCCTCATCATTTAGCACCCCTAATCTCCTAAGGCTTGTCCAACCCTCTGAGATAAATCCAGCTCCTCAGTGTTTGCCTCCCTTCACCAAGCCGTCAGGTGTAGTGTGTCCAACAGCTTTATTCATGCAAGTAACACCAGCAGTGAAGTTCACGCAAAGGTAATTAATCTGGAAACCTAAGGCTGCTCCCCATTCACAGCGCACTAGCTAGATAATTATAGCTACAGGCCTTTGGGTGTACAAGGGCAATGAAAGTGCTGAAAGACAGGCTTAAATGAGAGACTGAAAAGTTATATTTAATTTTATTTTTTTACCCTCAAGAGTTTCATTTGCTCCTTTAACCACCTGCCCCTTGGGGAATGGAAAATTATCATACTAGGGATAACAAAGCACTAAATACATTGTACTTTTTTCAAAAAAGAACATAGCAATTTTACCATTATAAAGAAGTTAATCACCATATTCCTTCTCCTATCTTTACCAAGAGGGAGGTGTGGCAGGAGGCTTGTGGTGCAGGTGTGGAGCTGTGTAAATGATGGTGCTGATAGATGAGTTAAGAGTTCACAGTTCAAACCTGGAGGCCATGACGGCAAAATTACCATTTTAACAAATTTGTTGTTTGGACAATCCAGGACATCTGTGGGATTCCCGATCAGCTTAAATCCATGTGAAAAGTCCAGACCTCTTCTAATTGCTGTTAAGGTAATTTATGTCTTTCTGTCTGACTGTGTTATTATCACCACAGTTTCTCCAACAGACTATAGAACCGATGTTTGTATTATTGACATCCAGCCATCGCAGCCTTCACTACCTTCCTCTGTCTGCATTATCCATCTGTGTAATGTCCACAGACTTATGGCCTGACAGGAGGCAATCACTATTAAACTGTAAGACTCTATTGTAAATATTGATGCTTCTCCAAGTTGCACCAGAAGGTAAGAAAATACTGGTTGAACTGCATCATATGGGTTTTTCCTCGATGGTCTTGTGCCTACTTGTGGCCAGTATGTTTAATGCTTTTCATTATTAGTGGCAAATGTTCTGTAATCTAGGGGAGAAAAATGTGTCATGATTTGAATACATCATTTATTGGCTACCTCTAAAGACATTAACACTGAGTGATTTGCCCAATTAATAAAGCTTTTTACATTCTCTATTAATTACTTGATCATGTGTGTTTAAAAGCCCAGTTTATAATGGTGAATAATAACACGTATAGACCTTTTTCACAGCGGCCATTTTGACATGAAATAGTAGGTTAAACACAGGTGTTACCAGTGATGCTGGTTAAGGTTCTGTTCCATTTAGGTCAAACAGAGTCAAGCTGCTGTTTTTGTGCATGCAAACTAAATGGAATGGAACCGTAATTATGTCATTAGTAACGCCTGTGTTTACCCTAGTATTTTTTATTGAAAATTGCTGCTGTGAAAAAGTTCTAGTGTAAATTATTTTTTACGGCAAGGTAAACACGGTCTTCATGCGTGCCGCAACTTCCGAGAGCGCATGAATTAGGAAGTGTGTTATGGTGCCCACAGCTTGATCTAAAGTGTGACGGATCCATTTAAAAAGGTACAGATCCACCCACCGACACATGACTTTTTTAACATATTATTAGTCAGCTTTACAGATCACTCTAACACTTCTTCTTCTTCCTTCTTAAAATGGTCAGAGTGGCTAAGCAGCCTCACTTCATGGTAACGTGTCACCCTCTGGCAGAAATTGTCAATAAGATCAGTCTAATGTTTCTACCATTCTTGGAGTTGTTCCAGCAGAGGAAAGGTCTTCCTTAACCCATTATCATCCTAGGGGGTTGTTTTTATTCCTTTACACCCATCACAATTGTCCTGGGTGGTGCTAAACCCAGGATGGTCTTGCAAAATAGTGTCAGAAGGTAGCAGGAGGGCTACCCACAACCTACATTCAGTGAGTCAGACTACAGTTAAAGGAACAGTGTGTAGGATTGAGTTGCAAATTGTAGCCAACTGAATCTGCTCGCGCCTAGGAGAAACTATGGTGGCCGTGAAAAAACATAGAAGACCTATCTAGAGCCAGTGTTTGGTTTGTCTATTCTGGGCAACTGTAGAAACGTGGCGGTTCAACATTGCAGCCACAACAATTCCTATATTTAGGTGATACACGAATGACATCCCTATGAATAAAAAATAACATTTCTGCCAATAGATCCTCCTAAATGTTACACACTGGACATTTAACTCAACGGATAACTTCCTGATTACACAATATCTGATTGTTGCATTTTCTACAAAAATGATACCGTTCAGTGCGTATATAATGCTTGAATACTAGTAGTAACGTTTTTTTACTCTGTGGTTTTGGAAGTTTGCAGAAATGTCTCACTGTTTTCACAGTGAGTCACTCACATTGAGAAACTTCACACCCACGACTGATCTAAATTGGTATATTTCCTGTTGCAGGGAAAAGTCCTTCATGTGGGTGTAAGTGCATCTCCATGTGATTTAGTATGCATGTTAGAATGATCAAGATCAGCTGCAAATAAAACATAAATTACAGGACATAATAAACCAGTCAGAAGATGCAAAATCCATCTACAGAAAAACTGTAATTCAATTCAATTTTATTTTATTTGTATACCACCAATTCATAACAGAGTAGTAGAGGGGGTAGTGTGGGAGGGAGTGGGTGGTGAAGATGCACAGCAAGCAAAATAGCAACAACTATACTTAGAAATGAGTAACAATAATGATGATGACGACATTCTGAATTAATTGTAGCATCTTAATGGTTTTTTCATTCTTTTGTTAATGAGTTTCGGAGGTGTTTGGGGCCAATTACAAGAACTTCAGTTTAACGTCGGAAAATTGCTTGTCATCCAGGTTTTTGTGTCCTTAAGGCATGCTTGTA
>NW_023340246.1:11015994-11028199 GCF_004916995.1 Morone saxatilis
TTTCAATTCAGGCTTGATTGATAGATATAACTGCGTATCATCTGTCATAGCAATGAAAGTTAAGTGAATGAAGTGATTCCTAATAATGTTTCCCAAGGGAAACATATATAAGGTGAATAGAACTAGTCCTAGCACAGAACCTTGTAGAACTCCATGACTTAACTTTAGTGTGCATGGAGGATTCATCATTAACATGTACAAACTGAGATCAATCTGATAAATAGGACTTAAACCAGCTTAGTGCGGTTCCTTTAATGCCAATTAGATGCTCAAGTCTCTGTAATAGGATATGATGGTCAATGGTGTCAAATGCAGCACTAAGATCTAACATGACAAGTACAGAGACAAGTCCATTGTCTGATGCAATTAAAAGGTTGTTAGTAACTTTCACCAGTGCTGTCTCTCAATGATGTACTCTAAATCCTGACTGAAAATCTTCAAATAAACTATTGTTATGTAGAAGGTCACATAATAATAATGAATCTCTTGCCAAACCAGGAACAAGGGTCATGTTGAACTTTGATGACAGCCAAGAACCATGAACTGAAATATAATTATCTATCTGGCAGCTTAATAATGTAGCTGCAGCTCCTAATATATTCAAAAGTAACATGTTAATTATTATAGATGTTCATTGAATATCATATCTCAACATTCATGGAGGAGATTAGTCTTATCAACAACAGTGATAAACTAGCTCTGCAGGGTATCTCATTGTGAAACTTCTCCCTCCTTTGGTCCTCTGATGAAAAGCACGGCTCGGCATCCTGCTAATACTCTAATTAAAGCCAAACAGCCGCACAGCTTGATCCACCGCATAATCAGTCAACCCCTTCACCAAGATTCATTTTCACAATAGCATGCATTATCTCCCTTATTCTGTCTTTAAAAGAAGATTATTAGTTAAAATAGCCTGAACGTGATGTGTTTTATAATGTAGGAAGGGGGAAAAGGCTTTGTTCAAGAAGGTCAAGGAAAACCTTAATGTTTACTGAAAAAAAAAGTTCTTTAAAAACAATCTTGATAACCACACTAGATCAAGTCTTATTTCAGACTCTTATTTTGTGTAATTTTATAAAATATTAGGAACCTCAGGACCAAATATTAATGACCAAAAGTGCTATTGAAACTACAGTATAGAGAAAAATCTGGGGTTGATCCTCTTTGCAAACAAAGAGACTCCACATATGTTGTCTATTCAAATGGGAAAATGCACTTGTTGAAGCCAACCAGCTGCAAATGCAATCAGCGGAGGTTGTTACACGACTCTGTGAGGCATGCCAAGATGTGAAGGTTTTTAACAGGCTTCAGCTGAAACGTGTCTCGAGTAGCTGCAAACTAAACCTGTCATTGCAATTGATTCAGAGCAACATATCCTCACCAAATGCACAAGTAACTGTGCACAAGTCAGGCTTGTTGTGCTGAGACCAGTGTCAAAGTGTGTCCCAGAGAGAAATGCATGTGGAAAGTAATTACAATTTTAATGTTGGATATTGGAGGTGATCAAGGTCTTTTGCAGTGTATATTGTCTTTAGACACACAATGACAAGGCATTTCTTTGAAAATGCAAATAAGCATTAACTGAGAAAAGGGCATTCACACCATAGAGCAAATTTTGAACAACTGTTGAAACTGTTTTTAGAGAAGCAATAAAAACAAAGAAAACCACATGGACGGCTTTAACCCACAGGACTCCACTTTCTTCACATCTAGGTCAGAAAGGATCTTTGACCTACTGCATTGATAGTACTGCTGTCATCAACCAAGATGACGCTTCATTATCAAAAGATCCATGGTGAATTATGGCCTAACTGTTAGCAGGAGCAGCCAGTAGAAGGGGAAAAAAACAGACAGTGTACAACATGTGGATGATATGTAAAAATGTGGTAGTGACAATGTTTGGTTTCCTGTCAGTTCTCATTGACATGTGTATTTTAGATTACCAGAATTGTCACACCATATTTTTCCACATAAACATAACAGATGCACCTGATGTTTTCTTTTTCATGAATTGTGGGTTGTATCTGTAACCGCTAGATTTATATTTGTCAGTGGTGTCAATGACTCTCTGTACTATTGTGCTCCCAGACATTGCATTTTTATTCGTTCACACCTTTTTATTTATTTTTAATTCTATGCAATTTCATTGTAAATGCTGTTGCATGGTAACTGATCTAAAAGCCTTCTGTCAGATGGACTATTCATTGGTTATGCGTGCTTGCATCTTCCTCCTGCAAATAAAAGTGTTGATCCATTACACATAATCTCTCCAAGAATGGTAGTGTAACAGATTTTTATTGGGCCTGCAGCGTCAACACAAGCCAAGCAATAAAAAGAAAACCACAGACCTGTTGTGTGGAAAAAATGGTAAATTCTCAAAATCAGAAGGCTATATTTGCTACTTAAATGAGAACTTGTTCTGTAAACATCCAGTTAGCTTAAATGGAATAAAAACACGAAAACAATAGTTCAACATCTTGGGAAATGCTTATTTGCTTTCTTGCAGAGAGAAACTGGTTAGCTTAGCTAAGCTTAACTCTCAGCAACAAAGCAAAAATTCCTTTAAGGGTCCAGTATGTAGGATTTTGAGGCATCACCTTCCCATTCCAAGCATGTAGGAGAAACATCACAGTTCAACAGTGGCCACCATGGAAGAGGACCCACTCCCTCTGTAGATAAAAGTGTCTCATTCTAAGGTAACAAAAACACAATTATACACTATGACACACTAATGAAAACAACCCTATGAATATTATATTCCATTTATGCCAATAGAGCCTCCTAAATGTTACACACTGGACCTCTAAATAACTGATGTCCTCAAGAAACAGTCACATCTTTACATAATACTGTATTTGATCAATGTCCTCATATGATCCAATAAACCCCCTTATTCTCTGCATCTGATCATAATGATATTAAAGAAGAAACAATGTGGATTTGTTCTAAACAACCAGCTCATATCTTTTGAAAGAGCTACCAAAACATACCCAGTCTGTGTGGGTGGTTGGTGTGTGTAAAAAAAAAACAAAAAAGGAAGAAGGTTCATACAGACAGTCCTCACACATGATGCTGCCCTCCTGAGGGCTAATTAATAAAAGTTTTTTTTATGTATCACAAAGTTTACATATTACAGACTGCTGTTCAGAGTTCACAAAGTTCCCGAAAGCAACACTTTCCAGGTTGTATACTTCTCTAAATATGCTGTTAAATGCAAAACCAAACCTTGACCTGCACTCCTACACAACACAAAGACTGATATTTGAAAATGTTTCCAGCTGTGTAACCTGGACTCATCCAGACTCGGTGCTGGAGAGCCTGCAGTGACCCACCAAGTCCCTCCACTGAACCTCCAGCAAGCTTGGCAACGGTGATTAAACCAGCTGTAAATCTTAGTGGGCTTTCACTTCCTTGCCAGACTAATGAGTGAAAGCTTCTCCACTCAAATGACGTGAATCAAAACTAGGTTAACCCTTTAGCACCTGGGTTTAGTCAAATCTCGTCCTCAGCCAACCTTTCAGGATTTCCTGACTTACAGCACAAAACAAGACCGTTGATTGCACTTGTAACTGATTGCATGTTTTTGTCTTTGCAGCAAACCAATAATTCCACTGGAGCTTTTCTGACATCTTCATGACATCTAAGTGTTTGTGCACAAAATCTGTTCCACCATGTGACTCCATGTGCATGCATGTCGTCCTTTCTGTGCGTGTATGTGTGTGTGTGATATGAAAATGTCATTGTGTCTTGACACACAGCTGCAGCAGCTTCACCCATACAGGTGTCATCTTGTCCAGGAAAGCCTGTATTAGGTTTCTGGACATTGTCAGAGCAGGTGCAATGAATTATCTTCCTGTGCACGTCTTTGTTAAAGCCTTTTTTTCTATAATCTTCTACTTTTCTATCCTTTATTTTCTGTCTTTCCAGCCTGAAGGCAGGATCTTGACTTATCCAAACTGTAACGTGACACTATAAGAGTATTACTTTCCTCAATGGTGGACAGGTTCCAGAGGTAGGAGAAAGCAGCACGGCAGTGTGTCTCTGGGTCATCGGACTCGTCAGCTGAAGTATTGTCATTACAGCAAATGCGGTTAAAGAATTCACGGAAGATTATCAGCTGATTCACAACTGAAGTCTAATTTATGACAACATTTCACAGAAAAGGGAACTAGAAGTACCACAGTCCTCTATGTAGGTGTGGGGGGAGACCGGCGGCAGCCACAGTATGGCGGATTTGCGGTTACATACACACAGCACAGATGGTGACTGAATGCATTTGCAGTTGGAATTCACATCAAATTTCTCATAAGTGTTTATCTGATGTTGTACTACAGAATTTCCATGCAAATGTGATACTTGTTACCTGGAACATTTACTGTAACACCAAAACCTTTATCCAAACACAAGTACAGTACAAAAGTACATACAAAAGTGGAACAAACAAAATGAGTCCCTCATATTTCTTTTAAATAGCAATATGCTACCAGGAGTGCAATACAAAATACGTAATGGTCTTCAAAGAGGTCCCATATCAGGGCATCTAGATTATGCTTACTGTATTTTGCAACATCATTATGCTTTTGTGGTTATATGTACAGTAAAGCCATCAATTGGCACTGCTTCAACGGATAATCATTCCATTTTCTTGCCAAACTACATAAAATGAAAGTGTACACATACAACACAGCACTGATACATACAATACATAGACAATGCTCTAAAGCACCACTACTGGCCAAAAACTCCACTTGTACCTTAACTTAATATTTTAATTAGATATGTGTGTATGATATTAGGCAGAAATGACAAACAGCATTCCTCAGTGACCTGGTACTTGTTAAAGGGATAGTTCAAATTGACACCAAATTGCATTAAATACGGAGCTAGATATGGTTAGCCTAGCTTAGCATAAAGACTGGAATCAGGTCCAAAATACACCTACCAAAGCTCCCTAATTAACATGGTATATCTTGTCTGTTTAATGTATACTGTGATGTAAAAAAGACATTTTGTGGTTTTATGGGGAGTTATGTGGTGTAACCATTTCTTGACAAATAATAGATTATTCAGCCGCCAAGCCCTTCTGTGCAGCGTCTTCAGCTACAGCGTGGGTTGAAAAATACCGTTGGTGAGCTAAGGCTTACACAATGTCTACACAGCCCACCAGCAAAATCCGACCATTAGCAGAGGAGCAGCTTATACATCAGTTTCTGCAGAGGATGTGTTCAGGCTCAGTGTTGATGAGTGTAGGTCATCTGCATTTTGGCAGCCCCTAAAACTCCAATCATTGTAGTTAAGGAAGAAAATAGACTAGAACCATACTCATATCTTGAGTGTGCGAGTGAAGCACAAGCATTTTTTCAGCCTTTAGAGACAGGTGTATTTATTAAAATAGAAGTGCATCTGTTGTGTCAGACGTGCGTGAGACGGACGACTGAAAAATGCAGCTGAAATGCCTCCTGTGTAAAGTAGAAGTCTCAACAGGCATGGCAGTAGCAAACATAGCAACCTCAGAGTGATGACAAGGATAACTCTGGGACTAGTGACATAACAGTGTTACTGCACCCAGCTGTTTTTCCCCAAAGAAAGGGTTGCCTTCCCTTAAGGTAACATGTGATGTGATGATAACATACACAGATCTATAGCCTCTATGATGATGTATATACATACAGTATGCATTTGGTTTGCACTGCACCAAAATCCTTCAGTAATGTGAGAGTGTGCACGTTGGATGAGAAATATGTACCAACATGATGCCTCAGACCATGCATCAGGGCAGACTGGCTGTGTGATGGTACAGTAATTAGTTGTTTTGGCTCCACTGATGGGTGTTGTTGCAATAGTATTGTTACAGAGGTCACTGCAGAGGCCCTTCCTCTCCCTTGATCCAATTAAGCAATAGTGCAATGAGCAACAATGAGATAGAGCACCTTTCTGCCCTGAGATGAATTTGTTTCTGCCGTTCTCCAGGGTTTCTGTTGGAGCCATTCAAGGTTCTCTTTCATTCCCATTGAAAACAGATAGAAAAGGCTGCACTCTTCACACCCTCAATAATCCACCCCTGCTTCCCCTTGAAGGTAAATGGAATCTGCAGTAAGTTGCGGTGTGTACGACAAATTGCTGATGAGACCATCAGGCGCCAGTATGTGTGCCTAGGGCCCACTTGGATGAAATAGAAGTGCCCATCACCACATAAACTGAAATCCATTTTTTTGGTTGAAAATGTATGAGAATAGTGAGAATATTACTGGTAATAGTAATAATGGGAATTTATTAGGGCTGTCTCCAATTTAAGGTTTTCCTAATCGACTAGTACTGTAGCTGTTAGTCGTCAAACGTTTATGATATTAATTTAATTATATTATTATTATTTTTATATTATTTAAATTATTTTTAACAGCTGTCAGTTAAATGATAACAGAAATAACAGTAATGATTTTGAATGTGTTGGAACAACCAGCAAGGAGACTGAACATTCAGCTTATTTATTTCAACACTGTATAACTTCAAGTCTCGTTGTTCAAAACATGGAATAAAATTTCAACTTCACAAAATCAATATGATAGATGACGTAGAACATTACTTACAATTGAACTCGATCCTCCCCCACTTTACGCCTCTCCTGTTCCTGCCTGAACCAGACATATTTAGTCCTGATCAGAACTGCTGGAAATCACCTGGTCGGTCCTGGTCGTGGTCACTGGTGCTGAGCCCGGCTCCGTTGCTCGCTCGCCCCATTCTGGCTATGGTGCTCATTCTGGTCCCGCTCCTATACTAGTAATGTAAACAAACGTCCCCTGGTACTTCGAATCCTTGCAGTCCAAGTACAGCCAGCTAATAGGACTGCTAACTTGCTAGCGGCACAACTGATGAGTTTTTTCTGCGACAATCCGCCTAAAAAAAAGTACATTGACTTTTCTCATCTCACCATAAGGGACAGCCCAAGAATTTATATCAACTGAAGGAATGTTAAGAGGCTCTTACATAACTGATGCACAACATGTGTCATAACATTTGTGGAAAAAAGACAAAATAGATGTTTCTGAGGATTAAACAATTTGTGCATCAGCACTGATAGTGTGAACAAAGCAGACAGAGAAACAGAGCCGACAGCGGCAACTGAGAGTGTGTGTGACGCTTGTCTAGACGGCGAGCAAGATCCTTCCCGTCATTGTTGGTTGGCATTGAGGGGTTGCAAAACAGGAAATAATCTCTGAGGGAAAACAGCAGCTATAAACATTAGAAAGTCAAAGACACATGCTGTAAGATACAGCATTTGAATGTTATTTTAAATTCAATTCAATTTAAATTCTAACACTGACATAAGTGTTTAACAAAGCACAAGCTGAGCTGGTTCATACACTTTTCTTTTCTTCACTACACGTAGCACTAATTTGTTTTACCTGCAGCCTCTCAATGCCTTTTTATATGGCCCATTAAAATCTGAAGAGATTGTCCAAGATGAGGCACAAGATCTTTTCCCTGTCAGTTTAACACAATTCAAACTATAAGTCTGTATTTTGTTTACTAATCTGTTTTTGATACTAATTTACTGTTTGAATGGTCCGTCAGTGATTCCAGATTTCGGTTTATGAATCAGTTTTGGTCATTGTTTATTGGAGTAATTCATGCATTAAATGACTAGCATTAATTGAAAGAAAATAAAATCACAGTGGTGTGTTCTCAATGGTCTCTTGCACCATCTGGTGGAAACAACATTCAGGCTTGGAACAGTCTATAGGTTTGTTGTTGTTTTTTTCTGCCCATGAAGAAATCTTAACAAATCTTAACTTATGTTACAATAGGTTAATCTGTGTTCAAACACGGTCTCCAGATTTTCTTCACATTCAGATTAAATTTATTATCATTGCACAGTGCAACTACTAAGACTACAAAAAGATTATTGCAGCATCTGAACTAATTTGTTTAACTTTTTTCCTTAAAATCCATGTAAAGCAAAAATAATTATAATTTCTGAGTTTCCCACACCAAAGAAACAAGTGTTGACCACCCTGCCAAATTTGAATGTTATATTTATGTTATATATATATATATAAACAACAACAAAACATAAAAAACACCCACCCAACACACAAAAAACACTACACTCAAAACAACCAACAAACAACAAGAACTAACAAAAACAACGCAACACAATAATAAAAAAACAGTAAACAAAACTGAGACAACACACAACCCGTCCCACGTCACACCTAATCTCTCCCCTTGGCTTCACACAAACACCACCAACAAACCATACACATCCCAACCACACAAACACAGGTATACGCAGGAACCCGCGACACAGCTTCACGGCAGGCCATACCTCCGATAGATCCACCCCTAAAACCAACCAAAATTAGAAATAAAAAACCTCATACGACAATATTTAAACCATAAAAAATGGCCCCCTTCATTAAGAAAATGGCCCAAAAACACATAAAACATAATAAAAAAACCAGAATAAAAACATCCCAACACACTTAAACGATAACTACAAAAAAACCCCACAACACATTAATCAATCCAAAGCAAAACTGACTAAACTACTAAAATTCATTGAAACGGCACTACTAGTCACCAACTGCCAAGACCCAACAATATCAACCCACCCATCCAAACAAGCAAACCAACAAACCAACAACCATCCACAACCTCAATCACAAAACCACACACCCCACAAACAAACGACCACCACACAACAAACACCCACAAATTAACACCCTTACCAACACACCACTATACCCACAACCAGACCCCAGCACCCTCCACCCCCCGCCACAAACACCACCCACCACACCACACCAGAACCACAAACAAACTACCCACACCCACTCCAAACCCCAAATACCACCACACCCCACACCCCACCAACAACCAAACCATCCAACGGACAAAGCCCCCCAACCCCTCGGCCCAAAGAAAACAAAGAAACCGCAACCAACAAAAAAAACCACTCCGCCAACACCCTCCAACACCTCCACAGCCACCCCAGCGCCAGCCCAACCAAAACCACCACAGACTACCACCCAAACACCCCACAGACCAAAAAACAACACCAAGACCACCCCCCTACCAATTGAACACCAACGCAAACCTTAACACAAACACTCCCCCAACCACTGTCCCGCCCACTAACCACAACATCATACCAACAAACAAAAAAAAAAGCCCCCCAACCCTAACACACACCCCCCCCAACGAAACAAATTAACATTTCCAGAACGGAACACAAACCACTAAGACACACTACCCAACCTAACCCGCGCACATGCCCTTAACAAACCTACCACCCCACCACAACAACTATCCCGCAAAACAACTAACCAACCCAACAAAACAACCAACACGAAACACAAGACCTTATTACCGCCAAGAATACCAAAAGACCGAAACAAGCCTAATAGAAATCAGAAAAATACTTAAAATAAAACAGACATTCATCAACCATATAAAATCACATGATTTTAACATACCCAAAAAGAAACAGAACCAACACCACTATCCAACGACAGTCCCATAACCAACCAAAACCCACAACAATAGCCCATAAACAGACCGTTACCACCGAACACGATAACACACAAACCACCAAACAAAACAAAGCAAACATTTAACAAGCGCACAAAGTAAAAACACACACCCATCAAAACAGTAAACAAAACTCAAAACAACCCACCCACCCCCACCTCCTTACTCACCAAACCACAACACAACATGAAAAACAAACTCTAAAAGCCGTCTGCCCACCCTGCCCCAAGCCACTCCAAAAAACAAACGTCCCCAAACAAAGCATAACACACCAACCTTAATACACCTCAAAATCGATTCACCGCACAACTACAATCCTCCACACAACTCAAAAAAACAAACACACACCAAAACACCAATCAACACAAAAACCCACACACCAACCAAAACACACCCCACTCCCCAAACAAAAACAAAACAAAACAACCACACTTACGAAACACCACCCCCACCCCATCCCGAGCCAATCCACACCACCACAACCCCACACGACACAACCACACCCTACTCCACCTCCACCACCAACCACAACGCCCCCCCACCCACCGTACAACTTCGCCCAGCTGGAAAACACCACAAACAGAAACAAACCAAACTAAAACAGATAGAAAATACTCACAAAAACACCATTCAAACCCAAATGCATGACAAATTCAAAACAGAAAAAAACGACACGCAAAGATCATGTAAAGAACCATTAAACGAAACCTTACAATACACGGACATAAAAGAGTAGTACCATACACACTACCCCAGCCCCCGACGAAGAACAAATTCTCATCGACAACGACCTCCACAACCATACTGATAAACCTACCCCTCCCCAACCCCCTTCCAATAACCTTGCACGGACTACTCGCTCACCCTACCCGCCCTCCCCAGGTTTCCCAACCAACTAATCCACCAAACAAATTAAAGAGCGCACCAAATCTCCCGATTAGAAATGATCATAAAAACACCTTTCACGAAGACAGCTCATTCAAAATGAAAAGGGAGCTCAATACAGCAGAAACACCAAAGAACAACTAAACCTTTACCCCAAGTCCCCCAATTTCTAAAACCACCAAACAAAAGAATAGACCAAAATTGCAGACACATGCACGTGTGCTACAACATATAGATGAATTCAAACCAGAAAAAGATCAACCACATTTCGAAACCAAAAACTCAAAAACAAAATAAAACAGCCTCACGCACTACTGCACAAACTGAACTGGAACACCAGTCCTACAGCACATGCCTATCACCATGCGAAACACCCAAACAACGCCAGCACCTTCCCCCCTGGCATCCTTCAAACACAACAACTTACAGAACCCAAATATTCCCGACGCAATACCAGGTCAACACGCAACGTTCAGACCGTACGCTCGAATATCACTTTTTCTTTCAGTAACGCCAGCCACAAACAAACCACACAAACAACAAAAAAACAGCAAACTGACAAGCCCACAAAAAAACAACATCAAAAAAAAAACCAAAAAAACAATCAAAACAACAAAACCCTACGAACCAAACAAAAACAACCAAACACCCAACATAAAAAACCAACACAAAATAACGGACAACCCACCACCAAAACAAAAATTACAAAAAACCAAAATACAAAAAACATAAAAAAGCATAAGATGAGCACCACGATATTAATTATGTTCAAAAAGACAGAATTCACACCATAATTGAGTCCGTCCTACCAATTCACCATATAGTCATAATCTTTCATCAATCGCAAAACGAAAAACTTGAACATTTAATCTGACTGACACCAAGCACAACCACCATTCATCATTACTTACCAGTATATGACCACTAAGCTTCCGGATACACCAAAACAGGCGAAAGTACCACAATGATATATCAAGCTAAACAACTCAGACACTTTCCGCACTTGGATACATTCATTTACACAAAGGCAAACATACCAAACACAGTAAACGTTACTAACTTAAAAACCTAACAAAAAAAGAACAACAACAAGAAACAAAGATAAACTCCCAAATGCCTCTACCGTTAAGTGAATAAACGACCTCCCCACCTTTAAATTCACACGTGAATCATACCTAATACACAACCCACCAAGCATAAACAGACATGGTACTAAACTCACCCACCCACCCAACCCTTTAAACCAAAACACAACAGCCCCGAATATACACAATCAAACTAATACTTCTGCACTCATTCCCGATACCAGCCATACAAACCAGTAAAAAAAAAACAAAAAAAAAAAACCACGACCAACACACGATTACAGCAAACCAAACAAAAACCAAAAACAACAACACAGAACCGGACAGTCTGACAACCAACTGGTCTATATTGCTCGATTATCCTAACCCCAATCCAATTAAATCCAATCCCTACACACCCGCAATTACACGGCCAAACAACAAAATACACAACATTTAGGCTCACACAAAAAAAAAAAAATAAATAAAACATAAAAATACAACAAAATCAACAAAAACAACAATACCAAAAAATCCAACAAAGATCTACCGACGAAACCAAACTAGGAGAAAACAAACAATAATTTACAGTATAGGCCTACTCTTTTATTATCAGACCTATATAAACTTCCAATCAATATCTAATAAAAAAAACAAAGAAACAACCCATACTCTATTAACCAAATAAAAAATATATATACATAAACAAATAAACTACCATAATC
>NW_023340246.1:11028224-11034167 GCF_004916995.1 Morone saxatilis
TATATATATATATATTAAAATATCTGAAATAAAAGAGTAGGCTATACGAAATTATTTTTTTTTCTCTATTGTTTTCCGTAGATCTTATATATATTACATATATTGTTTGTCTCATTTCTGGGAGGGTTTTAACCAACTGCTGATGTATTTGTGATTGTATACCTTTTTTTTAATGATTGTTGCCGCCCGTGTCTGTAGTACAAAAATGTTTCATATTTTTATATTTTAAATAACTGTAACTGTAATTCTGACAGTGTGCAGCAGCGTAATAATTTATTTTGCAGTACTTGAATATACAGAATTTAAAAGTTGATATAATAATAATAAAACTACTGAAGAAAAAAACAATAGACAGACAGTTTTGTCCCTGCTCGGCTCCCTTCGTCGACCACGTGATCTCGCGTCACATTTGTCTCTGCCTGTTAGCGGTGTAGCTGGAAGAAGAAAAAAAAAAAAACAGTTGCTTCTTTTATAACTTTTTCTATTTGAATAAAGCGACAAACATGGAGATCGGCACAGAGATCAGCAAGAAGATAAGAGTGTGTACTTTACGGGCTCAGTATGAGGATTTAACGCGAACTTACAGCCGCGTTAGGGTTGCCGTAGCGTAGACGTTGCTAGCTACCATTAGCTTACTAGCTAGCGTGTTTGCAGAATGGTAACAAGGTTTTTATTTACAAGGTCGGGGAGGTCAGCTTTATCACTAACTAACGCGTCCAGCAGACATTTAGAGACGTTTTCTTTGTTCTCTTGAGTTAACTTCTGTAGTAACTACACGTAAATGCTAAGTTACTGGGTGTTAGGTAACTGTAGCTTTGTGAATGAATGATATCAGTGCAGCACGACGCTGTCCATGAGTTGTTTAGCTTGATATCATCTCATCTGTGCTCTACTTTCCGCCTGTTTTAGGCTGCTATCAAGGGCAAGCTTCAAGAGCTCGGTGCATATATCGGTAAGTGAATGAAATGCAGATCTGGTTGCTGCTTGGTGCTCCAGTCAGACATTAAATGTTACAGCTATGTTTCCGCTCTTTGCCGATTCAGATGAAGAGCTTCCTGACTATATCATGGTGATGGTGGCAAACAAGAAAACCTCCCAACAGATGGCTGATGATCTGTCCCTTTTCCTCGGAAACAACACTATTAAATTCACAGCCTGGTACGATCAAAACTAATCACTGCCTTTTAGATTTCCCATTGTTTTTGCAGCTGTAACACTACTGTATCTCTTCTCGTCGTAACATGGCTTTGTTGATTGGTTTTTAGGCTACAGGGTGTCCTGGAGAAGTTAAGATCTGTTGCAGTCGGTAAGTTAGACGTTGAATGAACGTTTTCTACACTTTTTAATCAGCCAGTGACCCTTAGTGTCAGTGTCTCACACAAGCTGCTGTTTTCTTCCTCCGCTTGTCTGTGTGGTTGTTACAGAGCCTGCGTCCCTCAAACATCAGCTCCCGTCTGACAGTGCCGCTGTGACCGCGAAGAGCCGATCATCTGTAAGTGAAGACAGTAGACCAGAGGAGGCGAAGGTGCTGGCGGTGTCGAGCTCCCGCTCTGACAGGACTGAGGCACGCGTGTCCAGTTCCGCTCATGAAAGCAGGTGCCAGATGGAAAGCTTTAATTGTTGCGTTTTGGCCTCATGTGCTGACATTCACTGTTTATATCTCATCATCTCGAGCAGCACACGTGCCATTGTCTGCAAATTTCACACACTTCTTCTGTTTGTTATCAGAAGAGGCTCCTTGGAGAAGAGTTCTTCTCGACTCACCTCCACTGTTAAGCCCCTCATAGAGCTGCTCCCCTCAGAGGCTGTTATTGACATCAAACCGGAGATGGATGACGACCTCATTGCTGAGGACCTTGTGGAATTGGGCCCCAACCACGGTCGAACACGCGGTGCAGCGAGTAGACCCACGGCTGAAATCTACAGACCGGGTCAGAGCAGGTTTACATCAGTAAGCTCTGTGGAGACGTGTCGATCCACAGAAGGATCCTCTCACAGCAGGCAGCAGGACGGCAGAGGCAGCAGAACCTCCAGAACCGGATCCAGTAAGGTACGATTCAATGAGATGTTCACACACATGATCTTTGCGATGCTCACTTTCTGTTGACACATTGTCAGACAGGTGAGGACCCGTGATAACAATCTTCTGCCCTCTTTGGTTCAGCAGGAAGAGTTGTCACGGAAGCGTAAGGCGCCAGTAGCGAGTTCAGTGGTCCGAGTGAACCGAGCAGCAGAAGAGGACAGCGATGACGTGGAGGAGGAGGACACAGGCTACGGAGGCAGAGGCCTGTCCAGTAGAGTGTCCCTACCCTCTAAACCAGAGCGCAAGTTAGTGTGAAATACCTCATATGATATTTTGAATGATTAGATGGTAAACACGGTCATATTAGAAGGAAAACCAGGATTGTAATTCATTCTTAAACACTTTAATGACTTGTGATTAGACTTACGTAAAAGGAACAACAACAGATAATCCAGCACTGACTTAACTTAAATTCTGTTTTGAATTACGGGTCAGCTTACAGTCTTTACTGGGCTTTAACGTTGCCATTGTTTCTATTGTTTCAGACCTACTCTCCCTCCAGGCAAGCAAGCCAACAGGAATCTGATACTGAAGGCCATCTCTGAGGCTCAGGACTCAATCACCAAAACCACAGCCTACCCCACAAGTACGTTTAACGGGTTACCATGAACGTCTCAGTTGTTATCATCACTTTCATTACACTGACCTCTCTCTCCCCCCCCCCACCAGTACCACAGAGACAGACTGTTCCCGTGGCACCCCGTACTCGCTTGGCCAGCAGTGAAGAGATGACTGCGGCCATCCAGCTGGTCCAGGAGCACCTCCACAGCCTGACCCCCAGGGTTCAGGCCTACACCTCCACAGAGCTACCTCCCTCCAGAACACCCGGTACGTGAACAGTATGATTGGTGCAGCGTGTGGGGTGCCTTTTGCTGATCACTGCTTTAAACACACCGAAAAGTCAGAATCATAGTTTACATACTTACTGTTTAGAGAGGTAAACTAATGAACTAAATATTAAATGTTTTCAGTATTTGAAGTATTAGGATAACTTATCTATTCTATCATTTCAAGTGAACTAACATCCAATTTTGTATGTTTTTTTGATATTATTCTTTGTGTGTGATTATTATGTTTGTTACATTTTCTACCCAGCTCCAGTGAGATCTCTAGCTTCACGCCTCCAGTTGGAATTACCAGAGAGCAATGATGGAGGAGAGCAGAGTGACTATGGTGGGTGTTTGTTCTATGGGTTTCTTACAAATTTAAAAGTAGTAACTAATGATAAATATCCCTAAACACGCTTAATGGATCGTCTTCATGCATTTACAGTGGGATGTGTGTGTTTGTGATGTACCTCTAGGCGTTGAGGTTGCCACAGGCAGTGAAGCAAAGACCTTTGACACCCGTTCCTTCATAGTGAGTCGACCGCAACTACAAGAAGCCCAAGCCAGAAGCCAGCAGCGTCTTCAGTCTTTAAGCAAAGAGGATGTCCTGTCTGCATTGCCACGCACTGTCCAGGCCAGGTACACACACACACATTATAAGAGTATGCTCACAGATCTGTCCATTTATAAATAAGCCTTAAGTGTTATTGATTTGTCGTATGTTTTATTTTCTCTTTCCTGCTCTGTGGAATTTCCCTCTCACACTAGTAAGGAGAGGGGCGACTCTGCCAGCCCCAAGTTCATAGTGACATTAGACGGGGTACCGAGCCCGCTGGGAAATATTGCAGACTGTGAGATGGAGCTGGACGACGTGAGACCGCCCACAAAGGTGACGGAGGCGACCGCCCACGTCAACAGGGAGCCCAAAGTCAGCATCCTTCACAGACTACAGGGAGGAGTCCCATCATCAGAAGGTGTGGGGTCTGATCACAATAATTCTTTACTGTAGTTTGGTGTAATACCGGAATAATAAATACTTTATTTCTATCGCACATTTTAAACAAAGTTACAAAGTGGTTGCACACAAGGTTGTTGGCTTAAAAGCCTGGCTGTATGAAACCTTTACATTCTGTCTTCTCCTGACAGCTGACGTGATGGACATTGAGATGGCGGAGGACGATGCCGTCCCTTTAAAGAAACAGAAGGTGTTGGAGCGCTGCAAGTTCTGGCCGGTCTGTAAAAGTGGAGATGAGTGTGTGTACCATCACCCTACAACACAGTGCAAGTGAGTATAAACTGAAGACATGATGGTGGAGCTTTTATCACTGAACTCTCACTCAATCGTTTTTCATGATTTGTTTATGTGTTTTTGTTTTTCTGCAGGACTTTTCCCAGCTGCAAGTTTGGGGATAAATGCCTTTTTGTTCATCCTAATTGTAAATACGACGCCAGGTGTACCAAGCCAGAGTGCCCCTTCACTCATGTCAGCCGCAGAAGCACAGTTGCTCCCCCGCCCAGGCCAGGTACTCCTTCATCACCTCTGTGATCCAACACACACTTCTCTACCTCTCTCTGCCCACAACACAGTTTTGAAAAATGTATCTCTAACTTGACTCTCTGTGGTCACAGCCATGCAGCCAGTGCAAACCACCAGTGTGTGTCGCTTCTTCCCAGACTGCAAGAAGATGGACTGTCCGTTTTATCATCCTAAGGTAAAACCTACAGATGTGGAGCTTTGATTCTGTAATTGTAATTTGAAAGGCATGTATGATTTAGATTAAAGTGCAAGTGCTTTAGTTGATTTTTTTGTGCACTTAATCCCTTTCAAAATATTGTTCCTCTCATCTACAGCCTTGTCGCTTCGCGGCGCAGTGTAAACGATCCGGATGTACCTTCTACCACCCGACCACATCTGTGCCTCCGAGACACGCCCTGAAGTGGACAAAAACACAGAGCAGGTGAACACGTGGGAGTTATACAAAGTGAATGTCACATCATACTAAATTCCACATTTTAGCCTGTTGACAGAAATATTTCCTGCATAATCATTTTCTACAAATAAAAATATTAAGTGACTACGTTTTTAAAAACTGGTCCAATATTGAGTGAAAGTGCTGCAGCTGCATAAAGGGGTTGCAACATAATCCTACAACTTGCCGCTGACAGGCTCAGATTGTTATGGTGTCTGACAACGTCATGGAAAGGATCTCTACAGAAATAGACCTTTTTGTTCAAGAGTAAGATCATTTTTGAAACCGTCATTATATCTCCTGTCTTTCAAAGCCACCAGACTGCATTGACAAAAACGGTCATTTTGCCTCAGCAGAACACTGGAGTGTCTAGTCTACTGCTGCTTAAATCAGTTTGTGTTATTGTGTGACTTTGGTGTTTTTGTTTGTTAGTGTTATTTTGTGAATTTAACACTAACAAACTAGACCAGCAACCTTGTGTTCTATGAGATGTTTCCCTTTAAGGTTGAAATGCAGCCTCTAAAGACATTTGTATTTTTTGCATGTACTAAATGCTGTCTATCTTTCTCTCTCACAGCTAATAAAGTCCTGGGATTCTGCCAGAAGTCTGATGACGGTTAACATGTTAACATGTGGAGCTATGGAAGATGTTCTCTGTCTGTGTTGATGGATTTTCATTCAGATTTCACTGTTGTTTCATTTTATTTTAACGTATCGTTTAGACAGATTTTTAAGAGAAGTGTTTTGTAAGACGAACTGTCAGATTTTCGCTGATGCTCTCAGAATATTAAAAATACTCCACAGTGAACTTTACATTTGTCTCGTGTGATCATTTCTCATGTTCTTAACAATGTTGGCTTGTGGACAAAGACTGATGGTCATTGTTTTAATATTTTGATTAAATAATGACCCAGCCAGTAGAGCTCCAGGATCACAGCAGCATATAGCAGATGATAAAACACAGAACATAGAACCAAAGAATAAAATGTGCACTTATATTAAATAGAAAACAATGTATATGTAATGTATTTAATTCACTGTTTAAGAATGAAGGAGTTGTTCC
>NW_023340246.1:11034267-11044330 GCF_004916995.1 Morone saxatilis
GTCAGTTCTTCACTTTCTCTCTATAATTCAGTGCTTATTAGAAACCTCCCACAGCCATTTCCCAGGAAGACGTAGCTCAAATGAAGGCAGCTCAGTTTTCTATCTAAATAAATTGCCCTTTAGGGTTTTTCCAAAGTAAAAGCCCTCAAGAAGAGGAGTGACTACTGTTGACAGCAGCAGTTAAAACCATTTAAACCGTACTTATCGTTTCTGCTAAATTCTAGTCAGGATTTTATATTGTGCGAGGGGGTCTCTAGATTGAACTCTCCTCCCTTTAATAAGCTGCTATCAAGTCTAGTAGCGAGTTCTTGCTAAGAGCTTGATTGAGCACCAGAGAGAAACAAATCCACTTACAGTGCACTGAAATAATGTTGAAGTAAATAGACAAACAAATAAATGTCTCTTTATGTTGCAATGATCACAATGCATTCCACATTGACTGTAAGACTGTGTATTTCAAGCACCTTCAAGTCATTTAAGGTTTTGGAAATATACTGAACACAGAAATTAGGCCGCACTAAGTCAAAGCCGTAGATTTGTTTTGTTTGTCTATATTTGTACTGTATTGTGTCTGCGTCCCGGTTAAAGCAGAATTTGACTAATCAGCTTTCCTCTGCGTTCTCCCTTTTCTTTATACAGTCTCAACTCTTTTGGACAGCGTTAAATGCCAAGCATTAGAAATGTCTGCCCTTGCCCAAGCTCTTCAAAATTCCTGTGATGGTAGAACATGTTTTTGTGTGGGAGGGCTGTTCTGCCAAGCAAAGCTGTTTTGGTCCTGATTCTTTTTTTTTTTTTTCTCACAAGAAAATCTTGTTCTTGCATCACCAAATGCTACCTCGTGATGGGGGCAAACAAGAAAATAATAAGAGCTCACATATGCAGCCTCGCCGCCGTCACCCGTGTCTTTAACGCAGGTTTTTTATTGGACGTTAAAGCTGCAGTATGTGTCAGACACACTCTGATGTTTCTTTTTTAGACGCTTTCTAAAGTCGTACAGTGGGAACTCAAAAATCTTATTAACTTTCAGCACGTTCAAACCCCAAAACCACTGTGTACATTCAGTGAATTCTCCTCAATCTGTACATTTTCTAGAAGATTCCCCACGTCTTCACAGAGTCATTTAGAGTGAAAGACAATGAGGGATTTCTAGGTGGGGTTCTGGGGAGCCCCTTGGACATTTCTTAATGCTCAAAGCCCTATGACATTGCCTCACCTTATTGCAGCTGGTGTGTTGCAAAGCAAGAGAGCGCGTTACAGCTCTGGAAATTACCATGAAGCATGTGTAAGCCAGTCATCCATGTGGAGTTTTAGGATGCGCTGTCTCTTGAGGATTTATCGAAACATGATAGCATATGTGCCTGCTAAAAAAAGAGGAAGAGGGAATGCCCACGATGCCTGTCTAACACACTTGCACCCAGACAGAGCCCCCCAAACACACACACACACACACACACTAAACACACATATAGGCCTAATCACATGTGAAAAATAGGTTGCAGCAAGGTTAATATCTTCTCTTTTAGGAGAAAGTTTTTCTTCAATTTTGATTGTGCTGCTACCAAATATTAAGTTCTTCTTAAATAATTTCTTCCAGTATGTTTCACGTGTCAGGTAGGTAAAAAATTTAAAATCTTCCTGAGACGGCCAGTATCGCCCATATTTATTCAAATTGTACCTTAAACCCTCGATATGTTATTTTTCTGGAGTTTACAAGATTACCTTATGTGCTTTAACTTTCCATCAGACATGTGACTTCCAGTCTATTGCAACTTACCCAGATGATTCTTACCAGAAGCCACATCAGATACAGCTAATTAGGCAGACAGCTAGTCTCGCAGTGTATGTGTGTCAGAGAGAGAGAGGGGGGGGGGGAGTGAGAGAGCGAGAGAGCGAGACAGAGAGAGAGATAAAGGAAGAGAACACAAGCGAGAGAGTGAAAGAGAAGGAGGAGTGACAGAAAGGGAAAGAAAAGAGGGAAGAAAGAGACTCATTAAGCCAAGTTCCTCTCAGCACTCGTTCTGCTACACAGACTCTCTCTCTCCTCCTTTCTCTCTCTCTCTTTCTCTCTCACTCACACACACACACACACACACACACACTCAAAAACACAAAGCAGAAGTGGACAAAGACACACGGTTTCTGTCGCCGCAGTTGGCTATGGCTCAGGGCTCTGACAGCAATGACACAAGTTACAAGTCCCCATCTCCTGGAAGCAGACCGGTAAGTGTGTACTTTCATGTACTTTCTCGATAATGTGGCCAGTTTACCTGCTTTCATCTGAAGCTCTATGGGTGTGTGTGTGTTTAAATACAACTCCTGTAACTTAAATGCTACACATTTCTTCTAAACCTTAGATTGGATGTAGTGTTTGATGCATATTTGGTGGGCAGCAACAATCAGCGAGCTGGCTCTTTTCACAGCTCCTCAGAGTGTTTCACTTGCACACATGGGCTGCAGGCATGACTCGCTTCAAGTGTAGGCTTTTGTGAATTGCAAAATGTATCACTTATCCAAGCAGTGGGAATCCTTTGTTTTTGCAAGTCTTCAAACTGTGAATGATTTGAGAGCTGTCAGGAACAGCCAGAGTGGTAAATACAGTGTGTACTGTACTGTTTCTGTGCATGTGAGACTCATCATCCTCAGTGCTGACTGGTTTCACGTGTGCCACTCTTGTAGCACATTGTTGCTCCTGTTCTTGGTTTAAGAGTGTTGTAGAAATATAACATTCAAATGCTGTTTTTGTTACAAGTTACATGTTACAAGCTTGAGGGGGCTGGGGGGGGCTTTACTTTATGTGGCTAAAGCAGTTTTAAAGCAGTATCAGTTGTTTTGGGTTTTCATTATGCGTTAACGGACGTTATAAATAATTTGTTATCTCTTTGATGTACAACTGACTCAGCATTTTGAAATGAGTTTAGTTATAACGATACCAAGAAAATCGAGTGTTCAGGACATGAAACAGGGTGTGCGTTATACCTAAGCGATGACTCAGCCACTCCCCGACCCTGCCCTTCACATTCGTTGTTAAGTTTAGCCCATCTTCTGTCAAACTGTCATTAAAACAGATAACGCTTCCATTTCACACGTAAACCCTCCAGCAGGAGCCAGTGACATACACTGCCTCAGTCTGATCTTAATCAGCATTTTTACTTTTATCAGGTACAGGAAACTCTCTGTGCCTTTCACTTTGTCATTTGACGTTTATGAGTGTGCAAACAGTAACTATCAACACTTGTATTTTCATAGAGCTCCTCAGATGATGCAAAGAAGGTAATGAGGCGGGAAAAGAACCGGATTGCTGCTCAGAAGAGCAGGATGAGACAAACTCAGAAAGCTGACAGCCTACATTTGGTAAGGAGACTTTTCTCTGCAACACACACTGCCTGCTTCTTAAGACATTTGTCAAAGAGGATATTACATGTAAAACTGCTGTTCCTCAATGAAGTACTGCACAGTTTAGAAGGACAATCAAGGATGGAAAATTGAAGGATGACTCTGTACACAAGCTACATTTCTAGCCTGTTTAGTTTAGCAGATACAGCATTAGCTAGGACATCCTTACAAAAGTTTGTATATAGTAATGGAGGGAAATTTACAATGAATATTATCGTCTCAATATTTCCCATGAATAATGATAAAAGAGCAAAGTTGTCCAATAGAAGTCCATATGTGGATGTGAACTTACAGTGACTGTGTCTGTAATACTTTCTAAGTGCCCATGCAGCACTTTCAAGCATTTGGGAATGGGTTTGTACTATATTTACGAAATGCTACCTGACCATGTGGCGAATGTGTCATGGCTTCTGTTGGGCTGCACACTTGGACGCTGCTCTGTGTGTTTTCAGAAGCTTAAGGAATAAATTAGCACGTGTGGGCAATCACTCCCTTTTTGCAGCAGAATCCAGCACTAGAGATTGCAGCACTGAATTGCAGCGCTTTGCTCATTGCCCCCATTGTTCTTTAATGCAGCTTGTTTAATGTGATAGTTGGTCTTCGGTGTAAGAGATCCCTCTTGGTTTCAGCTTTTACTGCCAAGGTTCAGGTATTTGTCAGTGAGAGGCCACACATCTTCAATTTCTTTTCGCATCTTCAGTTAATTAACCGACCTGTGTATGCAGTAGGTCTACGAACATTATGGCTTTTTCTGAAAATATGTAATTATCTTATGAACATTTATAGCCTGCAATAACTCTACATGCTGTCACCTCTTACATCAGCACACATTTCAGTGTACTGACCACACAGCCACTCGCTGTGTGACTTCCTTGTACGAGCAAAGATGATTTGTGCTGTACTGTAATTGTGGAACCATTGTGGAACCATGAAAGCAGAGCAGCTGTTTCTGTGAACTTTATCAGATGAACTGAATACATTTTGACCTTCAGAAAAGCCACACAGTAGGCAGTAGTAGATCCATCGATTTGAGTTCACGAGAATCCTTCTCATGAATTACTGTTTGTCTCTAAATCTCTTTAAACCCTGTCATAGTCACAGAGACCAGGGGACCACAGCATACTCTGTGGTTTTGCTTTCATCGTCTCACTAGATAAACAGGAAGGCGAATTTTCCCTCTCTATGACACGGTGGCTTATTTCCTGTTTCTTCAGTAGTATTTTTTTCTTCTGTGTAAATGAACTTGAAATTGTATGTCGTGGGCAGGAGGGGAGAAAAAGACAGTCACTTCTTGTAAAACACTGATAGCAGTGGGCTGTATTTGGCTAAGTGACGCAAGTGCAGGGGTTTGCCCAAAGGTTCTGTGACAGTAAGGACCCACAGCTCAGTATTATAATCTTTCGGCCAAGGTACGATGACCTTTTCAGTTAAGTGGAATATTTCTCCCCTGCTATTCCCACAACAAAGAAAAAAAACATTTTGACGTACTGTTTGCTCTACTTATATTATTTTGAATGCGATCAGTACAAAACACCTTGTTTTGGAAAATCTACTTCCATCATCCAAAGTGTTAGAATGGCAACTTTTCAGTATATATACATTTACCTTACAGTGAAGTAGCTAAGGCAAACTGAGGTGTGCTGTGGGTTTTCTTTTCTTTTTTTTATGTTTTTACTAACTCCCAAGCAGCTTTTGGGCTTCATTCATTTCAGTATGTTTGTTTTTCAGGCCAGACAAATAAGTTGAATAAACTTAAACATTAATAGTTGCTCTACCTGAAAATAACGTAGTTTTATTACCAATGTTATGGTATAGTTGTAAAAACAAAACAAAAACGACAACATGATTAACACCAACATTACCACCTGGTTTCATTATTATTATTATCATTATTATTATTGATAATACCATGTTAAGCAGGTTTTAAAAATACATTTCAGCCTACATTACTCCCAACTATTTTCCAACAAATACCTCACATTTATTTGTATGTAATATATGCTATATATATTTGACTGGTCTTCATATAGCTTGTGTATAATATAAAAATGGACTTGAAGAGACTTGCTGGATATACACAGCCCATTAATTTTTTGTTGAATTATAATTCCACTGAAAGTAGACACGATGCCACCACAGATAACAAAGTAGGATATCTTCATGTTGATTCTCACATCTACTGAACTGAATGGAAACTTTTGGCTGCTATGAGTTTAGGAAAACATGACAGCGAGTCTCCAGCCATGCTAGCAGCTCTGTGAGGCTGTGGGTCTACTGCTACTGCAACCACCAACACCATGTTGTGGGAGAAGTGATAGTAAAACAAGACTATAAGAGTACACTGAATACTAATAGCCTGTAGAGTCTATAGCAGCGCTAGCAGCTCTGTGAGGTTGTACTGTGAGGCTAAATGCTAACGCCAGCATGCTAACATTCACCCAGTCACAACATGCTAATGTTTAGCTGGTATGGTGTTTACCCTAGCTTAGTTTAGTGTGTTAGCATGCTAACATTAGCTAGTTAGCAATAAACACAACACACAACTGAAGCTCTTGGTAATGCCATTTGTTTAGCAGGCCTGTAGTCATTAACTATAGTACTGAACACCTGATGGTGCTAGTTTAAAAGTGGCCACCAACTCATTACAAGTTATTTGAAAAGGTCGACCCTATCTAGATCCTGTGTTTGGTTTGTCCATTCAGGGCTACTGTAGAAAAATGGTGGTTCAACATGGCGAACTCTGTAGAGGAAGGACCCGCTCCCTCTGTAGAAGAAAATTGCTCATTGTAATCTTACGAAAACATTCTTATTTTCAGACAATTATACACTAATAAAAACATACCTATAGATATTATATAAAATTTCTGCCAATACATCCTCCTAAATATTACACACTGGACCTTTAAGATATAATCTGGACCAAACAGATGGACCAACAGATACCCATAGAGTGAATACACTCAAATAGAAATCATGCTTTGGAAAATGCTGAAGGGGAAAAAATACTTGAATTTCTAGTTAAGACTCAAAAACATGCAAAGATTTGGCTTTTCCTCGAAAGAGTATCACTTCTATGTCATTTTATCTGAATTATCTAACCACACAGCCAAACCACAAAAGTCACTTTCTGATCACTTATCCTGTCCCTGTGTGTTTCCCAGGAAAGTGAGAACCTGGAGAAGGAGAACGCTGCCCTGAGGAAGGAGGTGAAGCAGCTGACCGAAGAGGCCAAGTATCTGTCATCCGTGCTGAGCAGCCACGAACCTCTGTGCACCGGCCTGACTCCCCAGACCCCAGACCTCCTCTACCCTACTCATCACAGCAGCTACCACCACCAGCACATCACTGTACCACACTACCAGCACTGACCTGGATGACTACTGAGATGGCCGAAAGACGTCCTGCGAACAGATGACTGACCTCAATGGAGAGAAAGACTGACTGGAGATGTGTCTATAAATGTTAATCACTGTTCAAAACTGATCAAGGAGTAACATGACAGGCCAATATGTCTGCCAAACAATGACAGTATGGAACCCAAACTGTATGCAGTATTCAAAACTATTTATTTTGCTTCTGCTCATGTCTTTGCTTTAATCTGATAATATCAGTGATCTGTATGTGAACTTTCACGGCTCAATAAGTAGAAATATAAACCAGTCTATGTTTACATTGGGAGACAAAAAAACATACTGTATGTTCAGGTGACACAGATGACACAATATTTTTGTAAATTGCTTATTTTTTGTGTCACAGAGAGATCCTCTGTCACCTCGTCATATTTTGAGTTTCTTGTGTTTATTAATGTGTTTTAGTCTGTAAATGTGGATCGATAATGCTCAGGAGCTTTTTGACAGATTTGATTGTGGACAAACAAGAATGTAAAGTCAAGATCCTCAAAAAAAGGCTTTGGTTTACCAAAAAGAAACGACTGGCAGTGAGGAGGGGGCATTCAAAGGGGTCTTGACTTGTGTATTGGTGATAATGCTGGTACGTAAGAAGACCCAGCAAAGATATTTATTAAATGTAATGCCTTTTAGATGATTGTTTCTGACCTTGTTTCATGCCTGCATGCAACATGTAAAGTCTGAACTGGTGCTTGTAACAGGGTACATGTGGCCTTGGTGTTTTATTTCTTTGATGAGGGAGTCCCTAGATGGCACTGTTTACCATTATAAGAGATGCAGCAATGTTGTAAAGCACAAAAATAATAATGCACAGCCTGCCCTGCCTGGGTATGATTTCACATTTGTCCTTGAAGACAACTGATGCTTTCATGGTATTCACACTTTTTGTAACCAGTTTGTTATTAATAGGGCAAGAGGACCAAATAAATGATCAGTTATATTCAATTAGTTTAGACTGGGAAGTAAAGTAAAAGTTGTTATAATGGGTTGTGTGTGTTCTACATATCCTACGACAGATATACTGTATCAGAGAGGAAATCGCTGACATTTAAGGACTTTACCAACTGTAACTGA
The DNA here is from genome assembly GCF_004916995.1 of Morone saxatilis. NCBI lineage: Eukaryota > Metazoa > Chordata > Actinopteri > Moronidae > Morone > Morone saxatilis. The sequence continues at coordinate 11,042,142 of NW_023340246.1, forward strand.
GAGATATCCCAGCGTTACAGGCTGCCCAGATAACACAAAGAACAGTGTATGAAACTCCGCCCTTGTGCCTGCGTTGTCCGACTTGTTTCAAGATCCCAAAGCGGTTTTTAGGTCCGGGTAGAGGGTCACAGCAGGCGCTCCTACACGTGTTAACACTCGGAAACTCGGCTTGAAAGAAAGGATCACCACCATTCATGAAATTAACTGTAACTTGTTTAAACTGTGCAAGCTTTGTGCGTAAGTTCGGCTGCTGAGCAAACTTCAACCCGAGGGAGGAAATGAATTTATGGACCCGGCAGTTCCACAGAAACTGGGAGTTGTAGAGCCGTCACTACTTGCTTATTAACTATTCAGATACACATACCGAAAGACATGTTTAGATTAACTTCTCCTTTTAGCTGAAAACATGAAGTTGTAGGCCTGTCTGTCGTTAACGTGACGCGCTGGATGTTCACCCATGAAACAGGGCGACTTTCAACCACTTTTAGTTCAGTTTGCAGTGGTCTAGTTGTTGAGTGAAAGCTTCATACTCCATGAGTATATTGAGGAGATTCGTTTAATATGAGCGAGAAACAAGCGCTAGGTGACACTAAACTAAACGAGGATCAAACCAAGACGGACTTGGAAAACCATGTCAAGCCGGAGGCGGGTGACGAGGCGCAGCGCGCCGAAGAGCCGAGTCAGCTGGACGGTCATGAAGCGCCACGACCAACCCGTCTGTACAAGCGGCGGTGGATGATTGTCCTCCTGTTCAGCTCGTATTCACTGTGCAACTCCTTCCAATGGATACAGTACGGCATCATCAACAACATTTTCATGAAGTTCTACAACGTGGACGCCTTCACCATAGACTGGATGTCTATGATCTACATGCTGACATACATCCCCTTCATCTTCCCGGTGACCTGGCTGCTGGACAAGAAGGGGCTTCGGGTCATCGCGCTGGTGGCCACTGCGCTCAACTGTGCAGGGACGTGGATCAAAGTGGCCAGCGTCAGACCCAACCTGTTCCCCGTCACCTTTCTGGGGCAGTTCTGCTGCTCGTTCGCGCAGGTGTTCATCCTCGGGATGCCGTCGAGAATCGCGTCAGTGTGGTTTGGTTCGGAGGAGGTGTCCACCGCCTGCTCCATCGGAGTCTTCGGGAATCAGGTAGGCGGTAAACCAGGCTGTCCTCCAGTCAGTAACTAGGTCAAGTGGTCTCTTCATCTACTTGATCACTGATTTAGACATGTAATAGCTCAATAACTAACCACTGATCATATGGACATCCCCACGTCTACTTGGCACGTGTGCGTAATTACGCACGTTCTGTGCACCCAAGCCACAACACTGCATGCTGAGAATGTGGGGGGATGAGTGGCAGCAGTATACAGTGAAGCAGCATGCGAGAAAATACATACAGTCATTTATATGTAACCTTTCATGGAGGTGTTGTAGCTCACTGTACAGAACAAACACGTTGTATCAGTGAGAGATGAAGACAACAGTTCATTTAATCAGGTTTTAAACTCAGCAGAGAAATCAGAATCAGAATCAGAAATACTTTAATAATCCCCGTGGGGAAATTACTTGAAAGGTGGGTAAGAAACAAGAGGAGAGGGGAGGGGAAAACAGAAAAAACAGATCCCTACACATAGATGAAACTCATTTCTCATCATTCCTCAACATGAAACACAAGGATATTTGTTCCTAAGAGACCATAATAGCAAACACACAAAGGATACCATGAAAACAAGCTGTCTAAATGAAATACAATAGTGAGAGTTAAAAGAAGCAACTGAACACTTTATAATTCAATGCAGATGAGTCTGCCCTAGGGGGAACAATAAAAGTACAATAAAAAGTCTAGTTTATACAGTTTTGTCACAGCCACACTGACAAAGTATCTCTTGTAGCTGTGAGTATGTTCAGATGTCCTCAGATCCTCTGGAAAAGCTGGTATTCCACATATTTTGGTCCTGGTCCAGGGAACACCTAAGGAGGAGAGTTGGAAAAATTCTTAGAAAGAACATCAAATATATATATATATATATATATACACAGAGCACACATATATATACTGATATGTCTTGTGTGATAGAAAAACCAAACAGTCATCAATACCTGTACTTGGTGGCATTATGTGCTCTCACTGCAGTGTATTCAAAACGTTCTTTGTTAGACCAGAGAAGTCTGCTAGAGATACTGTA
>NW_023340246.1:11044347-11094084 GCF_004916995.1 Morone saxatilis
ATCAAACTGTAAATAAAGGACACCATTTTGAATGCGATATACCATTTATTACACATTAAACAAAGAGAGCTGCAGGACATTACCCATGGAAAGTCTTTTTTTTTTTTTATCTCTTCTATTATGAAAATGAATCCACACACACACACGACAACAGTTAGTGTGCTGCTGTATTGTATGTATTGTATTATAAATTAGTAGCAGCAGGGCATTTGAAAATCCACGGGCAGCCAGACAGGAGTGCAAAGATCAGCATCGTGCCTCTGTTAATATAAGCTCCCAAGCCTCAGCTTTAACACGTTGAACAAACAACACTTGAGTCAACTTTCAGTACATCAACTTCAAGTAAATGTCAGTGAAAAGTCATCACGTAGTGCTGGAGAATTTTCAGAGCATGAGCTGGGTTTACTGGGTGCACTTTTAATAAGTAAGAAAAAACATTTGCTTTTTGATTGACATCTATAATTTAAGATGTTGTCTTTTAAAACATCTGCTTTCAACTTGCAATCTTGGTGCATCCTTGGTCTTCAGACGGGTTTAACACCTAATTCAAATGTTCCTTCACACTATTGCAGTCATTGGAGATATGAAGAGTTTATTTTCTTAACATCAGAAGCACTGTCATTTATGCGTGACATAGATATGCATTGACTCTCCTAGATATCCTGTACAAATTAGGCCTCAATTTACTTGTGTCATCATTTATTTTATTGCATCCAAACTGCTTTTGTATCAGCACATTTTATCTACGGTAATCACACCCTTAAAGACATCACATCGCAGGCTTTATTGCCACATTATTGTCCTCTGATTCCAAAGCATTGAATAGCAGTTTATGTCAAGCATGGTCAGTACAAACAAGGTTATGATTTTATACATAATATAAAACAATTTAAAAGTCTGTGGTCTAAAATTTGAACGAAATGCGTACAAAATGTTGGAGGAAGGGGCTATTTTAAGTATTATCCTTTACAGTACAGGTGATCAATAACAAAGACATGAAAACATTAACCAGTTGCAGCAATGCCAAAATCCTTCTCACATTCTAATGAGTTAGCCTTCACTAAAGACTTCATTAAAGTTCAACAAAGAATGTCTCTGTTATTTGTTTTCTGGGTTTTCTCACTGTCATTTGGACAGTTAACTGAAGAGCAGGGTCTGGATAGGTAGGAGTGGTTTAGGTACAATTGAAAGATTTCCTATATTAACACCACATGACATGACTGAAGACATTGTGAATGGACTGCAGTAACTACAGCTGTGCTCGCTCTCTGGCTTCTCTGAGAAAAGCATCTTTCCACAACAGGCAGTTTGCACTCAGGACAGCGAGCTGTTAAGGACACAAGACCTCTCACCTCTCACGTACCAGGGGCCCGCTTTAGAATTTTACAATGCCACAAAACAATACTTTGAAAGGCAACCATGAAAATTCTGACCTCGGTGGTGAGGAGTGGCCGAGGTCCAAGGCTGCAAAGAACCTCGCTCCGGGCCTCGCTTCGCTGCAGTGGAGTCCGGGACCTTTGGGCAGAGCCATCTCCATTGGTTCACGGTTAGATGTTGAGGCTTTACAGAGTGACCAAGCAGAATTGGTGCCCAAGGTCGAGACCAAACTTTACCATCGTCGCTGGGTAATGCTGTTTCTCTTCAGTGCCGTCTCAGCCAGCAATGCCTTCATGTGGCTTCAGTACGGCATTATTAGCAACATATTCATGCGCTTCTACAACATTGACTCTCTGGCCATTGACTGGTTGTCCATGATCTACCTGCTCACCTACATCCCACTTATTCTGCCCGTTCTGTGGCTTCTGGACAACAGGGGAATCCGGGATGTTGTCCTCGTTGGGTCAGCCTTTAACTGCATTGGTGCTTGGATAAAAATCGGTAGTGCCAGTCCAGAACTGTTCCCAGTCACCTTTTTTGGCCAATTTGTGTGCTCAGTAGCCACTGTGTTTGTCCTTGGTATTCCCTCTTACCTTGCCTCAGTGTGGTTTGGAGAGAAAGAGGTTTCCACTGCTTGTTCCATAGGAGTTCTTGGAAACCAGGTTGGTCTGAATGTCTAATTAATCCATTTAAATTTCTGCTTCTGCAGGAGGGTCCACATAGCGAGGCTGTCTGTAGATTATGCAGGGCTGCACTGGATGCCAGAGTCACATGAGTCTTCTAGTGTCCTGGTGCGAGAGTCCTGAGAAAATTGTGTTAACCATTCGCTGAAACCTTCTCGTCAAACTTTGTCTGTTTAGGCTGCTTATATAGCAACCTGATTTGGTTGTAATGATATAAAAATATGGCTGTAATGTGTTATTTTTCATTTATCTGCATGTACGAATTTCAGATTATTGTATGGTTGTTGCAGCAGAGCTTGTTTGAGAGGTTTAAATTAAAAAATATATATATCTTTTTTTATTTAATTTGTGTTTTCTGTGTTCATTGTCTTAAAGCTGGGTATTGCCATTGGTTTCCTCGTGCCTCCGATCCTGGTGCCTAATGTGGATGACATGGACGAGCTGGCTCACCACATCAGCATTATGTTCTACATCACCGCAGGAGTGGCTACCTTACTCTTTATCCTCGTTGTCTTCGGTAAGATTTTCTAAGTAGCACATAAATGGTCAGTCCACCCCAATAACAAAAAACTTGTATTTTCTTTCTTACTTATAGTGGTATCTAGAAATGCAGATTTTCTTTGTTTAATGTGTTTTGAGACTTGCATTTCTGAAATATTTCCTGCAACCCTAATACAATAGACTTACTTGGTGACTTGATTCATGCTGCTCAAAGCATTGAAAACTGCATTTTCAAATTTGTATTGGGATTGTTTTTTCAATAGAAAGTAGTTCAAATGAAAACCGTTTGCTTCAAAGTCTGTGAATTATTCTAACCAAGATATAGTTTTAGGAGTAACAAAGTGGTGTTGTGCAGTTTTTCAAATGTAATTTTTAGATGATTTGTGCAGTTCAGAGCAAGATATCTTAAAACCTCAGCAGATGAAACGGAAACCTTCCGCATGGCTAGACACCATGAAGGGCAATATGTTTTTTGCAGTTTCGGCAGTTTTGGAATTTACATAAAATGTAGATGAACTGGATTTAAATGCAATTTTTAAACCGATTTTACTGTACCGTGTAACCAAGGATTTTTTGTGAATGGATATAGAGATGAAGTGGTCATTGAAGCAGTCAAGTGAGTGAAATGAATGGTTTCAAAGTGTGTCATCACCTCACCCACAAAACCTTTCCACATTTATTTCCCTCAGAAACTATGTATTGTCTGGACCTTTTTCACTCAGGCCAATGGGGTTTTCTTATTCAGCGGATCTACCTTATGATGGTTTTAATTTACAGCACTTAGACTCTGACAAGAAGCACCATTCAGTTGACAAGAAAAGTGCTGACATGCATGTTTGCACCGACACAAAACCTTCACTGAAGGGGAGATTGACGAGAAAGATACCATTGTGGTACGAGTAAAGTAAAGTCAGGAGAAATGTGCACAAAAGTACAAGATGTTACAGTGTAAAGTGTATGTTAGTTATAGATATATTAGTTATATATTTGATGACAAAAGGATATTTTCTGGTAGAAGGAAGTACACTTCACGTGACAAACAGGAAATGAGTTGTCAGGCGAAATGCTTAGTTGTAGTCAGCTTAATATATTTGCTTTTTGACCCTCTTTGTCTTTTTCCTACCATCTCGTTATATTTTATCTCAGAGTTTATGTTATTAATTAGCACCTCACATGTTATTTTTCTTGTGGAGGAAACTAGAATCATATCATTTAGAAAGGCGGTAGATTAATAACAGAAGTGGTTAGTCAGAATATAGTAGCAAACAGTGTTGTAAGTATGTAGCAGAGAGAACACTGGTTTGGGTAGTTGTCGGAGGGGAGGAACAAGTTCGATGAAAAAGAAAGCTGTTGTCCTACCAGGGCAGAGAGAGGGCGGGGGTGCTCGTAAGCGTCCTGCATTCAGAAACACAAAAGGATGCTTGTGAAGGAATTCCGTAGTACAACATTCAGACTGACTCAACTGTTAGTATTTTGACTTTATTCTCCTGTTGTTTATAAAGACCCTTCAAATGCAGAGTTCAGCTCATTCTCTGCATATTTGACTAGTTGGATGGGCATTTTTGAATCTGATATTTTTATTGATATGAGTCTGGTTCATTATTTATTTCAGTGATTATTTTGTGACCCCATTTAAGAGCCTCGCTCTATCCAAAGGTTAAAAAATTCATTTCAGTTTGAATTAAACAACCTAGATATAATGTGTGACATGTTAATTGGTGAGATTTAGATGTGCCAATAAGCAGCTTTTTTACACAGTAAAGGTAGCTGTTTCCCGCCTGTTTCCAGACTTAATACTAAGCTAAACATCTCACGACTCATGAGAGTGATATCTGTTTTCTGATGTAACTCTTGGCAAGAAAGCAAAAAAGCACTCTTTCAAAATGTTCCTTCAACAGAAAGTTCTTGCGGCCCTCGTCGCAGTGTGCATGTCTCTGTTTATTTGTGGTTTTAATCAAAAAGGGACTGTCCCCTCTCAGACCCTTTCATTTTAGAAAAATTTGAGAAATTAAATTAAATGTATTGTAGCTTTTTCCTATTTCCTACCCAAGTAATCATCTTGTGACCCCAAATAATTGAAAGATAGATATAATAGAGATAAAGCATAAAGATTCTGAATTAACAGACATCATGTAACTCAAAGCTTTTTAGTCCTAAGCCTGAGCGTGCACTGTGTACATAGACTTTCTTCCACTTTCAGTCATGTGACGGGTGGTATTGGGCCAGAGATGTGACTTATGCTGCTCTTGGTTACTCCAACGAGATAATTCACACCAGTTGGCCACAGTAGTTTCATGATATGACACATATACTCACACACATAGCACACCCTCACACATACATGCAAGATGCCATGTGTGAGGGTTGTCCTGCTGGCCGGGCCATCTGTAGCCCTGCAACAGGACTGTGAGTCAGCAGGGCAGACAAAGTCCCAGGATTCAGAGATTTGCATAAACTGTGTGCAAAGAGAGGTGAGAGAAGAAGTTTGGCTGCTGCTTTCCTCCAAACGAACCGTCAGCCAAAGTTAACCACAGAGAAAGTCTGCATTAAGACATAACGTGAGTGCATCTGGTTGACTGAATAAGGGGAATCCCTGCGGGTGTTCAAGGCAAATTACCATGCCCAAACTGGTTTACACGTTATCAGTATGAGCACTCCAAAGACTAATATGAATAAAACTTTGAGTTTCCTTTGAATATCAATGAGCACACAGCTGAGATCATGTATAACCTAAGTTTCTTTATGTACTGTCATAGCAGCTGTATCTAAAAGCAGGTTTATAGGATAAGTGAGAACCAGTTGCTAACCACAAATCCTCAAGTCAGGTTTGCTGGGGGGGTAGAAAGGGCTGCTAGCTCCAAGAACTACAAAGACACACATCTGTGTTTCCCCATGAGGCCTTAGGGCACGTGCTTTCACCCAGGAAAAAAGAAGACTAACTCAAACAGGTCACATCACACTTTAAATGATGACTGTCCTCTGGGTTGGAGTCTGTCTTTCACTCTACGTGTGTGGACCTGCCCCACTGTGTCTGGATGGGACCCATTTCACTTAAAATCTTCGCAGTTGTTCAGGATAATACTTTACACTACATACAAAAAGCTCCATGTGCTTCAGTTGCATGCAGTTGGACATTTAGGAAGTTTTAGTTTATATAGCACCTTTCAAACAAATCAAATGCAATTCAAAGTGCTTTACGAGCAGTTGACAGAACAAGTATGTTAAAAAGGAATTTATGTAACCAAACAACCAAAAGTTAATAGAATGTGACAACAATAAAAGATGGGTAGTAAGATAATGTGAGCAATGAAAATAAAACTTTGAAACACTGTACAAAACCAACAGATTACTGTAAAATATAAGAAAATAAAAAGTATAACTACCTTTTGACAATAAAACACAACGACATAAGATTACACTGTACACTCTTGTGTAGAAGATTTAAATAGTGTTGAGTTTGTTGTTATTTGTGTTAACTGTGTTTAATACTGTTTTTTTTTTCTCTCCTTACGTCAGTCTTCCAGGAGCGTCCTAACCTACCTCCGACTCAGGCCCAGGCCACAGCTCGTAGCATCCCACCAGAGCAGTACTCCTACACAGCCTCCATCCTCAGGCTGCTCCGCAACAGGCCCTTCATCCTCCTCATCATCACTTATGGTTGGTCATCACTATCCTTCAAAGTACTAGTAATCGGTCCTTCTGCAGACTACAAAAGAGTTCTTTAAAAGAGATTTAAAACAGGGTGTTGATGTAAAAATCTGTATTTTACGCTTTGTTTTTATTACCGCTCCATCTGTAGGTGAGGCTTGGTCGGCAAGGCATTCATAATAAATGCCATGAAAAATAGGGGGAATTACTTATTTATTTTCAGTACTGAATTCTCATAGTTACTATTAAATTACGTGGTGCAACTCAAAATGTTTCATTGCCTGATTCAGGTATTAGTCAGTGATTATCCCGGATGATAGCTGTTATTTTAACATGGAAACACTAGCAGGTTTCCAAGAACGCCTCGACACTCTGCCTTTAAAGTGTAACAAGGTTTATCTTCCTCTCAAATCTCATAAAAATGCACACAAGCCATTAGTTATTCAAAAGCTCATAAAGATGAGACCTGAGTTTGTCCTAGAGAGGTTCAAAGTTTGTTTATGATCTAACAATGTTTAACGAATGTGTTTGATCAGTGTGACACAGGCTAAACATTTTATGTGAAAGCATTCGGCGGATATTAAGCAAGTTTCTTTGCAGTCAGTCAAGTCTGTCAAGTTTGTCAAGTGACAGCAACTGTCCAACAGCTGTGAGCAGTTAAAGTAAAGTCTTTTCACTCCACCTGAGTGCGCTGACACGTGACATGTCACTATTATTAGTGTGTTAAGCTGTAGCTGCCAGTTATATCCAAGAAACTGTCTCATTATTTTTACATTTTATATACTCTCAGGATTTATTCTCTTAACAATTTTCCAGAAATGTTAATGATCTTGTGAGTGTTTTTTTGTGCATTCTTTCTGTGTATGAGTTACTGACTTTATCCAAAACCTTTGTTCAAGAGGAAAAGGATAGGTGCTTTTATCCTTTTATAGAAATCCTTGGTCTGGGTCAGCTCTCTGTTTAGGAAACTAGCCCGATCAGGTTCATTTGACAGAGCTGAAAACCAAAACCCTTCAAATGTTCACAATATTTAATGATTTGCTTGAGGAAGAGAGCACAATGCCTCCTTAACATTGTGAAACGTTTCCTGGTAGATATATTTGTCCTGTGTTTTATGGTGTGCATACCTTGTTTGACAGTATTTCCCAACACACAGGTTTGAACGTGGGTTGTTTCTATGCTCTCGGCACCCTACTGAACCGGATGATCATCGACCATTACCCTGTAAGTTGTGCCTTCTGTCTCTATGTGGACATATGTATGTACTGTACTTTAGTGTTTCCACTGTGTTGACATCCGGTAAAAGGTCTGTTGCCCAAAACTCTTGTTACACTTCCAATAGTGTGACATTTCAGCCTTTAACACCCAGAAATAATGTAACACAACCTCAATAAACTGTACTGTGGTAATAGATTTAACAAATTCAGTTTTCTTTGGCCAATGATCCGACACCATATTCAGATTTCTCTGAAACTGGCTTGCCTTTTTTTGTATGTACAGTTAGGGCATAACGTCACTAATTTGTGTCCTGACTTCCATGAACCTTCAGGGAGAAGAGGTGAATGCTGGGAGGATTGGCCTCACCATAGTCATTGCGGGGATGGTCGGCTCCCTGATCTGTGGCATTTGGTTGGACAAAACTAAAACCTACAAGTAAGTGTTGGGATTTAAAAAGATGCACAGAGAGGGTTGTTGAAAATGTTGCGACTGACTGATTCGCATTTTAGCCACGTTCAATGTGACATTAGGCAGCCACACGCACTTTTTAAATTCTGTTTATTGTCATTTGGCTTCTAATCTCGCTGTAGATCTTGTTTATGTGTTGGCTGTTGGGGTTCTGTGTCTGTTTATCCAGGTGCTGCATGCTGCTCTAACAGTGCTCTCTCTGCCCTCTTGCTCCTGCCTCATGGGCCCTCCAGCTGTGTAATGACAGCAGTGGCCATCCTATGGGGGGCTTCACTCAAACCCCCCTCTGTCTTATTTATAAGAGTCTTGCTGTAAATGGGGGGAAAGCGGGTGTGTTTGTGACATACATGTGGGGACACATTCAGTCCCACCTGGCTTTGTTGTCGAGTCCAGATATTCTAATTACTCTCTGCTGGTTATTTGCATTACATTCATTTGCACTTTTTTAAAGAGCTGTATAAGATTTGAATTGATAGGACATATTTCTTCTTTCATATGCTGTTTATTATAGGTTCAAATTTATTTATTTTTAACCAGGAAAGTGCTACCACTTACTGTTATGATCACTAACCAATACCACTATAATCAATACTTATTTCATTTGTATGTCTGTATAAAATTAGGTTTTTCTCACAATCTTGTGTGTTTTCCCTCCAAACATGTCTTATATAATGATAATCTGTAATTACATAATGCATTTTAAAACATAACTTTTGTTTATTTGTTTTCTTGTAAACAAACAAAAGTTATGTTTACATAATCATTGTTTCTATCCTTGAGGGCTAACAAACATGTTGAATGCATTTCTTTCCTCATAAAGAGAAAAAAGGCCATTTTTCAAATTTTTCACAAATTGAAAATGCAGCAACACTATGAATGTATCATGGTGATGACGATTATAGTGTTCAGTGCTTTTCTCGTGTGTTTTTCCAGGCAGACAACCCTCGCAGTCTACTTCATGTCTCTGGTGGGGATGATAGTCTATGCTGCTACACTCAGTCTGGGACACCTCTGGGTGGTCTTCATCACCGCTGGATCTCTTGGGTATTCTTTCATTCATTTCTTTGTTTTGGGGGGTATAGAAGTAATATAATCTAAGGATTTCTTTTTATATATATATTTCTGTATTTGTGTACAATACTGCATTCAAAACACACCTAATTTGTTCACTCAAGGGACGGAAAAATGAAATAATAAAGAAATATATTTACTACCAAATCCCATACAAGATGGATTATAGCAATGAGCAAGCTGGAGTGAGCTCAGTAATATCACATTTTAAGCTTTCCCCTCCACTGAATTCTGTTATGGTAATTCCTCAAAGGGCAATATTTCTGTTGACATTTGCAACAATAATTTACAGCTGTGTTTATTTAGTTTTCAGCTTTGCCTTTGTACACAGTGACTTGGTATTCAAACTCAGGATATATCTTGTTTTTGGGGAAAATAAAATGTATGGATAAAGGTCACACCACATTTTATATAATTATTTTAAACAGTTGACTTTACAGGTAAAAATGATCGTCAATGCCGCTTATATGTTCCAATCTTCTTTTGGAATTCAAACTTCATCTTTTACCAGATCCAGAAGTACTTTACACCCAGTTTTAACCTTTTTGTGGCTGTGTGGCTGTTGTGAAATACTTACACCTCTTCAGTAGCGCAGATTGGTCTGCCAGATTGTGCTCACCCTTTTCTGTGAAGGCACACCTACATAATATAACATACATGCTCACATGCATGCCAGACAGTGTACATCATTCATGTGACTCAGGCTGAATTGTCAGATGTTTCACAGAAAGCTTCATTTGTTAATGGAGACTAAATGAGCTCCAGCTAGCTTCACATTCCTGCTGGAATTCCTACTACTCGACTGATAAAGCGAACATTTCTTTAGTCTTTTTTTTCCTGTGTGTACAACCATTGTCCCAAGTATTTTTCTTGTTTTTTCTTATCCCTAAACAGGCTTTTGATGGACATTAAATATTACGTGTAATGAAAAAGCAACAACATGCAAGAGCATCATGTTTGCTGCTCTATGTCCTTGTTATTGAAACACATTTATTGGCAGAGGAGGCGCACATAAATGTCAGTGTGCCTGGAAATACAGTATGTACTGACTCAGGCTGATGTGTTTTGCTGCTGTTGTGATGTAAGTACCTAGTAATTTAGTTTCACTTTTTGTCACTTCAGTTGAAGGATGACATGGTGTTATTGAGTGAGAAATCCTCTGAAGGGTAAGGGCGTTAGTCTTAAGTTCAATCATTTAGTAGGTACAAAGTTAACATCCACTTGCTAGGTATTATAATCCTACACATGTAAAATCCAGGATATATATTATTGAAATTTAGATTAAATTAGTATCAGAAATGTGGGCAGAAAGAAGAGCTGCAATTATATCAACTTGTGATTCTATATGATTAACCTGTTTACTGTGTGTCTCTGTGCTCCTGTGCTCGTGTGTGTCCAGATTCTTCATGACGGGCTACCTGCCGCTGGGCTTTGAGTTTGCGGTCGAGCTGACGTACCCAGAGTCCGAGGGAACCTCTTCCGGACTCCTCAACTGTTCAGCACAGGTGCAGCTCAGTGATATCTCAGCATAATGGGGCAGAAAAGCCCAGTGAATCACCAAAGAGACAGCATGAGAACAAATGTTTGAATTTTTACTGATTTTAGAGAAAAAAGTGAGTCATTCCCCTTCACTGCAGTATCAATGCAGGTTTCCAAGAAAACGTTGGCTCATACATTAAAGTAGAACCTCAAACAATATTACAATTAATAACAGTAAAACTCTGCAGAATTAGTCCAGTCAAATGTGCTAAAATCCTGATTTGACTTTGCATTTGAAAGTTTGCAGATTAGTTTTTGTTTGTTGTAGACCGGGGCATGTTTCACCACATTTGCAACACTAGTGCGGTGCCCGTCTAATACATGCATGTTGAACGGGCCGATTGCTTGGTATTGCTTCTTGCAGCTTGCAGCGACTAACGGGTAAACCAACTATTAGGGTCCAGTGTGAAGTTGGTCAGATGAAAATCGAAGGACAGAGACTCTTTCCATTTTAGTTAGATGCAAGATGCAATTTGCAGCATTAGACAAAACAAACATACAAACATACTTGCAAATCAAGCATGAGCACTGAAAAATTACGCTGCTACCATTTACAACCTGCCTGTAAGCAGTGATTACAAAAGAGTCGTGTCACCCTGGGATAGCTGACTGGAGGTATTGGCACCAAAATACTCCAGGTTTTCCCTGAATGGAGCATTTTTGGCTGCAGGGAACTCTGGGAAATACTGATCCCACGTCTGATAGGCCTTAGCTGTAGAGTGATGGCACATTTGTTTTGCATCGTTGTGTTGTTGTGGCTGTGAGGGTGTGTGTGCGTGCCTCTGCATGCAAACACCAGCTTTATTCCTAACTATTGCATGTTCTGCATGCACAGGTGTTTGGCATCATATTCACCATTTGCCAGGGTAAGATCATCGACCACTTTGGCACACTGGCAGGAAACATCTTCCTCTGTGTCTTTCTTCTAATCGGCACAATAATGACAGGTAAGACCTTTGTGACTATAAGGAATATGCTGTATAGAGTCATAGCCAGCTACTGATTTTAATATCATATACTGCAATGCTTAAGAATGGTCTTTGTCTGTTACTGTTTCTGTTATGAGTTTACTAAAGTTCCTGTGGGAAAATATTTCATTCCAAGAATGTGGTGGTTACTCTGTAACTTCAAGGTCTGTTTCAGTGTTGTGTTATGATATAGATGAATATTTCCAACACAGTGACAAATGTGTTTTTATTGTTGCATATGCTTAACAGATAATTGTATTACCTCCTTACAGGAAAGCTATTTTAACCCTGGGAGCAGCTCAGGGTTTAGAGTTCTTGGAATTTTTTTCATTTCCTTCGAATGGTTAAATTAAAAACAGAATATTGTGTTGTGTTTAACTTAAGCTTGGGAGAAGATAGTGTGTAACCATTAGCTTTTTTCTTGTTCTGTCCCCCTCATTCGAAAGTGATTGTTTTTAATTAAGCAAAGCGCTAAGTTTCTAGAAAAACAATTGACTTGAGTAATGGAAAATGTTGCATACTGTCAGAAATGCTGCACATGCATACTGACACACAGTAGCAGTTTGTGTTCGGTATTAAATGTGAGATTTAATGCCTCAGTCAATGCAAAGTCACTTAAGTCTATTTGCATGGCCCATTGAGGGGTTTATGAGCAATGTTTAACTTTTTAAAAAATACTTTAGCTACTGAAGCGCTAAACTGTGAGCGCACTAGAAAAACACTGCAAGACTATTTAATGAGACCTTCTCATAAAGGTCAGCTGACTGACTCACTGTCCTTTGTAACTTACTCAGCATTTAGACATATGAGTGGACTTCTTGTTGTGGTCATGCCAGTTTTAAAAGGAAAAGAACGGCTTTGTGAGAAAACCACAACTGAATTCCCACACGTTGATTTGACATATACTGTGTAAACCTATGTGCTGCCATCAAAATGCACATACAGTACAGTATTGGCTCTCTGTAATGTATTCAGTTACAAAGGTTATCATTTTTTGTGAAACATTCACTGTAACTAGAAGGTTGAGGATAATGATTAAGATGCCATGAAGCTGTTTTCATAAATTTGCAATGCGAAGTTTGAGGGTAAGTTAGGATGCATGATTTGAGTTAGGCTAACTGTATTTTCTTGCATTCGTTGCCACACAGTCTTTGGAAATACTGTTAAGAGTGTGTTATATTTAAATAGAGACACTTGTATGATGATAGGCGCCATCTACTGGGTATTTACCTTTATTACATCATGTCATTTGATTCTAAACTAAAATCCACCTTCATATGCTTTTTAGACAGCAGTAGGATGGACAAATAAATAACTTTTATTACTTTGCTGTTTTGTAAAAGAAGAGTTGTGTGTCAGTATCTCATGCAGACTTTATTTGTTCTGTGTCTCTATTTCCCTGCAGGCCTAATAAAGGCTGATCTGCGAAGACAAAATGCAAACCTGTTGGCCAAAGCAGCAGTAAGTGTTAGAGTTTAACCAAACAAAATCCTGCTTTGTTTATTTGTTGGGGATATACTAAAAAGTGGTGGTGGTAGTATAATGTGGAATAGGCCTTTTTCATGGAAGACATTTTGACATGTGCCAGCAGGAAAAGGGTCCTAGCATACTGTCACTGTCATAGCTTACTTGGACATTTGAACTCAACAAGTTTTTTTCCTGCTATGACAAGTTAAAATGTCTGCTGTGAAAAAGGCCTATGTGTTAATTGTTTGCTTGTCATAAGTTTGCATGGAAGGCATGCAGGCAAAGTCACATGTGTGTCCTGTGCTGCTCCAGAAATAACTTACTCTGCGCTCCCCTTTTGTGTCTATTTTTGCTGTTGTCTTCAGTTGTCCCGCTTGCCTGTACCAATTCTCCATAACATCTATTGTGGGATTTGACCTGATACAGTGTCTCTGCTGCATGTTCAGCTGTTTTCGTCTTTCTCATTGGTCTTCATGTTGTAAAGCAGACAGTGTTGGGTGTAACGCATTACTGTAATTACATTACAGTTGTCTGTAACGCGGTGATGTAATGCATTACAGACAGTGATCACATTACACTTGTTAATCAAATGTTGCTACTTGCGTTACATAAGTTCTTCAGTTATCTCCATAATGGCTGGTAAGGAAAAAAAGCCCTGTAAAGGCACATTTGAACCACTTCTTTGCTTGATGAGGAAGATAACAACTGCTATAGTGATAAACACATCAAATAAGCTGGACCAGTCTACTATAAAGCCGTTGTTTGGAGACTTTGGCCCGTTGCCGTTCATATTACGTGATCTCCAGCAATGTTTCAGAGTAATGCAAAAGTATTGCAAAGAGTTGTGTAATTCATTTTCTACAGGGAATAACTAAGTAAAGTAATTCATTACTTTTATGAGTAATGACCCCAACACTGTAAAAAGAGCATGTATCTGCTTGCATATGCTTGTGTATGTATGTGTATGAACTGCCAAATATCTTAGGAGCTTATTGAATTTGTCTGGAACAGTTAATGTTTTATTGCTATGATCCCCCTGTTCCTAACCCATACTGTCTCACCAACTCACCAAGCTTTGGTAGAAGAAGAGCAAATTGAAGATAATGTTTGAATGTGACAAAAAAGCAACCGAAGCCAGGTTCCAGGACCCTGGACAGAATATTCTTTATTGATGCCTGGGTGGGTCTCCAAGCTCTGTGGTGAAGTTACTGATGAGTGCTGACAGAAAATCATCTGTCAGATTCCTCACATTTAACGCTGAGATACAGTGAAGAACAAAGCGTTCAATAATGAGCTTTCTGGTGGAGAGTTAAATGAGATAAATGATACCATCTCTCTGTGAGATAGGAAGCTAGAGCCAGGAGACAATTAGCTTAGCTTAGCATACAGATGGAAGCAGACTGGAACAGCTAGCCTGTCTCTTTTGAAGGGAACAACCAGCCTTTCTAAAGCTCATTAATTAACACACTATATCTTGTTTGTTTACCTGGGAGCTGAGCTAGGCCAAGCTAACCTGCTGCTGATATGAGAGTGGTATTAGTGCTGGCCAAAAATTAACAAACAATTCTTTTCTGCATACTTTTGCGAGTTTGATACGTATCAAGTCTGGTATTAAGTCTGTAAGCTTCAATACCAAATTTAAAAATGTAAATACTTGAAATACTCAAATTAGAGGTCCAGACCTGTGGCACTAAATTTTCTTGTCTAACTCTCACAAATAAAGCAAATAAGCATTTTTTTCAAATTGTTACCCAAACTGAATTGTGTTTGAACATAAAGAATAATTTAAGTGATAACCATAAAAGAGGGAATTCATTCAAGCAAGAATTCAGAATCACAACAACTTCATCCCAGACTGGAGACTCACGCCTCTGTAAACACTGAATGAGAAGTGATCAGTAGCTGTTGTTTTAGGCGGAGGGGCAGATGTCGGGACAAGACTACGGAGCCACGGCACTAATCTCCCAGCCGCAGACTCCTCCTTATCAAGCCTGATCAATAAACCTTTCTGCTTCCACAATGAAATCTGCTCAAATCTTAGCTCGAGACACAAATGCACAAAGGTAGGAGCACAAAGCAATCAGCACACACTGCCGATAATCACCAACACCTGCTGCACACCCTTCCACCTGTCTCTGTTAAATCTGCCTTCTCAGTCTCTCTCACTGACTAATATTCACACAATCGTGTACATATGGAAATTATTTTCTCCAACTGTATCTATGGAATTCCAGCTGAATTTAAATCAATTAATTTCATCTCTGATCATTAATCCCATCACAGCCTGAGCCTATACACCTGATATGTATTTGACAATATAATGATTTAAAAAAAAAATCATACATGGATGACTTCCCAGAGAATTATTTTCCTGTGTGCATGGCTGACTGATTTAAACTCTGTCTGATCTGAAACAGCTTTATTTATGAAACTACGGTCTTATTTATTTATGCGTCATTTTGTAATGTATCCATATACAGGCCCTTTTTCAGAGAGGACATTTTGACATGCAAAGCACAGGTGTAAATAATAAATGAACGATGGCTGAATCCTATTTAATTGCTTCAGTTTCAGGGTCCTGGTATTGATGCATTTCCAAGAAAACATAGAAAACAAACGAGAATGACTGAGAGCTCACGAGAAGATCAACATGTGAAGTTGTTTTTGTGCCTTAAACTGCACGAAAAGGAAACCTCAGCTAGCTCGCAGTGCAGAATATTATCTCCAGTAAGCCTGGTCAGAGCCATGGATTACATAAAGGTGCAGGATGGTTTCTAACTGAAACTGCAGGTATAAATGCCTGACAGCTCACACTGTTACTGTGTGCTTAAGGCTCAGTGAATACAGTGTGAACATTTGATGCCTTGGTGATCAGTTTGATGTGCATTTAGAGTTTCAGTTGATAGAGGTGCACACTGATGGCTTTAGGCAAAAAATGCATACCGCTGTTAAGTTAATTTTTCAAACAAAACTGTAAAACTATATCATGTGTCAGGTATATTAGCAGGGTTTTCATACATGGTAATGTATGAAACCAGAACTTTTTTACTTTTATGCTAAAGTTATTTGTGTTAGGGGGAGATTTTGTGCTTTTAACCCTTGCTGCCTGTTGATGGTTTTACACACACACAGGTAACTCTCCCCCTGTAGCGCTACATTTGTGTAGCCTGTGTTAGTGTTGCACTGCTACTAGTTGCCATTTCTGATTTGGATATGTGTAATGGTTGCAAACTAGAGCTGACAGATGTAGAATGTGGTGTCTTATAAAACATTTTTTAAGTTTTGGAAATAGAAGAATGAGTCTTACGTTCAAATTCACCTCTACCAGCAATTTTTTCTTGTTTCCAGCAAGATGTCAGATTTCCAAGTACTGAAACTGTCCATAATTAATCTATAATGACATTGTAGCAGTGTGTTTTCTACCCATTGATTGATTGTTAACTAGTCTGTAGACATTGCGTTAATTTTGGGGGTTTTTAGTGTAGCAGAGCCTTTCCAGAGAGTTAACACTCACAATAGCAGCATCCTGACTCTGCATGACCTGAATGGAACAGAACCTCAATTAGTATCATTAATAACGCCTGTGTTCATCCGACTATTTCATGTCAAAATGGCTGCTGATGCGCACATTGTCACAAATTTGTGACTTAACTGACTGCCATTATTAATGTTATTAACACCTGTGCCCCTTCTATTGTGAGGAGTCAAAATGTCTCCTGGGAAAAAGGGTATTGATGTGCTTTTATTTGTCTATTTTTCATTTTCACCCAGCATGTAGTCAGTACACTCAAAAACTACACACAGCCATATTTCCTTACTAAAGCTAAAGAAAGCTGTTTTCAATTATAGCTTATCTTGAATGTTTGTGTACACAGAGTGTAGGAATGGGTGTGAGGTTTGTGCACACTGATAAGAAATAACGTACTGGGATATTCACCTGAACATGTGTTTATATGTGTTTGGTCACTATTTTAAGTGATTATTTAGCTCTAAAATCTACAGACAAAAGAGAACTTCAGTGTTGAATCCATAATATTGTTGAATTAACATGCCTGTTTTGATTGATAGGGACCGTCTGACAGCCCGAGTGGGAACCTGGCTGAAACTTCTATCATCAGTGAAGCCAAGTTTTAGACGCGCACACACACTAACATACAAGCCTTGAAAATGATCTCCTTTCTGTTACAGTGTAACATACTGAGATAGAACAAAACTATCAGGAAGTCTTTAGACCCACTTCTAAGAAGAGCTAGATATAGTGTTGTATTAACTATTTATAAAAAGAAATACGCTAAAATGCTGAATTAAATCTGATATTTAATGCACAATGTTGAACATTCACTGTTGAGAAATATTTTTTATATGTGAGTGTAAATTAAAAACTTAAATGCTAGGAGACAAAAAAATTAAGAAGAAATGTTTACCTGTCAGTATTTTAAGTGTACAGTTGATTGTGTACAGTACAAATAGGTACATTTGGCACAATGAATTTATGCTAATTTTGTTATTGCATACAACAGTTAATCATGTAAATACACTGCATTGTTTTGAGTGATTTTGGTAGAATATCTTTGACATTGAAATAATTCATACAGCAGCATATTAAATAGTCTCTAATCCATGGCAGTCCACAGTAAGGGATTATTACACACAGTTGTGTGATAGTATATGTAATACTATTCATGTTTACTTATTTAACATGAAATAAAACTATTTTATGGAGTTTCTTCTCTTTGTTTGGTGTTATGCTTTACATTACTGTGTACCTCACAGTGAAAAGCCATAGATCTTTGATGGTAGATAATACCAACCACAGTAAAATGCTTTTAAAGCAGAACTTATACTTATAATGGGAGTATCTTTACATACAGGTACTCTTATATGTAAGTCAAAGATCTGAATGCTTCTTCCACCACTGATATATCTGTTCATCTTGGAAGCGGGGGTCCCTTCTGTTTGTTTGTTTGTTGCTTATTTTTCTTGTGAGAGGGTTTTTCCTTGTTGGTCCTTATGCAAACCAAGGGTCTACAGTTTGACTTTTCTTAAAATAACACCACTCTGACAGCTCAACTGTGTCAAAGGTAAAAACTAAACAAGAATAAACTTTCACATACATAGGACTCTAACTTATAAGGTGTACCCCTCTTGACCACATGGTGGCAGCATTGTTGCATATAAACTGTGGACTCCTTTAATGAACAAGAAGGCCCATGCAGGATTCAAAGTGAGGAGCATTAGAGAGACAAAAAATAATAATTGAAGTACATTGTTGATATACTGTGTGTTCTCAAAGTCCTATTAATTGTTTGTACTGTGATTTAATCGACTTTAGGCTACAGAGTCGCCTGAATAAAGCTGGGATCTACTGATCTAAAGTGTTGTCTGAATAAATGACTACATTAAACATCTCATTGGCATAAATAAAGATAAAGTTGCCTCCGAGCAGCTCTGTTATGAGATCATCCTGACTTCAGGCCAGTACTCAGAGAGCAGCTCCCATCTGACTGATTCTCTGATGATCTCATTGTTCTCCAGTTAGCTTACTGATCCTTGGCATAGATTGGTTGTTAAAGTTTGTGTCAGGAGTTTTTCCTGGTACTACAGGTTCATTAGCACATAGATCTGTGGAAATGCTACCCATTAATGCAAAATCCAGCTGAGAGGATGACCTAAAAAGACCACTCTGCACTCTTGCACTCTTATCTAACTCTTCGTTTGAACAAATTGGTTTTACAACAGCTGCCAGTCAATGAAAACATCATCAAATTTTATTATTTTAACATTTTCGTTCAGAAGAGAAGTAGGATGAGAAAAATTTAAAGGAGCAGAAGAAGGGATTTCTGTTTGGTTGTATTGACAAGGTACAAGACTGACATCATGCCCATGCAACACTGCCCCTTTCAGTCATTTGATGTGTCAACACTATTTATACTGTATTTCCTAGAGTTTCCTTCATTTTATGACCTTAATTAATGTGGAATATATGAACTGTAGACAGGAAGGTCACAAAAGGACGAGGACGAGTAGGGTGTGACCTCAGGCTCGCTGACGGCCTGCCCACCCACATGTAGTGATGGATGTTTGAATAAGGCCCCTTGTATACATATGACATTTCAGAGTTGCTTGGAAGAACTTACTGTACATGCAAAGAAATAGGTCACTTGGTTCTTAATAAAGGCTTTTGCTTGTTTGTTGTCGTTTCTTTCGTTCCTTGATTTTTATGCTTTGAAACCCAGTAAAGTTTATCTCTTAAGTGCAGATAAAGTCAGGTCTACATGTGAAGGGAGATTGGAGGAAGGATTATACTTTCTTTAAATAGATTTTGTGAGGTCACATGGAGAAAGACAACGGGTCTTTTGCTCAGTGAAAAAACACGTCATATATGACATAGGTATGAGTGGACGACACACATATAATGTTTTTTCACAGTATATGCAATATTGATAAATACTTGGAAGTTCATCACACTGATGCAAATTTGCCATGAAGAAGTCATATTCACTGATTTGCAGTATTACCCAAAATTGCTTAATATAATAAGGATATTTTGATTTTGGGCTAGACTTTAAAGAAAAAGTTTGACATTTTGCTTTCTTGCAGAAGATTGATTCCAGTCTGATGTCTTGGTGTGATAAGTATGGAGCTAAACCCAGGAGAAGATTAACTTAGCTTAGCAGTGTGCCAGAGTTTATACGTCTGCCCTGCAGCCATATTTTTTAACTGTAGGCAAAGCCAGGATACCCACTATCCTGTCTTAAGTTCCATAGTTTGCAGAAATGTAATAAAATATTTCTTGGTATGTTTTCATTAGTTTATAATCATCTGCAATTCGTGTTTTTTAACAGGTTTTGCGGCCCCCGCATTTTTTACATGCTTGGAAAGCTGAGCTGTATTCAGTTGGTTGCAATCAGCAACAACACCACTAGATGTCACTAAATCCTACACTCTGTACCTTTAATGCACAGTATCAATGTTCAATTTCCCAAAATGTCAAACTTCTTTAAAATCACATCGTCCTCTCTGAGACATGGGTGCACACAGCCTTGCAGAAATGGTGATGTGACACATTATTAGTTTTACCAGCATTACCACATGATGGCTGATGGTGTACCTCAATCTCATGGCGCACATCCCGTAAGCATGAATACTGAATACTCCTCTCTGAGTATCCACGGCCTGATGATTTATCCTCCAATGCTATTGCATGATGGTCACGTACGTCATTTCCCTGAGGGTGGCTGATCCTATCTGCCTGCTGGCGCTTCACAGATATTATCAACTATCCACACTATGATCCATCCTGCACCCACAAACCAAAACTTGAAAATACACAGCTAAAATTACAAACACTATATTTAGTGTGTCAGAGGTAGGAGGAAAACAGCATTGTGCAATCAGTTGTATGCTGTATGTCATAAAAGGTTTAGGGACTAGATTGCAGGCCTCCTCACGACTGGTTAGGAACTAGAAATCAATTTGCTAATGACTAGTTAGTGTAGGAGTGCGAATACCCATCAGACTCATGAAACACAAATTTGGAGGGAGAAATGTGAAGGGAGGAGAGACAGCATGACGCAGTGCCTCCTGTTTGTGTTGACTGTTCAAACAGCAACAGAGATTGATGGTGTTGGCCACGTACTACACACAGTAGTAAAGAGGGAGCTGTGTGCACCCGAGCACAGACACAGGCGGGAAAAAGAGAAATAGATAAAGCCTTATTGCCTCTTTGTGAATATGAGAAAAACAGAAACAGGAGCGCTAAAAAGTGAGAAGGTCTAGCTGACAAGGAGGATATCAAAACAACTGCAGAGGCAAAATACTTGAAAGAGAGGAGATGAAAGTATTAGAAAAGTGAAATCCAAGTAAGTGCGGTGAAGACTTTGTCATACACAGATGGCCACTCGGTGTATTTTGGAGAGGCTGCCGAACGAGCACCTCATCCATGCACATTCTGGAGGAATATAACTCACTCACAGATGGACTGCAGAGAAGGGAGGTGCTGCTATGAAGTCAAACTGTAAACTGAATCTTGAAATTTAACACTGGCACGGCGCCAGAGGAGCTGTGCTTGGTACCAGTGTTTTTCTTCTTCCTCACTCCACAGAGAAGATAAAGACTTCTCTCATTTTCTTAGTTCAGTCACTCAGTGTGTGTGTGTGACAGCCTAATGAATGCTTAAAATACCAAACAGAGAAAATGTATACTTGGTTTTCTATTCTGAACATACCAAAACACACATCTGTTTGGTGTTCTTGGTGTTTGCCGATGATTGGAGAATGCAGATAGAAAATGAAAAGAAGCCATATCTCTACTTCTGGTGTACAAACCCGTAGAGATTGTTTCTTATATATTATATCTCATAAAGATGATTTAGGTTTTATGCAGACTGCCCTCGTCAAAACTACTTTGACATTCATTAAATCTGTTTTTTCACTCATTAAACATCCCTCCTCTTTAATTATCTAAAATCTTAAATAACTTTTTCTGTCATGGTGAGTTTCATGTGGTTTACCAGGATTACAGCAAAAAAAAGTTTGGGTGCCACACTAGTATTTGCCTTCAATTCTGTCACACAAAAAGGGCGTCTCGATGTGTGTTGTGGCTGTGTTGATTAGCTACTGCAGTTGGGGACTAATTTCTTCCAGTGTTCCCCCGAGGCTTATGTGTTGTTTTCATTTTATTGTTCATGGGAAAAATGGCTCAGCCGGTAAAAATGGAAAAATCACTTAAATTTTCCTTCGCTACTGAGCTACTGTTTTGGCCTTTAGAGTGCACTCTACTGCCTACGCAGCCGTTCAGAGACTGGATGTCCATTAAATTTATGTTTATAGGCATGTGGAGGTAAAGGTGCAACCAAATCCTGTCAGTGACACATTGTAATGACCAACTGTACTGCAGGACATATGGAACATTTTTATGTTTTTTTACAGTACAGCACTTTTAATGACAAGCGAGGTATTCATGCAATAGTTTGCAGAAAAAAAATTCCCTTATTTACCTTGATCTACCTTTAACTTTTTCTTCTGGGAGCAGGAGAGGCCTGGGTCATAGCTTTCGGAGGAGGTTTCTCTGGCCGCCTCAGGTTTCAAAGCTGGCAGGCTGATCAGAGTGCAGAAGGTTTGTGAGCCTTGGCACTTACACACAGCACCAGGCTTTGAGGACCCAGATTAACCTGCACAGTAGTTAAATAAACACACATCCATGCATGGCCGCATGAATGGACGTTTCATCACCGCTTGCCACATTTCCGTGATCGTACTGGACTCACACCCTACTGCACTCCATGATGCAATTAAAAATAACAGACTCAAAAACATATGTGGAGTATTGACTGGTATACTGGTACTGGTAAGTATAGGTATAGGTATAGTGTGCACTACAGTGTAAACTCCCTAAATTCACTCCCTTCACTCCTTCACTTTTGGAGCTTTTTCCATGATTTGTCTTCTCAAGATTTGGTTTATATGTTAGTTAGTTGTGAGCTGCTACCCATGCTCACTGATCAAGTCCTTCATTGTGGACTTTGGTCCCAGTAAAATTACCTCAAGCCCAAATTGGCTTGACACCAGTGTGTATAAGAGTCTGTGGCAGAGTGGGGGCTGACTTTCAGACAACTGCAGGACGGGAGCTTAGTGGGGTGTGAGGTAAACCCCTACGGCGACGGGTCTTGTTAAAACAACAGAGGCGGGGGGGTACAGGGCTTGTGTTTGTACACAGGGAACCCCGGGCAGCTCAGTAAAAAAGAACTTTATTATTTAGGCCTTTGCCAAGCAGAGATCAGGGTGGAAAATACACAGGATCCCCGGCGCCAAGTCCCTTGCTCTTGGAAAATCCGCCCCAGAAGCGTCCAAGCAAAGGGCCTGGATTTAATCACCCACTGCGGCATTTGTCCTCAGTCTGAAGACAGAAAGCTACAATCAATCTACATCAATGTGACTCTCAATCCCTCCACTAGCAGTCATATTAAAAAGACACATTTTCTATTATGTGAGTAACCCTCAATTTTAATTCTGGACACGAATTCAGAAAATGACTGATGTCTGTTAATAGAAACCGTCAAACCTTTACTTGTTCTGGCAAAAAAGTTGTATCTTTTCACATCCATTGATAATATACACACATGCACTGTGTCATAGTGACATAATATTTACTGTACTGTATGTGAGGAATTGTGTTTTGCTAAAGACAAAGACATGTCATACACTGTAAAGTCCAAACATTATCTCAACTAAATTCTGCTTAGAAATCTTCATTTTGACATTTTTCCTTTCAAATTAAGAAATGTGAAATACCGCAGAAGTGTTTTTCCATTGTTTAAAACAAGGGTCTGAATCCAGTGAACCAGAAGGATGTGTAATGTTGAAAATGGTTGCATGGAATCTAAGCTTTCAGACACAGGAATCTGTCACTGTTCCCATTTGCTTTTGGACAAATCCAATAGAAAGCATTCAATCAGAGCCAAAGTGCTCATGAGTGCAGCAAGATCTTGGACATCCAGTATTATAAAGTTCAATATGACTGGTGATGTACAAAAAAAAAGTCAATAGATGGATAAATGGCTTCAAGCCATATCTGCTGTCTGCATTTGTTTGTTTGGAAACTTCAACAGCATTAGACAGACAGTCCATTTGGCAATTTACACCACTTGTCTTTCCCATGAACACATCAGAAAGCAAACAATACACATGAAAAAGTGTGGAAAATAATATCTGAGCTCTATGAAAACCATTTCAAAACAGAAATCACAAAGTGTAGAGTTGCTACAGTTTTGGTCAGTAACCTCTATTTGGCAACAAATGTAAGGCCTGACAGAGGAAATCTTCAGACTGCTGTTTCTGTTGTTTTCTAGCATCTTCTCTCACACCCAGAGTCCTCTCTGCTTCAAATCATCCACCTTCAGTCTTCTGCCTGGAAAAGACAAGGTTGCAACTTTAACTTTAATGGCTAACACCATTAAAGTTAAAGTTGTGGTAGAGAGAGAAACTGCCAACTTATAAAAAAAATTCCTCTGGCGTGGCATACATATCTGAGCCCTATAATAGTAATTTTGCGCCACAGATCAACCATAAGAAAACAAACAAACAAATCCGTTCACGCACTGTTAAATTCTCTATTTTTCACTGAGACTTTTCCTTTTTCGATCTGGAATCCTTAGCTAGCATAGCCAGGGAGACTCAAGAGTAGTAGTCGGGAAAAGTTACCAAGTTAAAACGTAACACACGTTTCAGTTGACAAAATGTAATGTTTGTAATGTAAACATTTTTTCTTATTTGGTGTGTAATGGCTACACATTTTTACAATTGAAGAATGTTTTAATCAATTTAGGTCAAAAACAATGATAAATGTTATAAAAAATAACAGTTCCCATCTCTGGTGGTCAGGAAGAATTCACAGAACTACAGTTACATTCATAACTCGTCACCTCAACCCCACTCACACTGAGCTCTTTCCACATCTGGACATAAAACTGCACTAACGTCACTAACATCTCCTTTGTTCCTTAATGCTATTAAATGTTTATAAAAAATGATATGGATGTAGGCAAAGAGCTGCATTTTATGTTCACATTAATATTTCTGAATCCCTGAAACCTTCCTTTCTAAATATATGTCTGAATGATTAAACAATCTGAATATTATCTGAAGTTTCTTGCTGCGTCAGACTTAATTTAAGTGACATCTCCGCAATTACCGTGC
This sequence comes from Morone saxatilis, assembly GCF_004916995.1. NCBI lineage: Eukaryota > Metazoa > Chordata > Actinopteri > Moronidae > Morone > Morone saxatilis. The sequence goes on from NW_023340246.1 coordinate 11,068,984, forward strand.
TGAGTACAATAGCTCAAAGAAACGGCAGCCAAACCAACAAAAATAAGATCAAGGCTATAATAAAGCAGAAAATAGTCTCTGACACACTGACATTTATTGAGATCACGATCATCTGCCAAGGGCTGTCACCTTTCTCTGTACAGGTTTGCTTGTGTACTTGCACAGCTCATTAAAGAAATCATCGCTCTCTCTTTAACGTTAGGCTCAGAAAACAAGCCTTAGCAATCAGATCTTATTTTTTCTTTTTATTGTCAGTATAACTACATCATACTACATTGTTCCAAAAGCACCGCTGGACACCAACGCCCACCAACATGTGTTCAAAGAGAAGCTGCTCTGAGACAAATACTCCTGAGACCTGCCATAAAGAGGGAAAATTTAGCCCCATCACCTCCATATCCACTTTGATCCACCAAACAGGCCAGGAGATCAGAAGAAAACTGGATTCTTCATCTGACAATCATCATCTGGATGAAGATGTTAAAAAGTGAAGGCAGAGAGAGTTATATTCACAACACACCCTGTTTGTGATTCACCAAACAAACACAGCTGCTGTTGGCCGATAGCATCCAGGCAGCCATCCAGCCTTAACACTGCTGCAAAGTACAGTAAGTACATAACTGAAAACACACACAAAAATAGATTTCCTTCTAAGCCACAGTTTTAAATTGATCACCAGATTCATTACAGGTGAATACACATGTAAGATGCAATTTTGAGTTACAGATCACATTTAAGCATTTTACAGTAAGTGTTTCTTAGTGGTATCATACATTTTATTGTTGTTCTCCTGTTTTTATGTTTGCATTAGTGCGTTTCACAGTCAGAAAAACAATGCATAAACGATAAGTTATATGTTATATAAGTTATATAAGTTGTTGCCTTGTTTAAAAGATCAGTTGTTATAGGTTTAGGGTTTTCTTCCGTCTTTGCCTGTTTTATCTCCAGTTTTGAGTTTGCCCCGTCCTGTTTATGTCTTTGTGTTCCCTTGTTCAGTTTATCCTGGTTTCTTTGTGCTTGCTTGCTTCCCTTGTGAATTTCTTGCTTTTTATGTACCTGAATCTGTTTTCCTGCCTGCCTGCCTACCTGTAGTTAGTTAGTTATCCTGCCTCCTGTGCTGTCTTACATTTGGGCCCATTCCTGATTTAAAAGTCCAGTGACTTTGAGAGTGATAAGTCCCAGTCTTGTCTTTGATTTTTGTTCTGGGGCTACCATAATAAAAATCAGATTGTACCTATAAATTATTTATTTTATTTGTATATCCCTTTGTTTGGTTTTGTCTTTACCTCAAACCTGCACTAATCCATTTGTCATAATTTATCATCATCCATTTATCCTGTTATTACTGTTTTGGTTCACTCTCACTGCAGCCACCCATGGAGTCAGCAAGCAGCAACCATCTGAAAAACTTTCTCACAGAGGAAACTTTAATAAAATATGAAGCACAGGTTTAAATAATAAAACGAATGATGGCTGAATTCCACTTAGCTGCTTCAGTTTCAGGACTTTCTGGGACACTTGACTATACCAGAGCCATTGATAATGTTATTGGTAACATGTGAGCTTTTCTACTGCGACATGTCAAAATGTCTGCTGGTGTAGGTGTACGATGGTAAAACTGAAACAAAAATAAAGACTGTAATGTGTATGGAACTGTCAGAATCGGCTGCTAAATTATTTTCTTTTGGGGTAACAATGTAAATCAAGAACAACAAAGCAGATTTGCTGAAATAAATCTTTAAAGCACCTGCTCTTGTGGTCCATGGTGCACAATCTTTGTCCTCTTTGATTTACTCTGTGTTAAAAACCTGCTGTTGAGTCATTGTCTGGCCCCCTCAGGCTAAACTTGATCCAGGATCCTCTGGCCGGCTCTCATTTGTTCGTCTCACTATTGGACAGAGCAGGTGTATGAATCACCACACGGATCTCTGATTTGTTGCATCAGCTGTCTGTCTGTTTGCCTTTTTGCCCTTCTGGCTGACTATCATGTAAACTCTTCATGTTTGGATTTTAGTGAGGTAAGAAAACGCCATTCCTCTGGAAATGATCCCTTGGCAAGAAAAGGTCAACTGTGAATGTGATCACTGAGAGTGAAAAGGGAAGTTACATCAGCCCTCCAGTAAGCCAGGTTAGTGAATTACGATCAATCATAGTCTGAGACTTCTACAAAGCCCAATGAATGTGTAGCAACGGCAAGAGCTGGCTTTGGCTTGGTTAAGGCAACTACCGAACCCACCGTCTCTCTAGTCTTGGATTTATTTTGAGAATTTATCAAAAAAGACATATTCCTAACACACCCAGTGTTTAACTAACTAAAGCATGCACGAGGGGATCTGTGTTTCACTTAACAGCATTATGCTTTGGTCAAATGAGGATTTTTTGTTTCTTGTGGGTAAGAATACATGAAATCTTACAGCACTGGTTCTCAACCTGTGAGGCCTTCTTGTTTTTAAGGGGTGTAAGAAAACTATATATATATATATATATATATACAGCAGGTGTATATCTCAGAATGTCATTCATTTATGTGAAGAAAACTAAATGAGCGGACAAATCAAACGCTGGCTCTAGGAGGCCTTTCATGTTTTTTGCAAGCTTCGCAGCCACTGTAGTTTCTCCTGCATGCTTGGAAGGCTGAGCTGGATTCAAATGGTTACAATCTGCAGCTTCACCACTATGCCACTAACGCCTGCACACTGGTCCAGTTTTGAGTCTGTAAGCCCTCTTTATCCCAGTTTACCCTGTTCCCCTGTGCAAGGGAAGTTACCAAAGTTATTTTTTAATCCCACACAGCAATTAGCCCTTGCTTTTGTCTTGGCCTTTTTGTATTCCATTCAAAACATCAGTCATCACACAAAAATGTGTGAGTGATGCAACAGATATCCGTCTTAGAGAAATACAGGCTGACGATGCATCACATACAGTTGGTTGTTGGGGTTTTCCCCCCACTCACTGCTGAGCCTGCTGGAAGCAAAACTAAAGTTAATCACAAGCTAAAATGAAGATTTAATGATCCATGAGGGGAACTTTGGTTGCTTTATCAGCAAATAGCAGAAGGATATAATAGAGAAAAAAGTTAATGTGAATGGTCTGCACTTATATGGGACTTTTGTAGCAGGAAAAAGCCTTCATAATACTCATAATACTCACTTTAATTTATCTCAAAAATAGTAAAACAAGTACACAATGTGCTTATTTGAATACACAATATGATAGACTATTATTGAGGCTTTTTATCAGGCAATGCAATCATAAAAATTACAGTTGAAAAGAAATAAAACTTTCTCAGGACCATCAGGGTATAAACAATAATAATATCATGGTATAGTTATGACGCTTGATATTCAGATGTGGAAATACTGGCACAACACTACTTCATTATAAACACTCAGGTTTTCTTATCCTGTAATATGAAGAAATTAAAATTAATATAGTTCTCTCAGTCTTTTGGCAGAAGTGTGAAGTCCTTCCTGTGACTCTATTTCCTATAGTCCTGGCCACCATTGCTCTCTTGAGATGACGTAAAATGCTTTGCTGGTTTAAAACTAATATTGTTGTATGGGATTTGCAAGGAAATTAGGGTTTTGCTTGAAGCCTACAGGGCCCTTCGGCAAGCTGTTCCCAGTGAAAAGTGATCTTATGGAGGCTTCAATCATCTTTATGCCCTTTACAGTGAACTCTAGTTTGTGTTCAATAAAGAAGAGATTGCTAGTTTAGAAGAGTACATACATAAGAATGTCTCCCTTAGGTAAAAATACCATCACTATCAGAACAGGATTGAGTTTATAATAATTCTTTCGCTGTATATGTTGACAAATGTGAATCACATAGTGCAGATTGTTATGGTTTTATACATGGTGTCAGTGTTCAAAGTCACTAGCGGTTATATTGCTCATTTGCTTCTCAAACCACGCATTATGGAGTGGCTGCTACTTGCACCGAGTCCTGGTGTCTGTTTTCGCAACAGCACAAGAAAAACACTGTGCTGCCACGATCTCTCACTCTACGCTCCACATCAATCCCTAGTGTGGACTGCCGATGCCTTTTCCTCTGCATATGACTCTTATTAGTTTGATATGAAAACCCGGCTTCATCTTTATTCTCATGGTCGAGAGCCATTCTCACTGTGTGTGATTTTCAACCGCCCATCTGTAGTCTATGCTGCCTCAAATCAGTCCCCGACCAACAGGCCACAAAAAGACTTATTTGTTTTGGATGTGGAGTGGTTTTGCACAACCCTGGTGTTCAAATAAAGCCTGTTTGATAGTTATAGTGTGACTCCTGGATCTGATTTTTGTCTATAATTGTAACAGTAAATTGAGATTTTTGAAGGGGGAATTTACATTCGAGCCATTACCCTTTTCTTCTAGGTCAGAATTCCAGTTACATTAGAGCATACTATGAATGGATGTTTCTCATAGTACCGCCATTAAACTGAATGACCTGCTGTTCTTTTGAAGCCTTTGTTGTATTGGGAGCTGCTCAAGGAGCCACTGGGAGGGAGGTTTCAGGATAAGGTGTCCTTGCACTGTCAACACTTAAAGAAATCAAAGCCTCCTTGTCCCATCCTGTGTGAAAACGCCCTCATGTATTTAATTTCCCACCGAGTGGTGGACTTTTGACTCTTTTTCACAATACTTTTCACACTAAAACCCCCCTACTGTAGGAGTCTCGTGTGGTATGTTAAAGCCTGCAGAGATGCTGACATGTGCACCAGCTTTAGCTTTCACAGCTAACGTCATCCTGCCATCGCTGGTGATTAGTTAGCGGCAGGAGAGAAAAACCACTGTGGTGAACCTGTAGAATGTTATATGACTGATTGTCATTCAAAATATAAAATTTTTGAACACAGAAAAAAGTTTTTATTGTTTATACATAGTTTTTGTCTAGTAACTAAACCAAGTAGTTCCTCATTAAAGGAGTTATACTTTGTTTTAATCTACATAATTTACTCCTGTTTCAGTTGTGATTTCAAACATTTCAAGAATGACTTTTAACAACTGATAATATAAACTTTCCATACAGAAAAATTAGAGATGAGTGGACAGACAACAATGCCATAGAGTTATAAACAAAAAGCCCCCTACTAACAACAGGATTGAGTTGCAATATTTTGCTCCTTTAAGTCCTCATAACTAGCTAGTTTCAAACTAGTGATTTACTAAACTGGTTGGATCATTAAAGCCTTAGCTAGTAAATCCTTTAGTATTGTGTAAATCACTTTCTAATAAACATTGGTTGTGACATTGAATCAAAAGCAGTTAACGGGAATTCACTGCATGAGCTAAAACCTCAGAAAAGTCTTCAGTAGGTAAGGAGAATATTAACTTTAACTGCCAATATTTCCTGAATGTAGTGTGTGTTTCTTTCAACTCTCAACATGAATGTAAAGGAAATAAAGAGTCAATAAAAGTACAGCGCAGTTGCATCAATTATATTAAGGATTAAAACATCATATCATAGACGTAGGAAAATGTTTGGTCTGTTAAAATAACTCCACTCTGGATTCTTTGCCCATGTGCTGCTTTGAAGTTGTAGTCTCCTGCTGAATGTTGCTTCAGATCGGTCAGTCCACCACAGGCAACAGAAATATGGCAAACTGTACAGTTTGCCTTGTACTCATTCCCACTGACAGGGCTGACGCACTCATGATCCGTCTGACATTCAGATCTGTATTTGGACCACCTCTTTTTTTTTACAGGCGGATTTGAGCTGGAGATATTCGCCGTCTTTTTAAAAAAAAATGTGGATCTGTGATCCAGGGACACGACGTTAAGAGACAGACAACTCACCTGTCATAGGTGTCACTCTCTTCAGTGAATTCTGATTTAATACTTCTCCAGTCTTGTGAAACTCTTTTGGTTTTATTTTTTTGTAATCACATTCCAAGCATGTGAAAACGTAGCATATGCATTAGAGTTTGTTTGTTTATTATACAGGATTTGGCAACCCTACTGACTACGCTAACTGTAAGCTAGTCCTAGTTGGTTATTCAGCCAAACCTTATTGTTATATCATTTTATATTTTGATATATTGTGTTAGTTTTGTGAAATGTAATTTAAAATCTTTATATCATCAATAAACAGTATTTTGATCACGTCACGTTTTAGCAAGCTAAGGTTAGCTTTGTCAGTTTGTTCAGTATTGTATCACCACTCATCATATCTTCTCATTCTAAACCCACCATGTATTAGCAATGTTAGCTCTGTCAGAATTAGAAGTCAGCTGTCAGTAACTGAGTGTAAATATTTAGTAACAGCCGATCTCTACCTAAGAACTCATTTTTTGTAGTGCGGCCCATTTTATTTTAGCGATATGTAAATCTCCACTTATAGGCCAAGTTTGAACTTGAGAACAGCTGGCGAAAACTGCACTGCATTGTGGTCTATTTATGCAACTGTAAACTATTTTAGAATGAAAACCCTGTCTAAATCCTGATATTTACTGTTGATGTTTAGCAAAGATTTTTTCTACTGAATTTACTCTGGGAATGTTTCTGCAGGACATTGTGTCATCTGTATTTATCCAGTAATCTGCAGGAATACATACACAACTAAGTGACAAATGGACACAGAAATAGAAAGCATGTCAACTCTTCATAAACAATTTTATTTACTAATTCCTCAGGAAAAATCATACATAGCCAAAGATTTAGTGATGGAAACATGCTTAATGCATTGTGGTTTTGTCTCATGCAGAAGACTCAACTTATTAGCTGCTTCATCTTTAGCATATTTTAATTTGTCTGATACCGAGCTGAATTTTCTTTACCATAAACAGTTTAATTCACCCACATCTACTACCCACTTTAATATCTAATCGGTACAGCTCCCAAGCTTCACAAGGACCACATGGCCGCGTGGTTGCTGTGTGATACATGTTAAGGCTGAAGCTGGTCATTTGAAGTTGCCTGTATATCTGTACCAGATGGGGCAGAGCCAGGCAAGCCATGGCTGTCAACTTCTTCGCTTCCATCCAATTTGCAAGTGAGACATTTCAGAATAAGAATGATGGATGTCTTTTCCCTGCTGATCCTTAATGTGACACAACTGTTAGAAAAAATAACTGAAGACCGCCCAACAGTGTCAGGCAGAATCATAGCATTTCTCTGGTGGATATAATATTTCACTACACTTGACTTCAAGAAGACACTATAGGGAATGTAGCCTCTTCTTCTGTTTGTAGGGTGATGCTGTCACCTCTTATCTTGATTAATGTCTGATAAAAGAGGGACACATGGAGCAAACAAATGAGGGAAAAAGTCAGTGCGAGGAGAAAGGTGATGCTGAAAGGTGACTCCATGTGTGTGGTCTCCCCGTATCAGATGCCCTATAGGGAGACATGCACGCACCATGTTGATATTCAAAAGCCTTGGATGTTTGTTTAAAGTGAGTAATTGATACTTGCCACTGGAAGAATTTCCCCCAATTTGGCACAGAGTGTGAGAACAAGGGGAGTCCAGTTTGCCATGTCTGCCTGCTGTCGGCATGTGTTATGCTACGGGAAATACGCTGGCCCTGGTCCTCCTGCTTCTTTGGAGTTCACTGCAATGGCAGCACCAGACCACACATACTGCCACTTTTATGGTTTTCGGCTGAGGATTCCTACTGTCGCTGCCAAATTGCCTATTATTGAAACTTTCAATAAACAAGCAAAGAAATGTAATGCCTTTGTTTGGTTTGGAACTGCAGTTGAAACACTTTAAGACCAGTTTTTAGGACACCAAAGAATGAACCATTTGAGGAGAGCGCAGACATCTCAAATTGAAAATATGAGCTCTTACTGGAAGGCCCTGGAAGATTAGTAGCATTCCCATGAAATGCACACTAACTGAATTCATCTTTTGAATTACTTGCTGCTGCTGCTGCTGCTGTTGCTGCTTCTGCAGCTCCTGCAGAGAAGTGTCTTCCCAGCCCCTTGAGAACTTGTTGATCACTGGTCCATTTAAAGAGACACTAAAGTGGCCATGGCTTCTTTGATCTCAGCCTCTTTGACACCTTAAAACGCGACATGAAAAAGTGCTCTAAAGAGGCTTAGCCACGGCAGGATTCCACCTCAGCTGTTTTCATTGCCAGCATGGCGTTGCCTCAGAAAAGGGAGGATCTTTGCACTTTGTTTTGATTGCCGCTACTTACACCGCCAGCATCTCCTCTCATGCGCAAAATGGTGCTTGAATATCATTTTGATCATTTCATTCTTCTCCTTTCAGCTGCCCTCATTCTTGTGTCAGTACAAAGTGTGGGCCCTAATCCTTTAATGAATGTCTTCTTCTGGGGCTTCACATGGCAGCACATTCCAACCTCAGTGGACAGTGAACAGCTGGATGACTGCAGCACAGGGTGTTTTATTTTATCCCGCATTGTCAGATGTTGACGTTTGCAGAGCACAATTTATCTTTGTACATATCAGGGATGACAGCTGAACTGGGATGAATGGAGAGGCAAGCTGAAGACTCACGCACAAGCAAAATGGAATCAGTTACTGGATGGACATCACTCACTCATTTCTGATCATAAAACCTACACTGGAAACTTCCTTTTAGTGTTTTTGTGGTTCTGGGTGACTTGCAAGATGTTTGACAGTTTCCTCTGAGAGTGGACAGGCCTTCATTTGAAGATTTGGTTTGATTAATGCAGGGAGAGAAGGAAAAAAGTACCATCATATTCTACTCAAGCTGAATAATTGCTTCCTCAGTCAGGGTAAAAGTAATTGCTTACAGTACTGCAAAAAACTCATTTGGGTTAAATGTTTTTTTTTTTTTTTTGGGAAATGTTTCTGTTTTGGAATAATTTGATGCATTGTTATCAGCTCAAGATTTGGGTTTGTTTCCTTTTCAACGAAGCTTAAACGTACTACAAGGAGTTTTCAACTGGTTAGGAAACTAAATGTAATACCGATGCCTCTACATGACCTACATAAACAAACAAGACCATCAAAATTGGTCGTTCGCCAGAATAAAAAATAACAACAGCAAAGGAGTTGATGTTCTCACTATCTGAAAAAATACACAGATATAATAGATTATATTTCAAATATTTAAATCAAAACACATAATTTTAAATTCAGTACAGTACACTGTCTATAATTAATACTGTAAGTATTTCCATACATGGAGGTATTTCCTCTCAAAACACGAGGCAGTGACTTACTGAGAGCAACTATCCTCTCTCCACCACGGCATCCAACCAAGATTTTTATGTTCTTTCTCTACAAACAGGTGAAAAAACAAACAATGGTTTCTATAACCATCTGGGAGGATGTATTATCCACATTCTTCTCATTCTTCTGAACGCTGCAACCCTGAAATTAGTGGTCCTCAAGGTCATCTAATCTATGAAACCCAGCTATTACCTTTTTATTTCCAAGCTCCCTTTCCAACTGTCTTCCCTCTTTATCACCCATATATATATATACGCCCATGACCCTCAGTACAAATGCTGCTGCTTGACGATGCGAGTACTGCTGAGCCGGACACAAGGATAAAACTGCAATTAATTACATCATCCTCACAGGCTAAAGGGGCCAGATAATTGTCCCCTCACTGCAAAATCTCAGCCCAATAATAGCTCCCAAGGTAGTGCTAGTGATGCCAAATAACACAATCACAGGCTCTCGCAGTCCAGAGGGGCATGCATTTTGTGTTTGTTCAGTTTCAGTTGTAGATAAGACGGTGGGAAATTCATGGTGCGTGGATGAGGTTAGAAATACAGTGAATTGCTTATGGCAGTCATCCCCAGTGTTTAATAACACCCCATCAGAAAGACAAGAGCCTCAGTACATCAAAATGTTGAAGGTGTCCCTGCAACAAATAATGTAACAATGTGTTAAACATGAAAAACAACTGTAATGAAACCTAGTAAGGTAATGCATTCTCAGATAATTTAACTTTTAGGGTTTAGTATGCTTGAAATACAAGGTTATCTGACTCCTTGCCTCCTCCTGGCTGCATCCCACAGCCTCCCCAACCTCTCTCCACGAACGTCTCTTGTCTGTCTCTGTGAGCTCGATGCAATGAATCGTACAAATTGGGATAATGGTGGGTACCTTTGGGCAATTCCTTCTCGAAGGTATTCATGGTGTTGTGCTCAGATGTACACATAAAAGAAAATGGGAGCCATTGTTGGATTGTCTGTTTTGGAAAATTACAAAAATTGTAGTCAATTAAATTCTGATGTCAAAAAAGTGTGGAAAGACGGGCTGTCAGAAGCTGTTTGCCAGTCCGACAAACTCTTTGTTTGTACCGTGTTGATGCAATTAGATGCAGAACATAGTTAGACGTTTCAGATTTTTAAATATTTCCCATGTTTTGTGTGAATGTCACCTGCAATGTCATTTGACATGTACACTAATGTAGTTGGTCTCAAGGAAGAACTTCAGGCTAATTCAGCTTGGAGCTTGAATTTAACGATATAGCTACGTGCGAAAAAGAAATGGTCCAACTGCAGGAGTCCTTTGCCTGACAACGCTGTGTAACTTTGATTAGCACCCAGCAGCTAACTTAGCTTGCTCAGTGGGCATGACCGTCAGAAGCTTGCAGGCAATGCATCGTGGTACATGTAGGCACGGCTTCCGGAGCAGGAGAACTCTTTCTCAGTCACTAAAGCACGCACTAATGAATGAATTGCTTCAACTGGACATCCACATAAAATGCGTCAACTTTTCCCTTCAGTTTAAATGGTTCTAAATGTATGATGTATAAATATGTAGCCTAATTTATATATTCATGCAAAATGCAAAGAAAAATGTAGTGCAGTAAAAAATGTAGTGTAGTGAAGTGTAGTGTCTATAGCATTTACATTTTGCTAAAATTAAGAGAAGTTAACATTTTATCAATCCTAGAAGGGGAATTAAGCATTGTAGGCAGGGCAAGAGTAAACTATGAAGTGTTTACTACGTAGGGAGTAGTGAATGTTTGAGTAAGAGGGGATTTCAGACAGGTTCTAAGTCATTTGAGGGGCATTTTATTACAATTTCACATGACATTAATCAACATAATGGTACACCATCAAATGCTACAGTACACACCATCTGTGGAAAATTCAGGATTATCTGGATATTATGGCTTCACAAAGTGCCCTACCTTGCATCTTGGTGTAAAAAAGCGAACAGGAGACACTAACATTTCTTTATCCAACATTAACCTTTTGACATCAGTAAGCCATGTTGGCTTCCTCCTCAGCATTCCTTTTCTCTGATACCTCCCAGATGACTGCTTGCACCTGTGAGACGCCCACCAATATATGAGTAAATCGGCCCAGGGAGTAATTGTCATGCTACCAGTGTTTTATAATCCTCACTGACAGATGTGGTGAATACTGCAGCAATATTTACTGTATTACTGGCCGTTGTTTAAGTGCAGCACGTGCTTACTGATTCTTTAAAGAGCTACTATCAAAGTCTTGGCTTGAAGTTGGCGTGAGATTTCTTTGTTGTTCAAAATGCTGCCACATATGTCATGATTTAAATGCAATCATTTTCCATTTCCACATTAATACCTGCACAAATTATGCCTTACAGTATGTTCCACCTGCACTATTGGCTCTATAAAAATGTAAATATTGGCCATGGGAGCAGTGAATAGCCTTTAATTTGAGTCATTCATTCTCAGATGCACAATGAAGCCAAACCGGCGAGACACTAAACTCCTACAGCTTCTGTAAAAGTTGGCGGTTTGAATGTCAAAATATCAAAATATTGTATGGCTTCAGCCATACCCCAGCGTGTATTTGCAGTAAAACGATAATGGAGAGAACAGAAGTACATGCTCCGTCTCTTCCGTTATCAATCTGTCATCCACCTCTCATTGTCCTCCAGCCCAACCATGTCTTTACCAGTTAGCCATGCAGTCATTTTTTCCCCCGGTGAATTATCGCTTTACATTTACTGTGTGGTATCTTAGAGACTCTTGAGAGCGAGGACGGCATTGCGATCTCATGGAAACTTGATGCGGGAGCCAGCGGGGAAGAGAGGGTTAGAGAGAGAGAGAGAGATACAAAGACAATTTTACGGCTGGTCAGGGAAGATTGCCTCTAGTAAGACATTTTAAGAACCATGTCTCCTAATCTTATACCCCCAGTCTACAATAACCAGCCATTCCCAGAGTGCTATATATCCTGTTTGGATTAGCTCATGAGCTATAAAGATATTTTCTATGACGAAAAGCCAGATATGTGAAATGCAGACTTAGACGTAGCTGCAGCAGAACTGCAGGGCCAAAGTATTATAATCTATTTTTCAGTCTGATACTGGTCGTATCAGCTGTGGTGTTAAAGGCAAACACCCCTCTGGTATGATGCTGTGAAATGAAAAAGTTCTTTGGGCTGACATCCATGATAAGATATGATTCAACACACAGGCACATTGCTCTTATTGATGTCATGTTACTGAAAATATATCTTCTCAGCTCCTCAGCCAAGCCAGGATCATCACTTGGGCCAATGTTTTCTTTGCTTTTCAGGCTTGTAGCCAATATAATGTAGTTTAATGCCAGCGGGTTGCTAGGCAGGCATCTCAATGACCATCTATAATGGTATTCATTCTTGAGAAAAGACAGAAGGAGCATCAAAGCAAAAAGCCCCTCAAGCTTGTGTTGTCTCCATGTGGAATGAAGTTGAGCTAGTGTGTTTTTCGGTGTGTTTGTGGCTATGGCCATAACCCTGTAGCTTCCTGGACTGAAATTGTATCTTTACAGACCTAGCCACAATAATGACCTCTCCCAGTGAGCTTTTTCTGAGATTTCTATACTCCCGCAGGGACACCAACATTTAACTGGCAAATTAACAATGGGAAGATCAACTTTCCTTGTAATTAATTTCTGTGGCATTTTTATGGGCACTTACTTTGGGGTATTGGGTCACAGTTAGTAAAACTTAAAGGTAAGTGTAATAGTCTCAGAGGGGTCTTTACTGTGGAGGATAAACTGATATAATCTTTGGAAATGGAAAGTTTTTAAAATGGTTTGCAGCTTCTTGGTTTTGTTTGTTTGTTTTTTTGAGCTTTCCCTCAATATCTGGACTCTGAACCCATATTTATGTTTGCATTTGTCTGGTCATTCTTTCTACCACAACTTGTAATGAGCAGAATAAGCTTAAAATTATAGATTGCAATGCATTACATGCGATACATGGCTTGCAGTGTAATGCTGAAAGTCACAGTACAGTGCCCATAATAGATGTAAAACATATTACTTGGTCTCAGGGATGAATATTAAATATGAGAAAGGAATAAAAAACAGGGCTGTGACCTTGGTAGGTATTTGTGAGTAATATTAGGACAGTACAAGCATGACAGAGTCAATTATGTAGGATTATAATAGATCCAATAATGCACTAAATCCAATATAAGATCTCAGATAAAGAAAATCCAAATAATAGGTCCAATAAAATGTAAAAGTTGAAAACGAAAGAACCATGAATATGTCCAATACCAGTGTATGTATACCTACGTATGTCTAAACTAAACTGAAACACTTTAACTTTCACCTTTTAAAAGAGTTGTTGTAGCAGTCTTTGTTGAATTTATAACCTTCACTTTCAGTTTTACACACTAGTAGGAAAAGGTATGAGTCAAACTGTGTTCAGGTTGGACCAACACGATTCTTATACCCATCACAAACATGCTGTTTGGCAAAAGATTACTCTACTGTCCAAACCAATAAATGCTATTGCAGACTTAAAGCAGATATATGCTTATTAACTTTCTAACCAAGAGTTAGATGAAAAGATCAATTCCACTCAGGAATACCTTATATACGTAGGTAGAGCCAGCAAGTGATTAGCCTTGCTTAGAAGAAAACTTGGAAAAATTAAGTTAAAAAATCCACCAGCATTTCTTAAACGTAAACAGTTTTACTGGTTATGAAACCTTCGCAATTTGATATTGATACCTCTATATGACCCACATAAACAAACCATTTCTACATCATTAATCTCAATGCCTGGCAACTGGTCGAATTCCGTAAGATTCCCCATAGAATAGGTGGTAACGGCAGCACTACTGCTTTTGCCCACAGGGGCCGCTGTTTTTACATTTTTCCTTTTTTTATACAGATTAAACAAATTAAATATAATGTGTTCATTAGTGAGCTTTAGATATGTTGATTGAGAACCTTTTTGACCTATGAACAGAGCCAGCCCTCGGCCCTAGCTTCATAGTTAATTCTAGCTTTAAGCATTATATTCCTTTAAGAGCAAGGTTATGGTTTGCTGCATTATGGTAACATCTGTATATATTGTACTTCTGCATATAAAGCTTTACACACTTAGACTCTGTACTCCCATATTTTTAGGTTTTGATTCATGAGACTAATCACTTTTTTTTCACAATAATGTTTTTTTAAAAGCCTACATTTTTCGGGGGAATTGGCTGAGTTTAAGATTAACATCTAATCTGATTTCAGCCAAAGAATCCTAACACAAGTCTGGTATAAATCTGTTCTCTAACCACATCTGTAGATATACTTGATCATAATAGAGAGACTTCAATGGATCTGCCATGTGGAGCTAACCAACAACATACCTGAACAACCTCCAAATTTCCCTGGTGTCTATTTTTAACTCTAGGTCTTGCTGGATGTGCTTTTGCAAAAAGTAATTTTTGGAACATATGGTACAATTTAGAATTGGGATCATAGGACCAGTTTTAAAATGGGAGTGCAAACAGGAAATTTGGCTGAAGTTAGCATAAAATACTTTTAGTTTCAGTTGTGTCACATTTAAGAACTTTACTCTCTGAGTTTGTCCATCAGAGGTTCAGATGGGGAAAAAACAATCCATTAAGAATTAATATACTGAGTGAGGGTCTTAAATAATCATGAGAGATATGGGAGAAACATGGGTAATTTCTCATAGGGTTATTCTTAGTTCCTCAAAGCGATACATTAATCATGCGTCCTGTCACATAATCCTGTACAGTTGACTTTTATATACAGTAATAGATCCTTTTTGAAGAAGAAAGCTGGACATGAAATTCAATTCTTTTTCCTTTTCTTTGTTGTAAATTCTTGGCAGTATGCGGTGATTAAATTGGCAATTGCATGGTTGAGTTCATGTAACCTCTTTTAAGTAAAAGCATCCAAAATCCTGACAATCCAAGAAAGCTAATTGAGAAGCTGAAAAGAGAAAGAGTGCCGAAATGAAAAACAAAAAAAAAACTCTTTCCCACCTTCATTCTGGTAAATCAGAGCCAGATGAGGAGCTATGCACCCCGATCCCCCCGAGGTAAGACAACCCTGCTCACAGTTGGCGGTGGAGGAAGTATTCAGATCCTATTCTTAGGTAAAAATATCAATACCACGCCGTGAAAATACTTAATATGAGATAAAGTCCAGCATTGAATATGTACTTATTAAAAGTATGTAAGTATAAGGGAAATATAAAATATAGGAAAGTGTGCTTAAAGTATTAAAAGTAATACTATTATATATTATATCATTAGATTATTATTACTCATGCATTCATGTAAAAGGATTTTACTGCTGCTGGTGGCTGAGGTGGAGTTCATTTTGAGCTATTTTGGACTATATCTAATTATTATTTTCTCCATTAATGGATTAATAGACTAATGTTTTCCACTGTAATTGTAGCTCTCTGGCAAATCCTAAAATCAGAAGTCTAAAACTACCCTTGAACCCTTCTGAACAGCCACCGAATATTCTAAAATTTTACCTCACTACCTCATGGAGCCGAAAAGGGACAAAAAAACGCAAAAAAGCTAATGTGGCTAATATACAACTAAAACTGTCAGATAAATGTAGTGAAGTAAAGTGAAGGTAAAGAAGGAGGCTTTACAGGCTTGGTTGGCCTGGGTTTCACCTGAAGCCGCCGACAGCACAGGGAGGCCAGAGGGGCTGCAGCTTTAGCAGTCGCTGGTGTGGGAAGAGTTCGGGGAGGCCAAGGAGACGGACTTTCTGTTGGCCTCAAGGAAGTTCTGGCAAACTGTTCATCGACTGAGCAGGGCTTGGCTCAGTCTGTTTTCAGTTGGGGAGGAGAAGAAAATACGGAAATTAAGTACAAGTACTTAAGTAATCTGTACTTAATGACATTCCACCGTTGGTGAGCAGCTACATGCTAATGAGAGCCCAGTGAGCCTGCTAGACAGCTGGCAGAGGCCATTAGAGACAAACCTGCACCTCCTCATTCTCAGGCTGGGCAACAACTTTGCCAGACTATGCTCCCAGCAGCTCTGGCACTGTTCTCCGTAATTGTCAATGTCTCAGTCTGAAGTTGCAATCTTTATGTGGGATCCACTCCCAGTTGCATTTGAATAGCTGTTATTGATCAGTGCTGAGGGGCTGCGATTATGTAAGACAGTGGTTTTATTTTCTTTAATATTTTAGCTCGTATTAGCAAGATGACACATTTTTGACTCAAACATATCAGTAAAACCACAGCATGTTTGCATTTGCACAGCACTCTCTGTGTGAGGCCTAATTTTTGGAAGAGAAGCCATGCCTTGGGATTCATTTATCAAATTCATCTGATAAATGCCGTTTGATAGCAATAGTAAGCAAACTATCAGTAAACCAGCAGACGCCTGAATGTCACAGCCACCCAGCATGTATGGGGCACTCACCACTGCTGGGAAATTCATTACAGATATTGTTTACTTTCTGACTCATGCTTTACAATGCGTAGGGTGGGGTTCGGCCTGGATGTTGTGGCACTGTTCGGTTGCCTCTACATCTTTAGATTAAAGAGTTAAAATAAGTCTTTACTGGTTTCCTTCAAGAAGGGGCCTGAGTTTATCATTCATGAAATAATAGTTCCCAGAATCAATTTCAAAATGAGTTGCCCTTCTCTTTTACCTTACAGTAAGTTTGTAATTTTCTGGGTGTTTGATGGTTGACCTGCTGCCTCAGTAGTTTTGAGGCTGGTGAATCAGCGCAGTGTGTGCTGGTTTCCCCTCAGTGGAGGTATGGGGTGAAGCCTGAACCCCTACATTATAGCATTATGTCATTTAAAGTAAAAAATGATAACAGATGTTCTTGCACCCCCCTCCCAGAGAGCGGGCACTGAACACTGTAGATCTTACAGTAATTCAGGCTGGTGAAACAGTTCAAACGCAGACCTCGGTTATGGTATAAAGTCAAAATACCAGACTTCAGTGGCAAGGTGTTTTGAGTTTATGTTCTTGATTAATGTTTTGCAAAATAATAAGATGTGAACATCTTATCTTAAAGCGTTTCTTGGCAAAGCACAAATGATTTTAGGATAAGCTAAAGGGGTAGGGGGATTCTTCTCTGGAAATTCCCTGATACATTTCACCATAAACTCGTTTTTAAGTGTCTCTGGACAGTTTTATTTCCTGAAAAGAGGGAGGATTGCTCTTAGATCTCCATCTTTTGTTTAGTAGCCTCAAATTCTTATCAGATTGTAATGGATGGAGTGAAATCTAAGCCAGAAGTAGAGATTATGGTAGTCATGGGACTTTGAAAATTGTCAGACTCTGGGGTTATTGCCTACATTTACAGCACTGATGAAAGAACCCAGCCTATGACTGATCCGATGTAATCAAGCGAGACAAGGTGTAATTGTCAAGGCTGAAAAGAAAATCCTGCTCAAGCATAAGAAATGCTTCCTTACTCAAATGTTGCTGGAGAATGAAAAGTAGAGCTGTGTTTAAAATGCATTCATGGAAACGTTTCCTGGTGGCTGTCATAATTATCCAAACTGTCAAAAGACACCTAAAAGAGGAAGCTTTGGGCAACGTTAATTGCAAGTGTACGGTAAACCATGTATAATGGTGGAAAGTAAATTAACTAAAACAGAGGCCATGTGAGACTGTGGTGGGTAATGGCAGGTTACACGCTGTGCTGTGTTATGCTGTGGAGATTTCAGAGGTTTAAGTCTCATCCTGAATTACCATAAACTTCTGTCATTGCTGACTCTTCAAAATGCACAGTTAGATTTACAAATGTTTCATAGAAGATGCTAAAAAAATATTCACACCGTATATTATGTTTGTAAGTGAGTATATTTGTATGAAATGTACCAAGTGTGCAAGCTTAAAGTATTCAAAGATTTCTGCTGCATATGGTTTCTTTACACTACCAGGCACACAACAGACTGCTGGCAGAGTCCTTGCAACTTACCAGTAAATCCTCTGTAGACAAACTCCCTCTGCTGTTTGCCTTACTGTGATAGAGTTTCTTATTTTTGTGTGTATGTGGTAGCATATATTTTGTCTTTGACACCTCACATATAAACTCAAATGAGCTGTTCTGAGACCATAAATATACTGTAAAAGAGCAGAGAGGGAGCAGAGAGGTTGAGTTTAATGTATTTTGGAAACTTTTTGAGACTATTGTTTATATTGTTTTTTAGTGTTTACCATTCTTTTGTTAGCATTAAACCAGCCATTTTTAATTTTGTTTAACTCATCAGACATAGAGTACACAACTATAGGTAGATTTTTTAACTATTAAAATAAATAAAACATACGTAGGAGAAATCAACTATTACCTTTCCAACCAAAAACATTTAATAAAATAAAGAATAATATTTTAAATAGTGGATTAATTGGTGTAGGCACAGGGACGAGTGTGCTTGAAAACAACGTAATAATAAGCCTTAAATGCGACGCTCTGCCCTTGTCTAACAGTTTAGATGCCAGCAAGGGTTCAGCCACGTCAGGTTCGCGAGGTGAAGATTGAGAAGAGGCTGTGTAATGTATTTCATAACCCCAGGGGACGGTGGGACTTTCCCCACTTGCAACAGTCTCATTGGCCTTGACACGCCTGTTAAAAGATTTTCTTCAGGTTGGTCTAGCGAGTACGCAATTCCCAATACTTCTGTGTTGTACCGAGTATGCCGACCAAAGGGGAACCAATCGCATCTAACAACTTGGCAACATCCAGGTAAAGGATGTCTGTCCTTCCAAAATAATTATTCAGCAAGCTAGCAAGCTTCAGCTGGAAAGACACAAACATGTCTTGCTGCTGGACAAATGGCAGCTTGGGCCCTGTTGGTAATATTGATCAATTTGATGGTGTGACTGTTGAAAGAAATAGTATCACATCAACATGCTTAGCAGGTTTGCAGTGTACATTTGGCAAATCTGTTGAGGGTAAAGGATCCTATGTAGATGCGCCAAAGAGTAAGTGAAAACATAATGCCGTAAAAAATAAAATTACTGACTTGAGAAATTAATTAAAATAGTTGAATTACTCAATAAAGCTTCTCAAGTAGAAACGTTATTTGTTATTCCATCTTTGGAAATTTTAATAGTAAAACGATTGTTTTTAACGCAGGGTGGTTTCTGTTTCCCATTACACTGATTATGTTTGTGGTGCTGAAAAGATAAAACTGAATTTAAATCTTAATCCGTGTAATAAAAGAAACATGTTAGTCACTGGGCTGGAGAAGTGGACCGTTGGACGGCCCCGCAGCTTGACTACGAGGATGTTTGTTATTTGCCTTTTGCAAACATAACTAAACACAGCTGATCAGCTCAGTTTACAGCCACAGTGAAACCACTATTTCATTTGGAAGGGAATACAAAGGGAAATCGGATTGGGGTCTGGAGATGAAGGGGTGAACATCAGTGACAGAGGAAGAAGACATCTTATTTTGTATGTTTACAGATCCGATTTGGCCATCTGGACAAATTAGATTATCTGAGCATTAGAGAAAAGAGAAACCGAACCAGCAACAGTTTATTTTGAGGCATTTAATTTCACTGGAAACACCTTCATAAGACAAAAAACACTTACAGTTTAGCTCCCTGTGAGGCCATTTCCATCAGGACATCAGTGACTGTATTTAAGAGACAGTTTGCCAAGTCTTGGTGTGTTGGAGCATGTAGTGGGAATGTGAGAGGGGACTGCCCATATTAGTTTTTTGTTTACAGTGACGACAGGATGTGGCTTGAAAACTATGCAATGTTTGTTTAAATATCATAGCGACTTACAGATTATAAATCCTACGTGTGAGCCAAAGGATCACTGTTACACTGGAAATTTAATCTAATCATGCTACCACATGACTTAAAAAAAAACCTCCAGTGGGCTAACATTACATGTGTCAGGGTGTAAATTATAGACACTAATCCATGTTGTAGGCGCAAGTAGAAATGGCACCGTTAATGCAGTGGTACCTCACTTGTAAACCCACACTTTTTATAGCTTTTGCTATAAGACATCTTTCTAGCAGATCCAGTAGAACCAGTTATTGGAAATATAGTCATCAAATGCCATTAAAATTAGGGTTATAATCTACAAAATAACTTGATGTCTTTCCTGGCAGCCCTGCGTGCTGTTATTAGCTGCTCTGACAAAATAAACTTTGGTAAAAAACAGACAGTAAAAGCCACAAGCATCTGCTCTATGAACTAAATTTTACTTTTATAAATCTCCATTAAATCGTCACGTTTTTGGTTGTATTCTTGGCAGCTTGTCAATGACGGACCAGCCATGGGCCGCCAAGGAGGGCCGAGTAATCTGCCTACACTTGGGCTGAAATTCCACTTTTACAGTATCATGTGTTTAGGATTTTAAATTTTAAATTAACTGAGTTCCCTTTCTTCTGATTACATGTCAAAGATTCATGGAGTTTGAGTTTAAAGTGTAAATCATGAGCTAGCAAGTAATTCCTGCTACTGTAGCTACTCCACACACATCACACCGTGGAGCTTGGATAGAAGCGGTACGTGGAATGTTAGTTTATGTCATAATTAATTTCAGGCTAGCGTTGTGAGACTGAATAACTTCCAAATTCACCCAAACAATTCTTCTTTCACTGTCTATGTCACTGTGTTCAGTTCTCTGCCACCACAGTAACACAGATCTATTCAGGAAAAGGGTTGCCTTGAGACAAAGCCTCTATTCTCATGGGGGTCAAAAAGGTGTATAAAAATATATATAGTATATAATAACGGTATGCAAAGTTATACAGTTGTACTCTACACCATGTTATCTCAACTGCTATTTCAATATAGTTATTAATACAACTCTCACCCCATTAATTTAGATTATTTAAAAAGAAAAACGTGTTAAAAAACAAAATTAATACATATATTTTAATGATCTGTTATGGCCACATTTTAGACTAAGTGATAAGCTTATGTTCAATAATAAAAAGACATGTATTTGGAAAAATGAAAACTATTTCTTGATTTCTAATTCAAAGCTTTCCTATTGTATGTTTTTGAGTTAAAATATGCTTATATTTTCTTATTTTCTGTTTTGCATATATTTCTGCCACCCTTTAAAGTCTCCATGCTACCCTCTTGCTCCCCCATGAATATTTCTCTAGACACATATAAGTACAAACGTCCATGGAGGATTTTAGGCCTGCTGTATATTACAACACACACACACAAACACATTGTGTGAGACGTAGAGCAGCCAGTTGCCTATGGAGCGCTGCCAGCCAAAGGAGTCATGAGGTCTCGTGCAGATTAATGGGGAGGCACAAACCAAACATGTTTCTCATTGACTTTGTGGACGAACAGCATGTCTCTGCTTCTGCTAGTTGCTTGGAAACGGCAAGGCAGAAATATCTTGTTACTAATAGAAGAGTAATTACAGCGCTATTAGAGATGTACAAATTTTTACTTTTTCCACTTTTGTTGAGTAATGTTGGCAATAAGTTGTGTATGTTAATGGACAAAAGTCGAACAGCGCAGTTTCCTGTATCCATGAGTAACTGATGGTTATATTATGTTTGAAGCAGCTGGACATTTGAACAGTTAGGTTATTGTTAAAACTGAAATACTTTTCTTCACTCGGGAAACTGCAACGCACATTTGAGTTTGTTGCTTTTGTCATGCTGCACCAGACCAAAGATACTCTATGAGTGCATTTCAGTGGTTTATCATCACTGGTAGCTTGAAGTCTGAACAACCCATTATTGTTCACCAGTCCTTGTTTAAAGGCCAAATCCTCAATTGGTGTAACAGCTTCTGTTAAACCCCAACTGTGGCATCTATGGTCCACTTACAGCCCATGAATGTACACACTCCAAATTAAAAGTAGACCATGACAGTTGGGCTGGAAAGGAGACCTTACACCAGCTTCAACTGCAGCTGGAGGATATTATGCATATTATATTAGGTTTTACAACTAAGGCGTAGCACATAAAGTGGTAAAAAAAACGGAGTGATGCTGTAGGCACCTGTTTAAAGAACTTTTTAGGAAATACCTGGTTTTCATTTATCAATTATATTCCGAACTCTACGGTATATGAAACACCTGCAGACTTTCCTGTCTATGGACCAACATTAAGTGCAATCCAGTTTAATGACCCTTAACTACAAACAGTACAGCACTGTACTGTACCTGTATTTGGACTGTTGGTATTTCCAGTACTTTTTTCAGACAAGGTTGTATGATGAAAGTAAGTTCAAGAAAGCCTTTGTTTTCAGCCTTTCTTACATCTGCTGAGGCAGCTCACTGACTTGGTGACTTTAAGCTTTGTGTTCCTTAGCCTTTATCCAAGTGGTATAAATCTCTTGCTCTTTGTGGAGAATGAACCGCATAGCTTTTTTCACCAGTTTGATTCCCAGTAACTCTGAGAACATACAGTATGCCCAGACAGGCAGGAAGATAATAAACTTAGCAGAACCACTTAAGTCCTCATTGTGGAGCTTGTGCAGGAGAAAGCGCCCTGCTGACACTGTCTCCATTACCTGTTTGAGTGGAGGCAGCTGTATAAGAGGCTGTTAAGGATATGACCTCCCTCATCAATCTGGTTTGCACTTCTGGGATAAATTCTGGGGAGAAAGCCGGTGTTATCATTACCTAGAGGGTGATCTAACCACAATTACTTCTCAGGTGTCCACAAGACTCTCTTTTTCTCACAACCCATATTATGGGCATGCCGAACACACATACTGTGCATACAGGATGCCACACAGACGTCCTGCTTTATCCTCAGTCCTCATGTTTCTCTGAAAGTTACTATAGTAGTAGGTAAAGCATCAGGGCCTGTAACTTGATGTAAATGGAGAAGGTGTTTACAACTACAGAGAGACAAAATAAATGAGCAAGAGGAAACCTAAATCCCACCGCTGGCAGTGTTACACAGATTCCTTAAACAAAGGAGTCCTTTTATCATTTTATTGTCAGGATGTTGTACAGATTGACTGTTTGTGTATGTGACTGTGTCTTCCTGCGTGTCTCATGATGTGAGTGCCGACATTCTTTCGTTTCTTTAGGATTATTTAAAGATTGAAAGCTTTTAGAGGACAATATTGTATTTCTGATGTAATGTCATAAAAGATCAACCCCCAGGAATTACATTATATACGACCAAACTTACAAAATGCAGGGCTGTGACACTGGAGACCGGGGTTCACAGTCTGCATCCCATATGTGGTTAGGTAACAAAAACACTTTGCACAAGGTTGAGGAAAAGATGGTGTATTCATTGAAATATTGAAAAAGTAAAGACATCCCGTCTTATGCTTCCAGTCAGTCTTGACTTTTTTATTATTTAACCAAAATCACAATCTTTCTCTCATCTTAACCAAGTGCTGAGCCCATAACCATAAAAACATTGCAAGCATTTCTACAAGCTACTGCAAAACAAATTGCATATGTTGTTAATCAACGTTTTGCAGATATGTTCAACGTTCTGCAACTTTGCAGAGATGATCATTAAAATATACTCAAAATGTATTTGAAGTTGCAAATGAGTGGTATATAAACATACCACAAACGGCCACAAGTGACAATTAAAAAATAATGCTGAATGCTTATAAAAACAGAAGCACAAGTGGTGAAAAGTCATAAAGTCTAATTCAGTAATATAATATAATATAATATATATATATATAATATATATTGTTAACATTAGCCACCATTAGCTGCTGATCATACTAGAACAATTAAGGGGCATTCAGATTGAAAACAACTTTGGTGCTTGCGTGTTGTTTAAGGTACCAATGAGGCAATGAAATACGATCCATGAAGTCCAGTTTTAGTGGTAGATTAATGTGTTCAAGATCTGGATACTGGACTTTCTCTGGCTGGACCCAACCTTGAGTTCCCGCTCAGCCAATAGACAATTGTTTTGTGTTGACATCACAGATTTTTAAATCACCTTTCACTGTTCCAGAAACGTTTTACAAATATAAAACCTGCATTGACCAAAAATTCACAATAGAAAGTGTTTGTTTGCTTGTTTGCTGTTCGAGGTGTCCAGTTAACAGTTTTATAGACACACAGTCTCTTTTATAATCGAAAGTCTATGAGGAAAATGCTTTTTTTCCAAAACACTGGACAACGGTTTGTGATACTTAAACAGGATTTTTTTTAATTCTGGAAAGTTGTCATGGTGGCAACTATTTTGACGGCAGCAACTATTGTATCTTTCGCCACGACGATCGTAGATAAACAGAAAAAAAGATCTTTCACGTTACGAAGTGAATCCACCAGAAATGTGCGTTTGGATGTATTTGATTGGTCAACAAGGCGCCTTATTAGATAACATTGCAGTTGAGCCAGGTTTAACTTTATTGCCTGATGACCGTGTGTTTTTTATGTCGGAGCCCCCCCACTGCAATATCAGACTAGTTCCATACAAATAAATGAGAGGACTGAGTTTATGTATTGAAGTGTATTGAATGGAGCAAGGCTGCATTGTATTGCTTTTAAATTCCATTTTAATTTATAAGATTAGAGAATATGTTTTAATTCTTTCAGAAGTTACAGTTTTGCCTTTCTGACATCTTATAAACCTATATTTTTTCCTTTTTTTTTTCTTTTTTTTTTACATCTAACTATCTCTGAACTGTCCTGTATGCAATTCAAACTTGCAAACTTCTTTTCCCAGGGTAATAAATTTTACATAATGCTGTATCCTGATTTAAAGGGTGTGCAAATTATAATCTCACACTGTCTCTGTCTCTCTCCCTTTCTCACACAGTCCCTATTTTCCCTCCCTCTCTCTCCACACGCGCACACCATCCCTCTATTATTGGAATACTGTCACGGAAACACACACACTCTGCTGTAATATAATGCTGTAGTTTGATCCAGACCTCCCATTCATTTGTTTAGCTATAAAGGTCTATGAAGTTGATATGTGTTTACATATTTGTTCACCCCTTCACTCTTTTCCAGTAACTATGGCCGCTGGCTTGACTTGTATATATGTGTG
>NW_023340246.1:11094184-11094320 GCF_004916995.1 Morone saxatilis
GTGTGTGTGTGTGTGTGCTCGTCCCATTTCTGAATTACACAACTCTTTCCACCCTGGGTCCTGAGAACTGGTCTGATGTGACCTGATGATTTTATTGCAGCAACAGTCCTTCTGAGGACTCTCTCTCTCTCTCTCT
>NW_023340246.1:11094400-11113123 GCF_004916995.1 Morone saxatilis
CACACACACTTACTTTCCCTCTGTGTCTCTGTCTCTCACTTCCCCCTCTCAATTTTTTTCTCCCTCCACATCTGTTAATCTGCTCAGGGAATAACAGCAGACAGAGTTTTCCAAACCTCTGTGCATTTACGTGTCATGCAATTCATCATTGGTAAGTCGTGGAAGAGCACAAGTTCTGAGAAAGTCAGACTCCAACCCAGAAATGGACCCTGAACTCGAATCAGATTATGGCTTGCTCATCCAGTAGCCGGGAGCTGGAAATAGGTTTATTGCAGGTTTGGGGTTGAGGTGGTCAGCTTGCGCCCAGAAAGGAGTAAACAATGTTCTTATCTGCATCTTCAAACCATCCTTGAGTGTCCATCTCCTATAAAAAGTCTACGCTGAGCTATAAAAAGTCCATGCTCAGCAGAATCCAACCCTAACCCTAACCTATTTACTCCTTTTTTTTTTTTTTTAAATATTCAATCATTTTTAAAAGGATGCATGCAATTAAATGAGAGAGGCAAGATGACATACAGTTACCTGCTGAGGTTCTTTTTGGATCCATTTAGGTGGTGCACCAAATACTAAACTTTAAGACAATCACTCCCCATCACTCCAGCGTGAGATTTACCGTATGTCTCACACTGTGAGCATTTCACTGTCTGTGTGGTGCTTTGCTGAACAATGTGGCTAGCCGGCCGCTACGTGAGCCAAAATGACTTGCATGAATAGAAAGAGCCAAGCCAAGCTACTGCCTCTGTTAGGAAAGGCCTCACCACTGCTTTAGCCCCTCAGCTTGCTTCCATTACACCGACATGGGAAAAGATACTCTGGAAGAATCAGCAATTTTATTTTACTCTCACTTAAGAGTCCGCCCAGTGAATAGCCACCCAGGTTTGGTTGCATATTCTGACTTAAGTAAAAAGTGACATACAGTAGCTGCAGAGCAGTTGGTGTATGTGATATATTAAACTTCTGAGAGCTTTGGGACAAATGGTGGACTTCAGTTTACGTAAGTGACATGACTTTTGCTTGTTTTTGCTGAAGGTTAAAAGTCAATCATGCATAGGGCACGGCTGCTCTTTACCAGTAATGTGTGTTTGTTAGTACAGGGCTGTCTGCAAAGCCATTAAAGCCCCGACCCCTGCTTTTAGACCTCGTCGTGCCCTCTGGTCTTTGTCTTTTCATCGTGGTTCATCTCTGATTGATTGTGACAGGGAACAATAACGGGCACACAGAGAAAGGGAATTCTCTCTGGCTACTTGTCAGTCCATATTAGCTCAACCCAACCAAGCCCCAAATCTGTGCGACTGATTGCCAGCCCAGTAGCAGAAGATGGCATAAAAATGTATGCTACCAGTTTCTAAAAAGCCACCCTTAATAAAGGCTTTATAATGAGTAAATAATGGCTTTATTAATAAAACATATAGTAATGCTATATAGATCCATAATAAGCCAGTTATAAGAACAACGTTTGGATTAGATTGAGCTAAGAGAAGGGTGTTTTTTCTCTTTCATTAACAACTGTTAATGTATCTAACACATGCGATCAATTCTGCAGTTACACATGTTAATAAAATCATAAAGCTTCATGAATTCCTCATTTTCCAAATTAGTTTGCGGTTCTTATGTTAGTAGTTAATTCATGGATACACTGCAAGGGCTTCTAATAAACCACAAATTTAGTTGCAAATGTTAATAAGTTAAGACATAATACTTGCAGATGCTCTACAGATCTTTTTTATTGTCATCCTGATGAATTCAAGAGCTAAAAAGACCAAGCACGTGTCATGCTGGAGGAGCTAACTAGAAGGTGGTACCAAATGTATAATACGTTTCTCAGGTTTATGTGTGATTTATACTGACCATTTTATGAAAAATCAGAAAATAAAGAGATGGCTGCATATTAATATGTTCTGAAAATAAGAGTAATTGCTTTTTGCCTGGGAAAGCTGTTAAGCAACAATCCCTGAGAAAGAGAAGTTGAATTTATTACTCTGCTAGAAAAAAAGCCTCTGCACTGCGCCTGCAGGAAACAGGTGGGACTGGTGAGATTCAAGTAAGAAAAAGTATGTTCGTATGGAACCAAAACATTTGGAGAAAATAGCATTTTAAATGGCATTTCAACATGGCAGACAAGACCAGTAGGTAAATTCATTATTTCCTATTTTGGAGTTAAATATTTTTACAGATCTATTACATTTGATTATTTAATAAATGCATTGTAATTGCTGGAGTGATTCTTAAGATTTAAAAAGGGCTCATACAGATTTTTGCATGTTGTGTTTTTAATAATAACCACAATCAATAAGTCAATCAAACAATGCCAAAAACGTCACCTAAATGTCATCTAAAGGCAAGATGACTCTGACCGGGTGAATGTCAAACAGTACAGGGATTCAGAATCGTTCTCCTTACTCTGAGAAAAATGAGGTCTAACTGTACATCCAGCCACCGTCATGTTATGACTTTTTTCCCCCCTCCCTCTTTATTTTTTGTTCCATTAGGGCTTCATACTGTAAAAGAGCACCAAAACAAACAGAGACCGAGCAGAGGGAATGAAAGACTGCAGTGTTTTGGGAACACCGGAGTTCTGACTTCACATGCGATTCCTTATCAGCTGGCTGGAGTGAAGGGTGACAGGTGAGTTGACAGGAGAGTATGACTTTAAAAAAACAAGAAGTAAACAGCTGCATTTTTAAAATCACATGACATTTCCTGTTATTGGTGGAGAAAAGTGCTCTGATTTAGTCCCCTTTTAATACAATAAGTCAAACTAAATTGCATATGGACAAAGAAGTTGCATATTCTTTCTAAATCACAAGAAAATGTAACAGTAGCCATAGTTTCAAATAAAAGTGCTTCCACCATGGACAACTGAGATACACATCAATTTATGCCCCAGTTAGTGAAACAATCACTATATGACAGTTGCATAACAGACCAAATCTGCTATTAATGTAAAAGAAATCTCATAAAAACATCTTGCATAACACGTGTTCTTTTCCAGTATATTCTTTGATGTCCCAGAAATAATTTGAACCTGTTAGGGGTAAGGACTTCCAGTGAATGGCAGTGTGCTCATGGCTAGTTTCCATCACAGTTCTTCCCTTCCATACAGGTCCCCACTTTTTCTCCTTCTTCTTCCTTTTCTTCTTCTTCATCATCCATTCTAATAGATGCACCGCAAAAAAAAGGCCATTGCTGCTGGCTGGCCAAAAAAGAAAAGCTTGGCTCAACTTCTTTGTTCATTCACTTTCCATTGCAAATCCAACAGGCATTCTCTCAGCTCTCCTTTTCCCTGACCACAGCTATGGCTTTGGATACAGCAGCAAGTCTGTCCTTTCTCCTTTTGTGTTTGAAGATAATGTCCACTATTTAAAGGGAAGGGAAATTAAGTTCAAGGTAAAAATCCAGCCTGAAAAGGACTCTTTGACCATTCAGGAGAGCACAGCCTATATTTGTGACTATTAACAATGTCACCCCAAGGCTAGAAACAGGAAAGTTGCTCTACTGACAATGTAGAGACTGTGACTTTGTGGAATATTTTGCAGAAAATATGCTACAAAGTAAGTCTCCTTCGTTCATTGTCCATAAAGCAGCTCCCGGCAATTTTTTCTTTTTGTCACAGATAGTTTTGTACAGGGATCTCTGCAATCTAGCTTTAGTAGTGTGCTCTCAACCTTCACAAAGCTAGAAAGAAATACTTTAAAATCATACTGTGATTGCAAGATGAAGTTTGGTTTGGGTTGGAGTGAGTTGTTAAGAGGAAAATTACTACTTGTCATCCAAAACTGACTAGGGGGAGAGGGAGAAAAAAAAAACAAGACAAAAAAAAAAATTATGACCTCAAGTTTTTAGGAAAATCTACACCCTTAACAATAAATGACCTCCAAAGTGGTGTTCAGATCTAAGCCATGAGGCCACAGGGTCAGTCTAAGTATTTGTCACAGCTAAGAGTCCAAAAGTCAACGAGCATGGGTTTCGTCAGTACCTAGTAAAATCCTGCCATACTACCTCTTCGTTCATGTCTTCTCAGCTACACTTGCAAGACTTGACAATCATGTTGGAGAGCTGCTCCACTTTGGGGGTTCGTCCAGAGTAGTAGAGTATAGTGAGGGGTTCCAGGTCTTGAGGGACACAGCAGGGCGAGGCCGATGCCTCCGGATTCAGAGTGTTGTACAGGCTCAGCAGCTATTGAAAAGCACACAGAAGAGATCAAAAGTTACTTTCAATAAAACATACAGTTGTATTATAGTCAGTGTCTGAATCTTGGCTAGTTTAAATCAGTGTAATAGCTAAACTCTGAGACTGATAGACTCATCTATATGATAATCGAATATGCTTTGTTTCCACATTTTCTGCCATGAAGGTCTATAAAATAATGCCTGCTTGTCTAAATGTTTTTTTTGGACACACAGCAGTGTTGAAACATACAGTGCACCTGCAGGCTCAGGAACCAAAACATAAAGTTAAAAGAGGTTAAAAATGAACCCTGTCACTAAGGCTATTGCGATTAACCCAATAATAAAGAGGAGGGAGGGAGAGTGCAGGTAATTAGGACAAGCAGATACTGTTATAAAGCATTGTCCCACTGCACCCCCTACAAAATAATTTGCAAAAACAACAACAATTGGGATAATACCGCATACTTTGCTGTTGAGCCACACTAAATCACAGCACGGGAAATTCCTTAACCATGACAGTCCTACTTCTTACCAAGGTCAAGAATAAACTTTACACTCAACACTATCAACAGTTTGTATAGGGACTATTAAAACGTAGTTCCAAAGATTATTAGACATTATTATTATCTAGAGCAAACAGGTCATTATTGATGGAAAGGCATGTTGCTCTTGTGTGTCAATATGTTTAATATTCAGGTGGATTCAGGCGGATTCACTATCAGCTCTGAACACATGGTGCATCCTAAGTGTGAAGGACAGTGTGAATGTGAAGGGAAGTAAAACAATTACATAAATATAGTAACATAACAGTATAGTATAACAATATTTTTTGTTGGTGGCACATAATTTTCTCTGCCAGTGTCAGTGTTCTCTCTCTATCTAGCTCCTCGATCGCAATTTGGATCAAGTCTAATTATTTATGGGTCCATTTTGGATTATTGTATGTCGGTCAGGATCAGGCAGGTTTTCCATGGGTCTCAGATAGAGTCTAACGTATTTGTCCTGTAAAGACCTCTAGGTGGAGGCAGAGGTCTCAGAGGTGGATATCTCAAAATCTGGGCAAATAGAACTAGAACTGTATGTCTACTTAACACTAGAATAAATGAAACTATGCTGTTGTTTTTTTCAATGTGGAAAGTTTCCCACAAACTCTCCTGTTTTGTATCTCTGTTCTTACCGAGCTGTGTGTTGTATCTGAGCTCCTCAGGTAAGGGCAGGGCCCGGAGCAGTAGTTGGCATCATAACCACTGGGCTCATGGATCCACTTCCAGTCCAAGTCACGGCGGAAATCGATGTGGAGCCGGCGAACACAGCAGCTCTCCTCCGTGTTTCTGTGATGAAGATGCACAACAATAGTGTAAGCTTTTCACATTCAGGCAATTATGAAATTTGAAGAATTTGATGAACTGACCCAAAGACTAAATGTACAAGTAGGTATGACTTACGAGAAACAGTAGTTTGTGTCCAGCGCTCTCTTGCGTCGGCGTGTGGACTGAGTGTCCAGGCGGTGGGGTGGGATCATCATGAGGATAAGGTGAGGCAGGTTCTGTTCCTTTTTCTTGTTCAGGTGATCCAGATCCAGGCGTTTGTGCTCCTCATCTCCATCCACGCCTTAATTATAGACATGATCGAGGTACACTTAAACCAACCATTTAGTGGCTTTTTTCCTTTTTCGTAATTGCCCTCAATCTGAGCATGCAATTTGCTAAATTATTGACTATAAACCTGCCATCCCTGTAATTCTTTTACACAATGCAAAAGAAAAAATAAGAAAAAAAGGATTTTGTCTGACAAATTGTTTCTAAAAGCACAAATAAAATATATGTCTATTCTTAGTCCTTTGAGGCAAAAGTTTAATCGGGTAATGGTTCACCTTCAATATAAAGACAGCACTAACTACAATTAAACCACATTGTACCAAACTACCTAAAGTGATAAATACACAAATTATCTGATATTATTTGCCAGAATTAAGGCAGACTTTAAAAAATGAATAAAGAAGATGGCAAGACAGCATTAACTTTTGCAGAAATTAGATTAAAAGAACAACTAACATCTGGCATCAATAAGTTATAAGACAAAATGTCATTGAAGCCCACCTTTAAATTTCACCTCCAGCACCTCGTTCTCATTGTCAATGATGTCTCCATTTGGGTTGAAGGTGTGGCAAGGACAGTGCACACTGATTTCCAAACCCAGATTAGTTCCTGATAGCAAACAATTATGAAAAAGAGGGTTTTCAATTGAAGTATTTATTTAAAAAAGAAGCCCAAGTCAGCAAATCTCCTGCTATCGTTGTAGACTCAACAAATTACAGTGACCTCAGTCTCACCTCTGTTCATCAGCCATTCCCGCACTGTTTCAGTCACATCGAAAGAGACCCACTCTTCAGTACCTTTGGTCAGCACGTTCTTGGCTCCAATGTAGCGTTGTTTCCTAATGTGTTCATTTGGCCTCACAATCTGCAAAGCAATAACACGCGGTCACTCAGTTTTCTCTCAATACTGGAACAGCTTTAACAAAATAACATGTAGAATAGAGCGGACACCAGACAGGACAAGAACAAGAAGATGTAATTTGTTAAACTCATGTCTTTGTTGTAATTATCTAATTAGAGTTTTGATCACTTGTAATAAATTATGTTATGAGCTAAGATAATTACATGATGATTGAAAAAGTGAATAAAAGGGACATTAGATTCAATAAGGCGACTAAAACGAGAGAGTCTGCAGAAATGCTAGCTTTAAATTCATGTCATGTTTGTGTCCACCAAATTAATATAAGTCCAATATTCACTCTTATTTTAGCTCTGCTTTTCTCTCCTGGTGGAAATATGTGGCTCTTAAGTTTGCTAGCTGTTACTTTCTTCAGCAGCTAGCTAGATGCTTGCCTTGTCTGTACTGAATGTTGTTTTTGGCTCGGTAAGAAAGACATTATTAAAGCTTGCTTGCTGAAAACAGGTGCCTGGTGGAAAGTTGTGCAGAGTTAGATGTTAATTCCCTGTGGGTTTTGTCACTGCGTGCAACCGCTTTGACATTACACCTAGTTTTTTTATTCTTTCACAGTATAATAATATTGATTTAGTGACATTGTGAAGTGTTTTTGGTTAAAAGGAAACTTGGTGGTTGTTCTGTGTGTTCAGTGGGAGCACCTAACATAGCATAAAGGTAGCGCTAATGCTAAGCTATAACTCCTGACCTGTCTTTCAGGTCATGCCTTGTGTCCAGAGTAAAACAACAATACACTATTATTATTCAAATTTGGATGAAAAGTAGTAAGTAAATCAAGAATTACTCTGTCCTGTATTCCCCTTAGTAAAATGTTCATAATGTTGGTAAAATGAGACATGGGTTTGTCTGCACATCGATCCTGATTGTCTGCATATGGTGGTATTTTTTATTATTTTATTTAAATAATTATCTTTATATTGGACCCTTAATGCAAAGGACATTATGCAATAATAGGGACCTGATGACATTAACTCCAACTTATAGGAGGTGGATCATTTCATCACTCAGCACACCAGAGCCCCCTTTTTACAGCTTAATAAACTTTGCATATGGTTTTGAGGACTTAATGTAAAAGACCTCTACATAACCAAAATGAGGGCCATATTCTGCCTGGCCTGCCAGGACCCCTGTCCCGATTCTGCTAACATTTTGCAGGCCTGTTGAGCTTTTTGGCTTTTGGTCTGGCTGTCACCCACGCCTGCAACCACAATCTGATTATTGTTGGCTCTCTTTGTCAATTAGGGCTTGAAATCATGTGGTGGAGAACAACTAACCAGCTTATGTAAGATGCGTTCTTGACAGACTAGAACTGAACTATCTAGTAACAAAGATTATATTTAAGTAAAGACAGACTTTTAAAACTCTGTGCTGCCTTGACTGTAAGCTTTGCCTTTTTGATCTTGGTAGAAGGACAAGGAAACGGTACCTTTACGCACCTGGTAGAGCTCAATCCGCTGTTCATTCCTCTTGGCGCTTTGATTTGGCATCCTCAGAGCTCGAAACTCTGCTCTGAAGAGGTTGGTTGAATTCCTTTCCATGGCGGAGACGTTGAAGCGGAAAACCTTGGAGGTGATGCCTTTTGGGCAGTAGAGCAGATCATCTGGAACAGAGAGAATAAAATAAAAGTTTTGTGAGAGAACAGGCTTAGTCATTCTTATCAGGATATGATGCAATAGTAGTGTTTGTCTAAACACAGACATCACCTCTGGGTAGCATAATCACAAAAGCTTGATTTGTGACTTCCTTCTTATGAGAGTTGAAACATTCAAAGGTAGGCCTGTTTCCCAGCAGACATTTTGAGTAGGAAAAACACAGGTTTATAGTCCATTACATTTAACCACAGTCCCGGTAAACCATGACAGTGTGACAGTGAGCCAGCATACACAATACCAGGACCCTGAAACTGAAGCAGCTAAATGGAATTCAGCCATCATTTATTGTGTTATTTAAACGACTAGGAACAAGGTGTTGCCACCATAAAACAAAGCTTGCTGTTGTGCTGTGGAATTATATCTGATTCATGTTTGCAGTTGACATCAAAAGCTGTGAATGTATGATTAATAATGGTTAATGATTCGTCTGACAATTATTTTCTCTTTTAAATCGACTGATCGTTTCGTTTATGATGTCAAAAAAATAATTTCCTAAACCTCAAGAAAATTTGATGAATTGCAGAAGCAACAAATACTAATTTTAATCGAATAAGACAAGAAAGCAGCAAATCCTTATAATTGAGTAGCTGTAACTGTGAATTTTAGTCATTTTTGCTTGAAACAAACACTTAAAAGGATTAACTGATATTTAAAACAGTTTCAGATAGTTAAAAAATACTATAATAATATTCTGGCTGAGTGACTTGGTGAGGGAGGTGTAGGTTGGGTGAGTCTTTGGATCAAACTGTTATCCACTTGATGCCAGAGTAATTTCAGTCATGCTCCAAAGAGGTACAGTACTTTTGTTAACTGAGTTGGCAGCAGACATAATAATTTCAAACTCTAGATGGCAATGCAATGGGTACTTTTTCTGTTTTTGACATATCGTATTGCTTCAGACGTGTTGAAATAATGCGATACTTTAATAGGAATATAATGGCATGGATTTACAGCAAATGTTTCTTTTACACACTAGAGGACTTAAAACCCATCCATACCTAAAATATGATCTTGTGTTTACTGACTCCTTAATGGCTGGCAGAAAGTTTATCAGCCCACAGTGAATGATTAGTGTGGTTGCCTTGCCTTATCAAAATTCTTCAGTGTTTCTCTTACACATTTTGTCTATATTTGGTGGAAATAGAAATGTTGTAATTGAAATAGCAATATTATTGAGCTGAGTATGACTTCACCTCCCTGGTATCTGCGTATCAAAACCCTCGCTATCCTCAGTCCCACTGACAACTTTTTGGACCCAAACCCCTTTCTGACCATGATGACTTCTCCACAACCCAACCTCAGTCATTGACATATGCCAGATTCTGTATGCGTACCATGCTATAAAAGGAAATCTTTCCGATGTTTGCAGTCCAGCTTCTCAATGCAGTAATTTGCCAGTCTTCCAGCAGTCTTCTGCTTCATTTGCACCTGTCACGGATTTGTGTTGGTTCACAGAGCTGCCTCAGATCCACCAAAGGTCAACAGTTTACCTTCAAAAACCATCAAAAAGTGAGTGTGTGTTTGCCCACATTAACCGAGGGAAAGAGAGTGATGTCCCTGGCTCAGAGTCAAAAATTTATAAGCCAGACTTCTGGTCCTGTTATACCACAACGGACAACACCCTAAGGCTGTGTCTTCGTAACACTGGCTTCACTCACAGTCTGCCATTTCTACTTGATCTTAAAGGAATAGTTCGTCACTTTCTTGCTGAGAGTAAGAGAGAGAAGATGAGAACAGCTGAGCAGTAAATATAAAGCTACAGACAGCAACCAGCTTAGAGCAAAGACTGGGAGCACGGGGAATAGCTAGACTGGCTCTTTCCAAAGGTAACAAAATCAACCAACCAGCATCTGGCTAGGATAAAGGCCTGTAAGTGTCGAAACATGTTGTATGTGACAAAGAAGACTCACTGGACTGTTACCAAGACCGCTTTGGATGCAGAAATGCTAATCAGAGTGTATCGACAACATCCGTCATGTCAGCAAGTGACCCAAAATGACATACGTTAAAGTAATAACCATAGTAATTATGATGGGAGCAAAAGAGGAAGTCATGTGACACTATCGTAGGGCGACAAAGTTCAAGTAGAGGAGGAGGTTTGGTGGATGAATGGGGCAACAAATTATGCTTCTATGTGTTGTTGCAATGGACAAACTACGTATTGTTTCATTTGGAGGAACTGTTGGAGAGAAATCTGACACCTCTTCTGAAAAATATGATAAAAAGGCTTTGGATTAGTTACCATCTGTACATTTTCAGACAGTACTAAACTGATTAAGACAAAAAGTGAGGAAATTAAATGAAGCACATCATTTGTGTGGGACGACGCGTTTGTCATTTGCTTTGATGCTTAAGTTGTTTGCAAGAGGACTGAAAGCAACATAAGACAAAATGTGTTTGTAAAAATATACCTGTCATCAGGTGAGTTTTCGATCCAAAATATTTTAAGTAAAATTCATAAAAGGTTTGAGTTTCGACGGGAAAGGTTTATACCTTCTGGGCTACTGTATAAACATGGCGGTTCAACATGTATGTAGATAAAATCTTGTCATTCTAAGGGAACGGAAACAACGATTCTTATTTTGAGGTGATTATACACTAATGAAAACATACCTATGAATATTATATCCTCTTTCTGCCAGTAGATCCTAAATGTTTTACACTGGACCAAACAAAACGATTTTAGTATTTTAAACTTATCTTTAATATTAAAAAATAACTTCAAAAATTGTTAATCTCTTACTTTAAGGTGTTACCAATCAGATCAGCGCTGTGGACGGGACATTGGGCGAGACTACAGAGGGGTGACTAAAGACAGAGAGGTGGTGGCATCAGGGCCAGAGTAGCATATTTTTAAATGGATTTATTTTATCAGCAGTCAGACAGAAAAAACAATACAATAATTTGAAAAATTAGGAATATTGGATCCGATAATCGAGCAGGCCAATAATTGGTCCATCCTTAAACAAGATATTGAGTCAATCTGCTGGTACGCTATTTCGCTTTATTGTAATTTAAATGAAGAAAATAATCTTCCCCACCAGAGTAGAAGAAGGAGTCTAGCACAACGAATCTATAAAATTGTTCATCTTGACTGCACCAGCATACGAAAATCACATTAACCAGTCTCAGTGAGCAGGCTCAGTGTATGCATGTGGATATAGAGGGTATTGACAAAATGCATATTTACAAGTATGACATAATCTTGAACACTCTGCCATGCCAATACCACAGTTTTAGGATTGAAAAGTAAAAACATGGAGAATATCATGAGCTTGTCGACATTTTAAGTATCTGAAGTAGAGATGTTGACTAGGTCACACACACATACAGGTACTTGTGTGTCAGGTCAGCATTTATGCTATTATAGTGACTTTATGTAATTTTCCCCTTCTGGTTTTTTAGCTAATCACATCTAAATCTGGCATGAAGACCATAAGATTACAGTAAAATAAACTGTGATCTTCACCCAAGTGTTAGAAAAAGGGTACTTGTATGTAAATCTGTCTTACATCTTTGTATTTAAAGCGCTGTGGCTCTGGAACCACCACACCAACTCAAAGAACCTACTGCCTGGCGTTTTTGTCAAAACCATTTTGTGAGATTCAAAACAGAACATTGCTGAGGGAAAATAGGTCTTTTGAGAAACACCTGTTGATTTCAAAGGGGCTGTGATGCAATGGTCTTGGCTTTGCTTTAGACCATGAGGCCCTCTTTGGCTCTTCCACACGCACAGCATTTATCCTATTCTACTTTCTCAGTAATCCAGACTCAGTCGAACCACATGCTGTATGAATCTCCCTCAAGTGCTGACACATGTCCCTCTCATCACAGGTTTTCCACTTCCAGTTCATAGCTTTTAATTCTATAGAGGAAATAGTTGTGAGTTAGAGTAGTAGAGGTTCAGCACAAATCCCACGGACTAAAAATAATGTGAGCCTAACAGGCCTGTTGCTGATCATTTTAACAAATATTTCACAAACCCAAATAAACCTTGTTATTTGTGGAATCGTGGAATCATTCAGGTTTAAGGGGATGAATGCCGGCTCAGTTTCACACTCAATTTGGCTAAGTTAAACCTGAGCAGCGCAGTAAATGATCTAATGCTCCTGGGCCACCCGTGTGGGTAATTCACTTGCCAAGATGGGCAGTGGGGTCGCTTTAAGCTCCGGCTCAGTGTGGAGGTGGGTGGTAGTGATGTGTCAGTGTATGCGAAGGTTTCACAGGACCCCACTCCTCCTCCTGTACAGTGAGACTCCAGGGGAGAGAGGGATCCCTTCTATCCAGACTAACGGGGAGGTCCTTCCATCATCTAACTTTTCCCTGTCCACCTCTGTTAACTTTTCCTACTCCTTCTCCTAAAGGCATCCCCATCCGCCTGGGCAGATGTCCCTCTCATTTGGGCCTGACTGGAAAGGAAGTGGGAACATCTGGGGAGAAGGACAGGATCCATGGAGGGGGGAAAAAAAAAACAAGGGGAGGAAGAGTGGAGTCAGGAGTAGGAGGAGAGTGACTTTCCTGGAACACTGGTGCAGGGTTTAAACAGGTTGGTGAGCACTACAGTAACAAAGCACATCCTCCAAGCACAGGGCAAGCACACCCTTCAGTTTCACTATGCGCAGATATCTAGAATTCAGGATCCTTTAACAAGAGGGAAATTTTTTTTAACGTGGTAATTTAACTTTTTGGGTGAAAAATAACATATCAGGCACAATTATTCAAACAGTATTTCTTTATCTTAAACCAGCTGGGGGGGATCTTTAATGTACAGCTGATCAAAAACTAGGGGATAAAAATAGGTGCTGGGTAACAAGCTATAAATACCGCTAATGTTTACCAGTGACACAGGAACCTAGCTGTTGTTTAGAGATTGGAGCGTCTTACCGGGGGGCTCCTCATTTGGTGCGTAATTGCGCACTACGGGCCCACTGAAAGGAGAAAGTGATAGAAACTTAGCTGTCCGAAGAGTTGTAATACTTACTGCTTTCTGGCGGTCCATAGACCATGTTGAATTTGTATATCTCTTTAGCATAGTACTCTGTCTCTGTGTTGTCCTGGCCGCAACTTTGCTGCCGATCCCTTCTAAGCTCCTCCAGTAGCTCCTTGGTGCTGTTATACAACGCTTGGATTTGATAAGGGATTTTATTCGGTCCGAGGGAGTGTGGAGGACTCGTCAATCGGAGTTTGCTCAAAATCTGGCCCCGTATCGCCTCGACCCTCTTCCTTTTCACATGGTCGATATCCACGGTGGCACAAGTTGACAGAGACGAGCTCAAAGTCGCGCAGTTGAGGAGGAGGACGAACAGTAAAGCCTTACCCAAATGCATCTTTCTCTCTGCATTTGGTTCGCTTTGGGTCAGTTAAAATGTGCAGATTCACGGGCGAGGACTGCCAAGGTCAGTGTCAATTAGCCCTTCAAATCAAACTGATAAGCCCTGCTGTCGTTTCTTTCAACTTTCCTCGGGAGCTAGTGATGAAGATGGCAGTCCCTTTTTGCTATCAGCAGAAATCCAGGTTTGTGTTCGCCCATGAGACATTACTCAATTCAAAGTCCCGAACAACAGAAAACGCTCCGCATTTATGAGATTTATCCGGCACAAATATATCTGTAGGAGCAAACTTTTCTTTTGCATTCTTGTGCTCAGTCCGGTGGA
Organism: Morone saxatilis; assembly: GCF_004916995.1. Lineage (NCBI taxonomy): Eukaryota > Metazoa > Chordata > Actinopteri > Moronidae > Morone > Morone saxatilis. The sequence continues at coordinate 11,108,386 of NW_023340246.1, forward strand.
TTTAAGTGGTCCCACAGCTTGGCATATTTCTCCTCTTTTCTGTCTCATTAAAATCTAGTGCCTCTTTATTGTCTCTGAGGAGGCAGACCGCAGGCTGTCAGGTTAACGAGGTATATGCGACTTTGAGCGGTCTGTATGGCCTCACATGTTTTTTATACGACTGGTTTTCTGACGTTTGATGGAGGAGGGACCGCAGGCACCCGGGAGAGCCCGAATCATAACAGGGCTCACTGCGACGCACCAGGCATCAACTGTGACATTACAAACATGTAAAATAGCCAACTGTTTTATTTTATCAACACGTCAATCATATGACAGTTGGAAAGTTTTCAGGGTTTTTTTATATTCTGGTCAGTTTGTTCTTTATTAAGGCGTCTGAAAGGGAGTAAATATCTGGTCTTGTGGTCCTTCTTTGCCAAAATATACATTTTTATAAATAGCATACATTGTGATCTTACAGAGGTCTCAGTTGATGTCTCTTCTGGTCATCTTTGCTGTATTGTAGGTGGCCTGGGTCGTGCACCATCTAGTGGCAAGTTGTAGATCTCGCAGGTGCCTGCTATGTCGAATAAGTTCTCCTTTTATTCCTCCTTTAGCCATTAAGTTTCTCTCAGTCTTATAATATTGCACTTTTTCAATATGATGCTGTTAAGATGTTTATTTTCTTCTGAAACATAAAAGCTTAACGTTTGCTTTTTAGGCTGATTCAAGGGCAGCAGTTTAAGGGGGAAAGGTAGACCAACAAAACAGTACTTAAAATACTAAGTATAAAGTTGTAGTATAAGTAAGTATATATATTGTATCTAAAACTTGCTTTGGACAAAAGACGATTTAAAATGAGTATTTGTCTGAAAATATGCTATTTCTTTAGCAGCAATCACAATAACTGATTTTTACCCATACACAAAATCCAAACAAATTATATCTGATAATTAACAGCTGGGTCCTTTGTCTGCTCTTCTTTTTGCTGGAGATGTCTTACAAAGACTCACATAATACATATTTTGTAGTCAGAAGCTCCTCTCAAACCATTTCAGACTTCACATTCTGGCGACATGATTGCATTACTGTTCAAAAGAACCAAAGTGTCTTCAGTATGTGCAGATTTTCCCATGCCCTCTGCAAACCACCATCCACATGAAATTCATTTTTCTGCACTGATGTCTGAAGGTTTATTTGCAGGCCCTTAAGTTACTTTATCTTTTTGATTTCCCCCCCCCACCTCCACAGTCTGTTTTATCTCTATTCATAGACCATATCCACATTCTCAGACCTATTTTAGGTCAAAGCTCACTCAACCACTGGAGGCCCCGTACCCAAACATGGGGTCTGGTATTTCACTATGTTTCTTTTGCCCACCAGTTTGCATAGCAAGAATGATTTTGTAGAATGTCCAAACTTGGTAAATATTTGGCTTCATATCATGAATCATATGCCCAGGTGCCTGTGTGCACTATATTCATACACAACACATTTGATTTATTTTGCTAGTTTGCTGTTGTTGTTTTTAAATGTGAATGAAAATGAATCTTTTTATACATGCTCATGCACCGTCTCATACGTGACATGATGTCTGTTATTAAATGTCCTCTTGAAAAAGCATGATAGGATTCATTTTAACATGTCTGTGAAAAGTGATGTCTAAATTTCTTTTCAGTTGAATCAGCAGTTTGTTGTTCCATTGTGCTGTTAACGCAGGCGAAAAGTAAAAGCTCTAAATCTCTTAAATCAGGCTCCTCAGTATCTGTTGTCTTTGATGCCTTGGTCATAGGAACAGCATTGTTTTTCTGTTTATTGTTTGGGAATTGGTTTCCAGTAACGTCGATCCGAGCTTTGGCTGAAATGTCTTCATTCATGACTTTGGCTCAGTGATGTGACAGCACTCCAAACCCAAAATGGGCGTTTTAACTTTCTGCATGATTCAAAAATAAGCAGGGAATGAGACGTCTTCATAGCCAATGTGGAACTATTTTAAAACGAGCACCCAGGTGGAATGTCTCAGACACTTCCCTACAGTACTACTGCATACATTACTGCATTGCATTACAGCTTATCTTCAAAGATTGAAAATAATTTTAGGGAAGGGTTAAGTACAACACATTCCTTTCTAATGTGTAACACTTTTGTCTTTTGTTTTGCGAAATATTATCTTCTTTTAGTAAATAATTTCCAGTTTGTGTGGCACACCTCAGTGAATACACCTTTACTTAATGTGTCTTATTTAAATCTCCTTTCTATAGATCAACACTGTGTAGCAGTTCACACCCCTCTGTTTTTTTGTTTGTTTGCTTGTTTTGATGGCTTAAAGAGGTTTCTCGTTCTGTTTCTGTGTTGCTGTCGTTTCTGTCTCATTCTTTGGCAATTACTGTAATGTTGGCAGTTCTCCATTAAGCCAGCAGGTGATGCTGCTTAACAAACAATGTCTGCTGTCTGCCTCTGTGTACTTGCACAAGAGCAGAAACTCAACATCTTAAACATCTTAAAAGGATCATGTTATATTAAAATGTACACTCAGTGGCTTCTTTATTAGGTTCACCGCTAAAATCTAATGCAATTCAATACACAGCCATAAATTGAGGAAGTGTATATTTAATGCTTAATTAAAGAGGTTTTACAAATCCTACAACAGTATTTTGTAAGTGAAATAAATTCCTAAGGGGGAAATAAATTATGTATTTTTTGTGAAACATTTAGTTGTAATATAATTTCTGCTAAATCAATTCATGAAGCAGTTCCTTAATTTTTAAATATACATTATGTGTGAATCTGTATCAGCTGATGTATTAAATTATTACTATTAATATTAAATTATCTAAACTCATCATCATTATCATCAGTACAGTACAGTACATCCTCTCTTTAGTCATATCAGAAATGTAAAAGAACAAGGCAGAATTAAGATAGTGAAGTTTGTGTGGAGAGATTGTGTAAAAGGGGAGTCTTCATCAGGAGGCCATACACACACACACACACACACACACATTATACTGTACAGCACCTGCACACACAAATGTAGTTCACCACACACATGGATTCACCTTCCACACTGCTACAACACTGCATACACATGCACAAAATGAATATAAACAATGTCTCTATTGTATGCTCAATCTCTCTCGCACACAAACACACACACACGATAGCAGATTACTGTTTCTGCTGCTGGCCCAGTGTGGGACAGGACACCAACTGGGCCCTCCGCAGATGCTGTTAAATCTCAGAGTCGACAGCTTGTCCTCCCTCCTTATAAAGTGACTGATATGTGATGTAGAAACATGAGCCCTCAGGTGTTATTTCTGCTCATTACAGCTCACTTCTTTTGGATCCTTAACCGCTGCATCCACTTCCACCCATCTGACTTCTCAGGACAGAAACCACCAGAAAGGTCAACCTAAAACTCTATTAATGTAGTAGTGGTGCGGAAATATAAGAGAAATATCTTGCGGTATTAATAATTTTGGGGGGTTGACTGGGTAAAAGGTTTAGATGTGATTTGTGGGAGCGAGGTGAAATGTGTCTGCGTTTCAGCAGGGGGTCATTCCAAGGTTATTTGTGGTTTCCCTAGTGGGCAAACACCTGATGTAAGTGAAAAGAGCATCACTCCCAAGGTAGGACCACTAACTAGGAGTTGCTAGGAGACCATGATTGGCCATGTGTGTGTGTGTGTGTGTGTGTGCTAGTGTATGTCTGTGTGTGTCTTTATTCATTTTTCTGGAGGACCCATCTGGTTGTTTAAAGAACATCATATGATCACAGTGACAGGTGTTTTGTAGTCTGGGAGGCTTACTGACCAAAAAAAAAAGAAACCAATTTAAACTTTTAAAAAATACATAAAATATTCACACACACAGTTTGATTTAAGTGTTTCTTCATCAGATGAAGTATTAAAGCAAAAAAAAAAGAAAATGTATCAAATCGAATCTCTTTGGGCCATATTTGAGAAAAACAAACTGAAAGTGAGTTCTCTTAGAGGTCCAGTGGGTAACATTTAGGAGGCTCTATTGACAGAAATAGAATATAACATTCAGTTATGTTTTCATTTGTGTATAATTATCTGAATATAGGAATTGTTATGTTTTCATTCCCTAAGAATGAGCTGTTTATATCTGCAGACGCCGCGGGTCGCCTTCCCATTTTGAGCTGCCATGTTTCTACAGTATCCAAAAAGGGACAAACCAAACACTGGCTTTGGATTGGGGCGTTTGTGTTTTTTGCGTGTTTTGCAGCCACCGTAGTTTCTCCTTTGCACTTGGAAGGTGAGGGGGAAACGACAGAGTTGGGATCTACAACTACACCGCTAGATGCCACTAAATCCTACGAACTGGCCCATTAAAAGAGTATTCAGCATTGGACTCCTGTGACATTGTTGGACATGGGCAGCAAAAACAGAGATATTATCTTGTATTCCACCCATTCTTCTTCCTTGTTGAAATCTGGTGCCTATATTGCCCACAGTGTAGCTTGAGATGTGGGTGTATCATGCTAATCACAGCTAACGTAGCCTCAAGCAGAGATGAGGAGCAGGCTACAGATGAGTTCACTGCTTTCAAACTCCTCTCAAACTTGTAGTTTTCAGCCCCAACAGACACTGACTCAAGTGACATCACTTGAGGCAATTTATAAGATTTTGTGCAGTTCCCTCTGGAGCCACAAAAGGCTTCATACAACTTTTTTCACATATGAAGCAGTACTCCCCGAGACCAATAAACAGACCTTGATGTGTAAAATCGGTGGAGTT
>NW_023340246.1:11113223-11139390 GCF_004916995.1 Morone saxatilis
TATGTCATACCACACACACACACACACACACACACACACACACACTCACACACACACACTCACACACACGATGTATTAAACTGTCTGGGGATTCCTAGACATGATCCCAGACATCACCATCAAAGTTCACTTTTACTCCAAGCATCCTCCAGTGATTACCTCACTGCTGGGTCAGGTTTTAGTGAGTCATTCTCCGGCAATCTCTCCGTCTCGCACAACACACGGAAAAGGAATGCAGCTACAGACCGGAGGATGAAAACAAAAACACATGCTGGTAGCCATACGGAGGAATATGTCCTCTTTTATTCCCCGTAATGTAGGTTACATTCCTGCTCACTGTACTTGTCAGAGTAGTTACTGCAGCTGTAGTGCTAAACCTCTTCTAGCGACTGTTGTGTTGTTACAGTTTTTAATATTTTATTGTGGTTCTACTGAGCAGACAGACTTCACCATTTGACCACATAAACACAGTCAGACTGCTTAAGACTGGCTAGACGGAGTCAGACAAACCCCAAATACTAAGCAGCATCCTGCCAGATTTCCCTACTACAGCACACTGACAAGCCAGCGCAGTAAAGTCTGCTTCGTCTGGGGGTAACAAGCCTATGAGTCATACTTGGGAGTCAGTTGGGTAGGAATGCTAACAGGAGACCCCTAAAACCCACACCAGCGGAGACAATGATGTGTATATGTCATAGCCATACAACTAAAATGACTCATTTGATTTGTCCACCATCTGTGTTAGTCATCGGTTGTCTTAATACATGTACATAGGAAAGGAATACCACGCCGGCTAGACGATGACTTAAGGTGAGATCACGTGGATCCAACAAAAGCTTGTCTGTCACTTTGTTATTATTGTGTCTGAGTTTGATGTCTTTTCTTTGCTGCAGTCTTCCAGTACAATTCTTAAGTTGATTACATATCTGTGCAGGTAAAGGCTTTTGTCTGTGTTGATATACTCAAAATCTGTATTCTGCCTTTTCTGAACTCCTCTGAAGTCTGAATAGCAGATACAACCCTTTCCTGTTACCATTTACTGACCTCTGATTTAAAACAAACAAACAAGCAAAAAAACACTAAAGCAAGACTGTGTGACTTTTAAAAGGAGAAAAAAACATTTTCCTCCTCTGACAAATGAAAAGTTTAATTTAAAAGCAATAAAACGCACCACTGCTCAATTCAACCCTCTCAGGGGTGTTGCTGCTACAGCCTTATTGGTCTCACATGACCAGAAGCTTATGGTTGCTGGTTAACTTTAGCGAGATATTGCCCTATAACGGACATTACTAAGTCAGTTAACTTAATGAATCTTCTTGTCACTTGTTGCAACAATGGATGCTGTAAAACAAAAAAAACAGTGACATAATCTCACTTTAAGTAATGGTACTGCAGCACAGAAACTCTAGCTCTTGTTCCTGTGGAAGTTACCTGTAAGTCTCTCTTGACAAAAACATCTGCTCAATGAACATAATGTAAATGGAATATGTATTTTACCATTACCATTTCTGACAAATTCAATTTCAGAATTGTTTTTTTGGGCCACTAGGGGGCAGAAGACCTTTAAACCAGCTGAGAGATGCACATCCCTCCCATGGCTAAGGTGTTGGCAAGTGTGCAGGAGACATGGAGGGACATCCACATCCTGTTGGAATCGTCTTTTATCTGGTGAATGTAAGTCCAATATTCACTTTTGTTCACTTTTACAAATGTTTTGGCTTTCAACATCTCCTACTCAAAATATCTGGCTGGGTCTTAGCATGCCAGTGGTTTGACTTTCTTCACCAGCTAGTTGCTAACTTTTGTCTGTTTGCCACTGCTTTAACCAGAGGTTCTTTACTGAAAACAGGGTTGATGGGAGGACAAAAAGACAAAAGAATGCAGTAAACTAAATATGTTTATTTCATTTTTAAATATAGAAACATTGATTAAATTGAGTTTTGCAAAGAAAAGTGCTGAAAAAACACTTTTCGCCCCAAATATGTACATTTAACTGTTTATTTTTACTCCCTGAAAATCACCTTGTCATTTGTTCTTCCTGGCTTTCTGGCTGCTGTGGTCCTAGCTATGGTCTTTGGCAGGCCTCCGTGACGGCTTGCTCCCATAAGACGGTATATTGTGGCGGCCTGATGTCACAGAGGTGAAGACTGTTCACTTTACATCTGGGTCTAAAGGGGTGGTGATCTGCTGAGTTAAGGCCTTTTTGGAAAGCAGAGGACAAGGTGTCATTGGGCCCCTGCATGAATATGAAATAGCAACGTCCATGATGTTGATTCACACTCCAGACAAATACTGTCAAAGCTAAGGCTAAACACACTTAGCATTTTTTGATTAGCACTCAGTGTGAGTAAGACGGGAGAAAGTTGCTGCGCTCAGTGATGTTTGTTGTGATTACTAATGGCAAGGGTTTGTGCAAATGATTGATGGCAAGTAGCTGTCAGCGATTCAAGTTATGATTCAGCTCCGTTTAATCATGTTACCAAACCATGAGGGATTCTTTTTCAGTGACTTAACTTTCTTCAGTTTAAGTGTTGTTTTTGTGCTGTTTCAGACTAAAGTATGCGGCTTCCACGAATATATTTACTGCTGATCAGCTGTAGCGAGTAAGGACAGAGAATAAGGAAGGAAAACGAGTCTTACAGTCCTTCTCTGGCTCATCCTTGATCTACATATGGAATTTTAGAGAAAAACCACATCAGGCCTTTTTCCACTTCCCTCCAACTTTAACCCTCCACACCCCCACCTCTGTATTCCCGTAAGTGCTGCAAGTTGGATAATGAGGAAATTGGCTTTTGGAATCGCGGCAGCATTGGCATGCGTGGCAGAGAAAGTGTCAAAATAACAGAGAAAACAAAAAGGAGCTTTACTGGAAGTTGTCCAATTAAAAACAGACATTGGACAGTAGATATGGAAGGCCAGAGGTTAATGTCTGTTTTCTGGTTTGGACAAGAACAATGATAATGTGCAGCTACTCTCTCTGAAACACAGACATAATGTAGGTTTGTGCTCACACATACATTTGTAGCATGCACGCAAACACAATGGTAATGTGCATGTACACACACACACACACACACCCACACACATACACACTCACAGCACTGGCCAGGTTAGTGCTGGCCTCCTCATGCAGAGTCTAGACAGGAAGCTGGTCCATGCCAGATTAGGGATTTTCTCCCTCACACCCTCACACCATTACACACACACACAAACACACACTCACGCACACTCACGCACACACACACGGTTACACTGCTGACAGTCATCTTCTTTCAATATGTCTGTGTGTATTGTGTGCTTGGATGTGTGTCAGACAGAGGGAAAAGAGAAACAAAGGGAGGTAAAAGCAAAGAGACTTGGTGACAGAGCTGTGTGTATACGTAGATTTGTGTGTTTATGTGCTTGTCTGTCTTTGTTTTGCACAACATAAAAAAAAACTCAGACAAAGAAACAGATTCCGTGTCAGAAGCTTTTTTTAAACTCTATTACTCATTTACGTCGACTTTCCACCCATTGAAATGATGAGTCTGAGGCGCAGTGTGAAAAGTTCAACTTGTCCTTCCCAGGTACAGGGGCGCACTGTATCCTGTAGTGCTTAGCTAAATTAAACCGAGCCCCTACTGTTCTCATCTGCTCACCTGTAGCCCCTGCCAGGCCCGGCCATGACCTCTGAACCCACACAGATGGGTCTGCATAATAAGACACGGGCACACACGGCTAAGTGCCATCTTGGACATGTTTGATGGGTAGCTATATAGGACTAGGAAAGTCTGAATACTGTATGTATTGGAATGCTAATGTACTGACCTTTCTGAGCAGGTGAGGGCGTGTGTGAATGTGTGTGTATTTATATTTCTCTGTGTGGGTTTGACTGAGCTTTTAGGTGTAAATACAGATGCTAATAGAAGTGTGTACTTACTGTACACAATCTTTGTCTCTCTGTGTGTTATTGGCCCGAGGCCAATGGCCCCCGTGCCCTGTGTATGGCAGGTTGGGCTGTACTTTTCACTCTAGCTGTATGAATATGCATGGCCTCCTGGCTTGTTAGACATGGCAGTATAGATATGGATTATAAAGAGCTTTCTTAAAATGTTACATATGGTTGAAACTGTGTTTAAATTTGCCATTTTCAAAGGAAGAAAACAAACATTTTTATTTAAGAAATAGTTCAGTTTGAGGTGAATTTTACAGTTTTGTATTATTTATTATTATCTTATTTTGTTCTGTATTGACAGAATGAATGTTTTTAGGACAAGTTGCTGTAGACCTATGACTTATATGAATTTACAGACATGTATAGTATGAAACAAAACAGTTTCAAAATGAACCCTTTCAGTCTCTCTTTTTTTTTTTTAATCTGCCTGCATTCCACCTCAGGACGTGAAATATTTGACATTGACACAAAGCAATCCCAATCCTTTTTTCATTATATAAGGTTTTAAGTGCTATTTTTAGATGTTAGTCATCTCCACCAAAGTCCTTCTGTTTGACACCGCCTGAATATATGAGCATATTTACACCTTGTCTTAGAGAATATATGACATATGTGCACTGGCCACTGCTGCATTAACAGTATATTTCATCCCCTTCTTGGTTCAGTCTGTGAAATGGTCCTCTTCATTTCCCACATGAGTGGTTTTCTTATCATCCAGGCCCCCTCTCGCCTGCCCCAAGTGCTGAGTTAAAGTCGATAAAACACCCAAATATTCTGTTAAACATGGGCGGCCTCTGCCATGTGGCCGCTCCCTGCAATGCCTCCTGGGTAATTATGGTAATAACTCAGCCGTCAGAGGCGAGGCCAGAGGCCCCGGGATGACGAGGTCAGACCGGAGAGCCTGAGACGAGAGGAGTAGCGGTGGCGGTGGAAGTGGGACGACGGGGTCAAGGTGAAGCAGGCTGGGCTCTCACGTTGCTATCCCATAAACCCTTGCTGTCACATCAGAGGCCGCTGGATGTATGTGGACATTCCCTCTAATATGTCCTCCTCAACAATCAAGATGCTGATGAGGGATGATGACAAGTGTTTGAGTAGCTCGGTTATCTTACCTTGACTGACAGACGCCTGGTTGGCTGGTCGGTAGGAAGGTCAAAACGCGCCGCTGTTTGGGCTGTCGGACTGTTGAAACTAGAGATTACTAATTGTTGTGAGACATTTTACTGTAATGGCAAATATTGATGTGGTTTTGTAAAGCAGATTGGGCAGTCCACCATATTATTATTTATTTTTTTTTCTCTTTATTGAGACAGTCAGAAAATTGAGAAAGGCACAGGACAAAATGTTCTGGCGGAATCTGATCCATTATGGGTACACGTGGTCCCAGAGACGGAGGTGTACACCATCACTTTCAGAAATTAAAATCGACTTCTTTGTATTCTCTGTATTGTCTGACTGCTTGCACACTCTGACGACAATCTCTTGTGTGATGAATAACTGAGCAAAAAGCAGAACAGACTCAACTTTCAGTAGATCCATCTGCTCATATTAGGCTTTGATTCGAACACATATTGTATATTTACATTCTTTACTTTATATACCTTAGTCTTTATACAGACACTGAACTGTTAAAATTATTGTAGTGGAGGTTAATAAAGAAGTTGGTATTTCTCATAATTTACTGATGTATTTAGATGCCAGTGTCAGATGAATTACCATTTTATTTCAATTAGTGGACAATCAACTAATTCTTTGTCAGGCAATTTAAACATCAAATAACAGTAAAATACTAATACAGTAGTTATGTCACTACAGTGATTAAGCATTTTAAGAGCAATTTAAGTCAATATATCTGAATTATTTTGAAAGGAAGAAAGATTAAAAATAGTAACAACAGAAGTAAAAACACACACTCACTGTGTTTTGTGTGTGCGTGTGTGTGTGTGTTCCGGGCGTCTACGCTTGCATGTGTGGCCCAAGCCTTTCTTACATAACCTATATTTAGACTCAAAGTTATGCTAGATGAACAATGACAGAAACACAATATTCCCCCATATTCTGTCCAAATTCTGGTCAGGGGGGGGAGACCACAGGAAAATGTTACCATTCAATCACCATTTTGGCTTCTTCAGCATTTCTTCATTTCCTTGAACCTTAAATTTTCCCTTCTTGTGCTACTCCTTCATCACCCCAGCCAAGGCTTTGTCTAGGTCATTCCACTCTCTTTGCATAGAAATATCCGCTCTAAAGTATAAATTTGATAGAAAGTGGAGTGAAGTGACAAGTGTAATAATTTCCAGTGACACACATCTCCATTCAGACCGAAGTTTAATGTAAAAGTGATCAGTGCCTGGGCTATTATCACAGGCATCCAGATGTCAGGGAAAATGAGAAAGCTGCATTCAGGGAAAGTGTGAGTAAAAATCTACCACCGCATTGCAATGAATAACCCCACAAGGCACCAGGAAGCTCTCCACTTAAGTTATTTTGAAGCCTAACCAGTATTAGTATTGATAGACATGATCTCAACCTTAATTTGCGCCATAGATCACAATTCTCATCTATATTTTTCTGTTTTAAAATATGAGCAAGTGCCAAGCCTTAAATATCAAAACCCATCAGTATATTCCTGACCTGCTTTATTGAACCCTCATTCGTGCTTACGTAGTTACATACTGTAGTTTATTCACTGCCATCCACCCCGCGGTTCATTGAGACCCCTGACCTGTAAACAACTATAAATATTTATTTGCGTCGGCTTGTCTAAAAATAACTGTATTACAATGGAGTGTCCTGGAAGAGGTCCAGGAGAGTTGTGCTGCTAGCAGTAGTCAGCATTCAGAGTCCGGCCTCCGTGTCCAGAGAGAGATAGGGCAGTGTCAAGAGGCAGACATATTGATAGCTTTGTGGTCAACAGGAAAAAAGTCACTTAGCCAGGAATCCTTTGGGTCCAAGGATGTATTTCTGGAACACGCAGACGGAAACAAGGAGTGATGCACAGTGGTTCTCCAGTGACATCCATAAACACTATCCCTGTCCTTTTTACAACATCAAAGTGCTGAATTTTAAATGAAAGCAGTGATTCCAAGGTTACAAATATTATAAACTGTCTAACTGTCAAAGTGTGAACAAAATAAACTCTTAATAGAACAAAGTATCTATAGATTTATAGAGTAGTCATCATGTGAAAGTTTTGATGCAGAATATAAAATAGATGCAGAATAAAAGCTGATGTGTGGAATTGATAACAGACCGTGTTGATGCAAACGTGTTATTTTTGTCTACTTGTAGTTCTTTTCTGCACTAGCATTATTGCCACTGACACAATATTAGGCCTCATCCATCAAGCAGTAAAGAAACCCTGTACCATGAACCACTTTTGCCTTTCAGATCTAAATAAAAACGTGGAGGGGTTCTAATCAGGGACTTATCCTACTTCAGGATTGTTATATTGACAGATTTTGTAAAAATCCCAAACTTGACAGTGGCACAATGACATGGGTTTGTTATCGCATAACTCACATTTACTACTTTTGAAGATGAAAGCAAAAAGGGTTTATAAACACACATTACAAAGATAAACTTGATAAAAAATAATATAATAAAAAAAGAAAATGCTGCCTTTTTTCTATGTCAACATGCTCCACACTGCTACTCTAAGGCAACATTCAACAAGAGCTTTTAGTTTGCAGGTACAAAGGGACATGTATGTATTTCTAAGTAATACACACAAGTAAAATATAAATACACTTTCTGAAAATAAACCTGTGTTAAATATAATATGTGAAGAATAGAAACAAATCAACATCTCAGCAATAATCAACTGTAAGATACAGATTTTGATGGCCGGTGTGTCGGGCCAGGGTTTGTAACACAGGTCCGTTTGGGCTCGTCCCATCACTGACTAGGAAGATATGACGTGCAATGCTGGATACACTCACATGTGAAGGAGTGATCCCAGAGCAACAGCTTGGACTGAAGCACGGTCTGCTCAGAGGCAACCCGATTCAAACTCAGCTCTGTGGCGGATAATTCTATTGTGTTTCGTATTGTCTTCATTCTTTGTGCCAACGCTATATGCCAGTCAATATCAAACTGTCTGCCAGTCTGGTTCAGTATGAGACACAAGTCTCACTCCGCAACTTGTGCCTCTCCTTCCCAATCCCTCCTTCACCCCCAGAATGCAATAAATGTCCGGCCATCATTTATTTTAATTCACTCCCCTCTTGCACAGATGAAATGGATTCGTAACCTTGTAGGACAAGGACGTGCATGCCGTCTGCCGTCAGTTGCTGAGTTATTCTCTATTCTTCTAGCATAGAGAAAGAGAGAGAGAGAGAGAAAGAGAGAGGGAGAATGGGAGAGAGCGAGAAAGAGGCCCAATGATGAAGAGAAATAGTCTGGCATGCAAATTGCCGGCTGCCATGTCCAATGAGGAGGCCTGGTGGAGATTGTCACCGTAGAAACTCTGGACAGGGTTAACGAGGCTGAGGGAGAGACAGAGCTTAAAAAGACAGCAGCAGTGACGGAGGAAGGGAGGGAAAAGTCTGAAAAAACTCAGAGTGTGATTTATTCGCCAAATCAAGGCACGATGAGTGGATTATGGCTAGCCTAATGAGAAGAGTGTTTAGGGGATAGCTAATTGGACGTGACCAAGGAGAAGAATGCTAAGAACGGGCAGAGATGGGGATTGGGTGGCGTATGTCAGTCAGCCGACAGTAGTTTAACTCAGAGTGAATACAGGTGTGTAGGGGTGCAACAAATAATTAATCTGCGGATTATTTCCATGATTAGTCGTCTAGTCTGTGAAATGTTAACAAATAGTTTAAAAAATGACATTAGCAATTTCTCAGAGATTATAATAATGTACGCAGTTTGCTTGTTTTGCCTGACTAACAGTTTAAAACTTTAATAAGTGCAATTCGCCATCATATAGAACAAAGAAAAACACAAATCATCACATCTGAGAAGCTGCAACCTGGGAATGTGTCGTGTATTTATACTTTAAAAATGAATGAAACAATTATTCGATTATGTAAATAATTGACTAATGATTTTCTGTCTACGGGTGTGTTGTCACACCTCAACAGAAAACCCTCCGTTGGTGCCATGTTTAACCCTCCTCCTGCACAATGTCCTTTGTTTATGCTACATCATATATATATATATATATGTGTGTGTGAATAAAAAGCAGAATTTCTAGTTCGTGCCTTGTTGTTCAGTATCACAGGAGAGTAGAAACAGTTGATTATCAGTCTAGCATATGTTTGATATGTGACTGTTATTCCGTCAGTGGGTTTTTGCATTTATCTCACCTACATGTCAACTATTTGTGCAATCATTTTGAAATTCTGCGCAGATCAGCATCATTTGCTTGTTTGCTCTCCTGGAGAATCAGGATGGAGTCAATTCGTATTAGAGACTGACTATTAAATCTCAGCAGTGATCATGCTGATTTCTATCTTTGTTCTGAATTGTATTTAAGTTTAAGTAGCAAGGAAGTCGAGAAAATCTGTAAACAGCCGTCCTCCCTTTTAGGTAATAAAAAACAGCCTTTACTTCCTCTAGTTGGGTCATCACTAGACATCCAGCAATGTTGTATCGCCCACTAGAGGGTAGTATTTAACTACAGGCAGCATTTAATATTTATTCATACTTTCTGCTATACATGACATCCATCATTGCCTGCATGTATATCTTTATTGTTTGGTTATGTTAAGTTCTGATTTTCTCCACGTGTCACTTGAAGCATTCTGGATTTAAAAGCTCATAGAGTCGGGGTCATTTTTAGTCTAAATGATTCGATAAACAGAAGAACCTCAGCCTTTTTCTCTACACTCATTTCTAATGTTTTGAGCGTAATGTCTCCTGATCAAGTGAGTTTCTTTTGCGTTTAAGCTCAAAATGATGTCCAGCGAACAAGGGTGAAGCAGAAATTGTGCAGTGTTCTTTGTTGTTTATTTATTCCAACCACCACCTGCTGAGGGATGTGAATATTTTCTTCTCATGATCGTTCATGTTTTTTGTTAACTCTCCTACATATACTTAGAAAATGTAAAATGTTGTGGTAGTGGATTTGAGAAGATTATTGGTATTTTAAAATGAATTGCGTGGATTTAGAACGATTTAATTTGGAGTAGCAATGTAAGTACATATACAAGCCCGATACAACTATTTGTGTCACCACCTGCTGCTGTTACTGTTTAATTTTAGGATTTTTGGACATGATGCCATTGCCTATAGGCTCCCTGTTTCTTTCTGTATTAGCATTTTGTACAAAATAATAATACATACTTGTATGATTTAATAGATATTCTGTCCTCTTGCACCAAAATTACAGAAGAACCTTTTGAATATTATTCATTGGATTTCCACATATATGGTTTATTAAATCAACCTCTCATTTTAAAGCCATCAGTTTCTTTTCTTTTCATTGAATGCAGATCCTCTTAGTGATGACATTTCCTTTGTGTGTCCACTGAAGTCCTTGGAAATGTTTGTGTTGCATCAATTTGATCGCCGCAGCGTCTCTCTCATTTCATGAGTGCAGCAGCATGCACATTTGAAATGAGTTAGGACACAAATGGGATTAATGCTTGCAAGACATCTCCTAAAGCGTTTCCACCTGTAATGTTGTTTGCAGATGCACTAAATGAGATGTCTCAGTGGGAGCGAACGTCTCTGTATGCAGAGCTGAAGGAAAGAGGCCTGCACCAGGCTGCACTGTGACCCTCCTGATGCAGCGCCTACATTCTGGCTCCAATTTCGACAGGACGTAGCATATAGGGAAAGAGACAACATGGGAAATGTGATTACACGGTTGCCTAATGTAAGGGAATCTCATTTGTTTTGTCGGCCGTTTGATTGTTCCTTTCTGCGCTGGCAAATTTAGGAAAATACAATGCAGATGTGGAATGAGGGCGAGCAGTCACTGTTACCACCCAATCTCAGGAAGTGTGTTTTGACTTTGAGAACCTCAAACTTATGTTAGTGTAAGACACGGTGGGAGGAAAAATGATTTTCAGTACGCCCCTTGTAGATTTATAAAGGATGTTTCTTCACACACAGAAATAAAAACACACACAAAAATATAAACACACATTTATCTGAAACTGTGGCAAGTCAGGGAGTCTTTTTGTCTGTACAGGACAAAAAAGAACTACAGAAAAGAATACAGTCAGCTTGATTATCGTATAATTATGTTCAGAGCATTGTGCTCAAAACATAACTGTAAAAATAAAATCTAAAACCTGGTCTTAGGGTGCAGACTGTGGCCACAGGGCAGGACTATGACGTAAGATGTCTATTAAAGGAAAAGACTTTCCTAACCAAGATGAATGACTGAAATCGAGCTCTGGCATGACAAACGAGGGCTGAAGTGTTGCAAGTGTTTTATGACGGTCCCTAGGGTCCTTATCTCCCATAACCCCTGACCCCTCGACCTTTTAAACCACAAGGGTGATTACAAGTGGCCAACCAATGGAATAACTGCTACACTGTTGCCAGTAGAGTACTGTTTCGCACAACCTCACACTGTGGTGGAGAATTATACAGTAGGATATTTTAATCGGTACATTGACTGTAAAACAGAAGACACTTGTGCATCATACTGAAATACATAAGGAAAACTATGATGTAGATTAACAGTTTTTAGAAACTTGGTCATTATCTGCAGACCTCTGCCTCAGATGTTCTAGATTTGTGTTATCAGTGGTCCTGAAGTGTGTATGCGATCAGCGGGAGAGTAGCCTGTATGGCGTGCTGTCTGCTGCCGCCTTAACCGGTCAGCAGAGTGATGAGCAGGGGTCTCACTCACTGCTTATCCGCCACACCTGTCATGTAACCGACTATGATATCTGTTCCCCATGGGACGCATAACTGTTTGACACTGGCATTTTTCACCGCAGGCTCTGACAGCAACAGCAGCACTGACCGTTAAAACCCCAGGGCAGGTAGTAGTTTATCGAACGCCACTGAGGTGAAAGAGCAGTTGTGTAAAGTAGAGGAAAGATGAGTACATTTTTTTAGCCTTTGGGTATAATTTTAGGATCCACAAAGGTAGTAAAAGTGTGATCTCATTGCCATATCACTACAAGAGATAAATAAGTTGATTTGACTTTTGCTGCAGCATGTGATTAGTTGTTTGTTTACTGACAGGATGAATTTTGGGTGAGGACAGGTAATGGATGTACACGTGCACCCGCGGATGCGAGTGTAACTAGCTACTGGAGATGTACATCATTTTCCGTAACATTGCAGTCTGAGATTAGTGCGAGGTCCCAGGGGTCTCGCTCGTCACTCCATTTCCTAAATTGACAGCTGGAGAAACTCTATTCCACCGGACGTGATAAACGACACGGGGTGTCGGAGGAGTGTGTCGCAGAAGAGAGAAAGGAGTGATAAATGGGGGAGGTTGGGAGGAATCAGGGCAGATGAAAGTTGTTGGGCACTGAGAAATGACTGACAGCTCATTATGAAAATCTGAGAAGGGAGTCTAACTTGTTCAGCCGAACTGTTTTCTGTATTTTATTTTCTTCTCACCAATACCAAACACACTGAATAGGGACACAAATGTCCACTAATATTGAGGCCTTTAATTGTCTGTGACTGACTTCTTTTCAGCTGTTGAGAGTGAGCAATGCAAGAATAACAAAAATTCAAAAGATTCAAGACAATAAAAGCTAAAATGCAAATCCATTCAGGCTGTAAAAACCCACTGATACTAGAAGCAGTTGGGTCCATTGAAGCTGTTTTTCCTATTTATGTAGTGTATACAAATCTGGAACAAATGTGCTGTTGGTTTTATAAATAGCCGATAGTACAAAAAAACATATATCGCGGGAACACTGACACTGCCGAAAAGAGGTTTTGGCTAAAATCTTTCTCTAATACAAATAATAAAGTAATATATTTTTTTATTTGTGGATGGACATCAAACATTCCTGTTTTGAACAGAATATACTTGTAATGGTTCAATGGTTGTAGTTTGGTTCTGGGTTTGTTCTTTCAATTCCAGGAGAAACTTTACCTTGTGAAGCTTTCAACCTTTCATCAAAGGCTTTTCAGTTCTATTTCTGACCACAGGGACCTTTGCACTGGACATAGGTTACTATTTTGGCAAGACACCACCGTTTTTGTTAATTTTTTCCTTATTCTCTACAGTATAACCATTGTCATTTACATTAATAGCGTATACAAAGCTATAAGTCACCCATCAGGACATTAGAAAGCTGACGGAAACCCTTGAGATTGCCAGTTGGCATTGTTTTATTGGGTATTTTCCCTCAGTACTCTTACTAGCTTCTTGCAACCTCACTCAATTTAGTTGTTTTAGCCCCCTATGGCCGTGTTGCTGATTTTGAATAAGTGCTCAGGGCAAGAGGGGTCAGCTGCAATTTCAGCCGTAGCTAAACTGGTCTATTCTAATGTGAAATCTGAGGTGACTTTGACTTTTGATTAATGACAGTTCTCCAAAGGACATATCACCAGGAAAACTTTCCACAGCATGAAAATCACTTCCAGTAAGAGACGAAAACATCTATATCTTTATGCATACAGAATTCGGCACTGACTGCATTCAATGTGAAATAATACCCAGGTGCCGTTACAGGAGGCAAACAGTGAAAGTGTTTGTTATTAAAATATTTGTACTTCTTGGGCCCCAAAGGCCCCCAATGCCTTTTCTCACTTATGCATATTTCCATTATAGTGACATCAAGCAAACAGAGAAATGCTGCTGCCGCTTCTCCTGTTCTCTCTCCTTCTCTCTCTTGAGTGCTTCTCTCACAGGCTGTGAAAACAGCAGCCCCAGGGAGTATTCGTATCCCATGAGCCCTTGGGGTAGAAGGCCCGAGGACACGCTATGGGGATGTATTGAGGGGCGTTGTGGGGGAAGAGGAAAGCTGCACATCTCAATATGAAGACTATAGATAAATGTAAAGCAGATAGCGGTTGAAACGAATTGGCCCATTCGGGATTTTAGCAAAGGGATTTGAAGATAATGAGAAAACGAGAGCGTAGTGGAGACCGATGTAGGGACCACAAACAGATGAGCTGCTGTTAGAGTTTGACAAATGTAGACAACTGAAAACAGTCCCAAATGAATAGAAAATAGTGAATCTTTCCTTCATCATGCTTTTATTTTTAATGGTGATTGGCAAACCACACTACTACCACCATTCTCTGTAAATAAATAGAGATGAATAGACATTTAATTTTTGGTATGTCTTATATTCACCATGAGCAGGAGCAGCATGAGCAGTTTCCAACATAAGAAATGCCAAGACATCCAAAAGATCAAGTTTAAACTTTGTCCTGCACTAATATTGTACACACTACTGTGTGTGTCAGCCATATAGTCACATCAACTGCTAAGAATAATTAATCAAATCTGTGAATAAGCACAAGATCAAAGGGTGTGGGTGTAGTTAGGATATGAAGTATAGCTTGATAATATTATAACTAAATATTTGTCAGGGTTTTACGAAACAGTTTTTACCAAAGTGAGTTATTTTGCCAGAAAAACCATAATTAAGACAGGTTTCATTCAAAATAAATGAAGAGTTATTAAATTTACCAAAACATTTCTATCAGAGGTCAGCTGAATTCATTTCCTGTCAGGTGTGCCCGCGCTGTACTCGCTGCGCAGTGTTTGAGTGTTTGTTATGCCGACCAAGAGCTTTACCAGAAGTAAGACTGTTGAATTGTGGGACAAAGGTCTCTGTGTCTGTACTCTCCTGTATGATCTTATTATCTGTCAGCCAATTTAACAGAGAGGCCTTTGGGGAGTGACAATGAGGATGTAGGGGAGGAGGAGGGGACGCCCTCACACACACACACACCTCTGCTCTAATTCACACTGACCTCTGCGGCCTCTCCACAATGCCTGTTTTCGTATTTGATAGAAAAATCGATAGCCTTGCTGGCAGAGAACAACCTCCATGAAGAATTAAAACAAGGAAAGTGTTGGTAGCGGTCAATCATTTTTCTGTCCACTAACACCACACTTACGGATGCAGCGATGAATAAATGTCGTTTGCCTTTCAGGAACTTGCTGTCATCATCATCTCATAGCTGAAATTAGAGAAACAATACTTTATTTTGTTCATATATATATATATAACATATTCATGTATGTTATAGTATGTCATTTAAAACTTCATATTCTTACTGCATATGATCTTGTTATGCAGATGATTCTCACTTGACATTAATACTGGATGTTCATTGATTAGTCAGTCTGTCACTAGTATCTGGCATTTTGAGATAACTGGAATCAGCCAATGTCTTTGCTTACATGGAAGATAAACTAACTAAAGGGTTAGGGTTAGACAAACAAACAACTTCAGACACATCTACAGGTCGTCTTGTCAGTGTGGCTGCTGTGGAACAATGTTAAAGCTCTCCCTTGTCAGTTTTGGGAAGGTGGTGAAAAAGTTGGTTTTCAACCCTGTACTATAACTGTAACTGTAACTGCTGTTAACATATGCCTGAATTTCCTATAGAAAAGAATTGTATGTGACTTTACTTGGTTTTGATATCAGCCATTGGCAGCCCTGCTCTCTAAATGTCAGCATTGGCCAGTCATTTGACAACAAATTTTAAGTTTGTGAGGTAGCTAGACTCGCAAGATCACCAAAATCATGAGAATCCTTTTTGCCAGGCTTCAGAAAAGAAGTTGATGTGTCTACTAGATGTGGAAAATGATATCATGCCTCATATCATGATGAGACATTACTCAGCCATCGATGGCACAAATCTTTTATTTTGTCTTGTCTAGTTTTATATCAGCCGATACACAGGTGTGGCGGATACTTTTTTTTTTCCTCTTACAAAACACAAGACATAAACAAAGAATCTTGATATGGATCTCTTAGATTTGTTTTTTTTTCCTACAAATTATAACCAAGATGCAAAGCGGGACATTTTACAGTGCACAAATCAACCTGTCAGTGCTCTCTGCTGGACTGAATACGTAATTTCTAAAGCATTTCTGTACTGCTGCTGTTATTTATTCACCAACACACTGATACCAATATATGCCCAAGGCTAATATCAGCAGATATATCAGTGTTGCCAGTTCACTGGTCTAGCTCTACTACGAATAATGTTGTGTATTTTCCCAACTTGGTCATACTACCAAATCCCCAAACTTAGGCTTCGATTATAGCCAATGATTAAAGAAAAAAGAAAGAATCATGTTTGCCATGTAAGGACTTTATACAACGTCAGCTAGCAGTAACCGTGGTAACAGTTATTTTTCCAAATGTGGCTGTTGCAAGGTCAAGCAGCGTAGACAGGCCTCTCTCATGCCAGTCTTGAGGCCATTCTGAACAGATGTTGGCACAGCCAGCTGGACATGGCGACCTTGAGTAAATCTCAGAGGGGTCTTCTTTGGCAGCATGGGCACCCAACTCCCCCCCCCTGGCAATGGAGACCCAGTGCAGCAGGGTATAAGCAAGCGATATATGTGTGTGTGTGTGTGTGCGCAAGCGTCTACAAACCAGCATTGTGTGTCATTCAAGCTTCAGTGAAAAGGTACCAGTGAATCAATCACATGCCCTGTGTAACACCGCACTAAATGAAATTCAATGGACTGATTGAGTGAGTGATGGATGATTCACATACATACAGCCAGAATTAAGTGATGGAGAAACACTCAGAAGGAGAGTGGAGGAGGTGAGGGTTGGTTAGACCTCTGAGGACTGCATGTGGTATGTGTGTGTGTGTGTGTGTGTGTCTGTGTGTGTGTGTGTGCACGTGTTGCTCCGTGAGGGTGTGTGTGAAAATAAAAAATGTAGACGTAGAGTGTATGGACTCTGAAGGCTGAGCGCCCTGAGGAGTGTCTGTGTTCGTACCCCACATCTGCCATCCCAGGATGCAGCAGAGTGTGTGTGTATGTATTTACTTGTGTGTGTTCAAGAGTGTGTGTGGTTACCATCTGGGCAGAACATCAGGGGCACGCCTGGACTGCACGGTGAGCCAGTCCACTTTTAATCTGCCCAGCGCCCTCTCCCCACCAAGGAAGGTCAACGCCTCGGCAAGGACAGCACTGTCACCCCCATAACACCAACAGTGGGGGTCGGCACTGGCTATCCATAATAGATGGCAGCTGGCTTTAGTGTACGTCTTCACTTTGCCTGGGGCAGCGGTGTTAGCCCATCTTTCATTCCCACTACTCCGCCGAGCTAATGTGCTGTGTTAATGCTTGTGTGAATCAGGAGGAGTGCTCAGTCGTGTGTCTCCCCTGTAGCTACCGAGCGCTCATGTCATTGCCAAAATAGGACAGAAGGTGCTTCAACAAAGGAAACATTCATCTGGAGGTATCACAGCACGACAACAAAATCAACCTTCATACATTAAGAGTTCACAACACTAGTTAGTAAGAGAAATGGGATTTGTGATGAACTTTAATGGGACAAGATGCCTTTGGTAAACACACCAAGGCAGGTCTAGTTTACAGAACTTTAAATCATCAAGCCATTGCGTTATTCTGATGCTGTAATGAAGCTTATTTCTTCTATTTTATATTAAAACCACAAGTATCCTTTCTATGTAGGAGGTAGTTAAAAAAAGTACAGTTATGGACCACGACATTTCACACAAAATGCATCAACCCCCGATTTCACAGGCTTTTATGTAAAGTGGCTGTTCAGTCCGACTCGCCCATGAAGCATGATTTTCAAGAGTGTTTTTTTTTTTTCAACTTGTCAGAGACCAAAACCATTTTAAATGCAAATGACCTAAATAAGATTAGCGAGGTAGGCAGTCCGCTCCCTGTTAATTATCACACGCAGTAGTCAATTAACAGCGCTAACGATGGGACACTTAGTGAGCGTTAACCCAATTTACCACGGCTAAGAGCCGGGTGGACACAGTTGCAAGGGGTAACTTAAGGTGGGATCTGGAGGAGGGGAGGGGCAGTGGGGGTTACATCTCTATTGAGCTCCACCCCCCCATTACAGAAGCACAGTGGCTTGAGACATCGAATAGAGCTCAGGAGGAGAGTTTAGCACTTCACTATGAAATTGACAAGAAAAAGAAACTGTTCAGTGCTTCCTTACGCTCTTGTCTGGCCTGTTCTCCCCACCACGATGTGGAGTTGGGCACCATGTGCGCAGAAGGAGGAGCGGGGCTCTTTCGGGGGTAATTAGAGTCACCCAGGATGTCTTAGCCGAGATGCTGCTCTACAGTTAACAGCATTAGCCATGGCGGGGATGAAGGCGTGCTCTGATTTAACAGTTGTCACTAGACCTTGGCTGTGAGAGGCATGGGTGACTGACAGGTCGAAATGAGGCCCTCATTTGTGTGTCCGGGTGTGTGCGCACATGTGATACGTGTCCAATTCGGCTTATGTGCACAGGGTTGTGTATAGGTTGCACTGATGTGAGAAAGGTATGGGAAGAGTTACGGTGAATTCCGTCAATGTTGCTTCTGTCATTCTCTGTTAGTGTAACCTTGTAAACAACAAACCAAAGTGTTTAGTTCTGAGAGACATGTGGTGACATAAGCTACACTTTACAGCAAGCACATGACACCAATTCACGCATGCATGCAGTGACATTTTTAGACAAATACACTGCTGTAAAATACAGGTGACTTTTGCTTTAGCTACTGCTGTGAAGTAAGTGTGTATGCTTATGGATCATGACAACAAAAATCAATCAAATTAAAAGTCTACTTATTTAAATCATCATCTGATTTTAAAAAGAAGAAGGATACTATTGACATACAGGTTAAAAAAAACATTTCTCTTAGAGTAATTTTATCATCTTTCAAAAGTGTTTCATCTTAAATCTTGTACAATACGGCCACATTTTCACTTCTTCCAAGACAGAAAACCTCTACAGTGGAGAAATGCTAACATAAACTGTGATGAAGATACTACAGTATATTTGTAATCTATAATGATACAATATCATCCATGTTACTGCAGGGAAATGATCTATTGCCTTGTTCTTGGTTGCTCAGCCAGTTTGATATTGATTTTGGTCTTTTTTGCTATCTTCCCCCTTCAGTTACTGCACCCTCCTCACTCAATGCAGTGTCTGTACAGAATAGATTTTGACCTGCAACAGCACACGTTGGCTTAAATATTAAAAATGACTGGCCATTACTTGTGAAGTAGACCAAAATAAGCCTTTAAGTACTTCTTCCTCTTCAGATATTCAACCTTGCTGGTGCCCAATTCTACACTAAAGTGATGGATTTTGCTTGATTTTGGTTGACAAATTGAATTTGTGCATCCAGTTGAATATCTTCAGCACTTTTATTTATACAGCACTGAGGCCTCTAAAGGTTTTTTGACTTCCTAAAAAGAAACAACACTAAAAAGCTTCTAAAACTACTCCTTGTGAGTTCGTTCCACTTTCTTGAAGTCATGATTTGTACCAGTAGGCCTTACTGTCGCCTGCAGACCAGCATCGGTCCGTTGGTATGAGCATTAAAATACTCACTCACTGTCCAGGCAGCGACATTCAGCCATGTCTATCAGACAGTCTCTCTCCAAAATGAAACATCTGCACCGCTAACATAAATCATCATCACACTCTGGCCCCGCCCACCCATTTTCATCTGTGTAACCAGAGCTCTGAGCGTCAGCAGGAAGTGTATTGGTGAGAGCGGCCTATTGATCATTGATCTGGCGCCATCGATCCAAACCTTGCTTCTTCCCCTCCCAGCCTAACTCTCTCCCTCCCTCGCAGGCTGTAGGTATGTAATCTGTTCGGATTCACAGGGACACTCCTGTTCATCTTTTGACTTCAGTCTCCCTATGGAATATACACATAAACTCAGATAATGAGAATAAATGGTAGTTCTGACTGCCACTGGTATTTCTTAATGTTTGATTTATCACCTTCAAATCAATATTTTTGATTTTAGATGCAATCACCTTGTGATGCTGTAGAAATGGCCCTTTTTGTGTCTGTGTTTGTATTTGTTTATATATTTCTCTTAAGTCTGTATTTTAGTTTATAGTCTCACAGTGTTTTCACTTTTAATCACATTACATTTGCCCTACCTCCATTAGCGCATACTCTATTACAGTGACATCTCTGTGTTGCAGTTCTGGTAGCTAGACTCACATCACTGCTGTGTATTTATATAATTTTCATTCTTATGTTTTTATTCTAAAATAATCCTGTGTGTTGTGTATAAGCTACTGAATGCCTACATTTCCTTCTCGATAAATAAAGTATATCTATTTATCTGTCTATCTCATGTTTTATTTCAGTAAAGATTTAGAGACAACCAATACTCATATACTGGTACCATAAAGCCGAAACGTTCATTAACATGTGCAGCAATCTTCACTTTCTGTCAGTTTTTATTATACACGATGTACTGTTTTTGCAGTCTGTCAGCTTCTTTAAATGCTTTTCAGAGATAAAAATGTTACTTTATAAATAGTGTAAATATATTTTACCTGATAATATCTTGTGATTTTGGCAGAAAATGGCTCAAGATTTATATTACACAGTTCAATCCTGATCTCTTTATCAGTGGCACAAATGGCCGACAGTAAAAGCCACAACTGTATGATGAGCAGATCAATATACACGTAATTTACAAACTACAGGGCAGGTAATCAATGAGTATAAAAGTGTATGAAATATACATTACAGGAATTCTGCTATAGCGCTGACCACAGACTTTGATAAATAGTCAAGCCATTTATTTTTGTCATTATTGATTATTCAATCCGGAGAGTTCACCAGAATCGTCCGTCTTCTCTTCTCCTTTTCACTCGATCTTCTTCTGAAAGCTGATTTATAATCTATCGGGTCAGATGAGCAGCTGGTGGTTAAAACACTGCGGAGATGAATAAAAGTGATTTGAAGTAAAGAGCCCCTAATGTGATTTTAAAAAGAGGCTTGTCTTTATTGAAATGTGGCTTTATCTGGGTTATATTTTAAATTTTAGCACTCAGATATCGCTTTTGTGTGTTATTTGTGTAGGATAGGGAAACATTGTACTCCAGCATGCCATATGGGGCCTTATCTGTCATCCTTTCCATTTTTAGTTGACTGTGTTGCTGCTTAAAGTAAAAAGCCCCTCTTAAATACATCATAGAGTAATGACTGAAATGGCTAAATCTCAGTCTCCAAGTCATCCCTCCTTTCTTGTTTTTACTTTTAGTCTTTTTTAGTTTGGTCCTCTCATAGTTTAAAATCTCCCGTCTCCGCACAGCCTAGCTATTGCTTGTCATTAGAATAACAAATGCACTGTAGCTCCTGATTTAGTGTGCCGCTCTTGCCCCTGATGTATATTAATACCACAACACTGCACCTCTTACCTATGGTTCATCATTCATCTGGGTAAAAGAGGTGGAATTGAAAAGCAGTCCTTGTTTTTGCTGGAACCTGGATCACAGTCATTTATTGTGTCATGAGACAGGGCGGCCCCTCTGCACGTCCTTCACCTCCACGTGCAATGCCCGCTTCTATTAGATACTACAGTGTGTTTGTGTGTTATTTTGTGAGACACAGAGGCGTTAACATGGGATATGACTATTTGTGCAAAAGGTGAAATGAAGAGTCAAATGTAGTTTATCATCTTGAATATTACTTGTTGTTATTGTTCTGATTTTGTGATTCCTTTTTTCTCAAATTGTGTCTGCTGTCCTACATTCACATGTTTGAGTTCAATACTAAAGTAAAAGAGTGAAAGATTTGCATTTCATTTCATTTCATACATATTTTTAATCATGTCTCTTTTTGGCTCTGCCCAGCGCTCCCATTTAAGTCTGGTGAGGTTCTCATTGAGTGAGTGGTGCAGCTCTGGGCTCAGTTAAGTGATGACTGCTGGTGACAGATTGTCCTCCACCACATTGCTAGCACTTCTCCCAGACAGACCGTCCGTCCCTCTTTCATCTCTTCCTGAGTGGACGTGAGGGCTCACCCAGCAATACAAGACAAATAACACTTCTGCCAGGCCATCAGTCTTTCTAGCAACGAGGCAGCTAAGCTTTCAGTTGACTGTAGTCCATGTAGTAACAGACTCAGTATCACCTCAGCTTCTTCTATCATTCCCTGACCGTCCCCAGTGGACCGGTGGATGAGTCTGGCAGGAATGTTCAAAGCTATCTATACGCTGAGTAAAAGCTGTGTGCTGTCTGTTTCTGGTCATTGCTACCTGCAGTGTTTTTACATGCACTCTGGTATCTAGATTATTATTATTTTTTGGCCATGATGTGTTTTCTTAGCCCTTAACGTTGATGCAGTGCAGTTTTAATCTCTTATAAACTCAGAAATCACAAAAACTGATATTCTGAAAACAAAAACTATGATGAATCGAATTAGATATAGATATTGTAAAAACAATTTTTTTTTTAATTAAAAGTCTTATTCGACAAACTATATGCATCTGCAGAGTCAGAGTCACATTGTAGCTCCTGATTAGTACAACTTTAGTATCTTTTGTTCAGAAGTTGATTTAGCTGCTTGACCTGTTGCACTAACGTTAATAAGAAATGTCTTGTGTTCACTTATGTTCTGTCAGCACTGTTAGTTCCAGGATTAATGTCAATGCACAACCATCTTCTAAATCTCCCTTTTAGATGTTCTACTAAAGAAATATCAATACTTTCTCCAAGGTTTTAGCTTCTTCTCTCAAACTAAACCTAAACAACGAACCGTAACATCATTATAGTGAACAAGTGATTGAACCCAGCTTCTAAATGAGCCACTGTTCTACTCTTTTTACATAAACACTAAAGATCCATTCTAAGGATCCATGTGCAGTTGGTTATTAACGAATTGTGACCAAGATAATACACTACCTTGTACAGTAGCATTACCATGAAACATTGTGCTAATCTTGTTTTTTCCCTCAAGTCAAAAACAGATAGTGCTTATTATTTTTTTTCTTTTGCCTTTATTGACAGGACAGCTCAGGGTAAACAGGATAGGGGGTGAGAGAGAGGGAATGACATGCACAAAAGGGCCACAGGTTGAACTTGAACCTATGGCCACTGCAGCAAGGACTCCGCCACATGGGCCATCAGCTCTACCAGGTGAGCTACCAGGGCGCCCTGCTAATTTTAAGGAATAAACCATATTGGGTGTTTATTTTAAACTCTCCTTTCCTGTTCGTATTTTATCTTCCCACTGTAACAGTAGTGACATGGTACAAGAGGATTAAGAGAAACATGATTAACACATATAGAGTTTGGTGGAGTAAACTGAATTCTTGGCCATACACTTAACAGGGTTTCCAAAAGGGTTTTTACAGTGTCCTTGAAAAAGACACAGCACGGGGAAAATATTGCTGTGACGGCGGTGCAGAGGGATCAAAGGAAAGACCATTACTCATAGCTGAATAATTACAAAACTAAAACTGCAACCAAAATAAATAAGTCTAAATCAAACTTGTCATCATTATCTAATAAGCCAAAGCCCTTAAAATATTGGCTTTGTTTTAAAAGTATTGAGGAGGAATCTGATATCTGATCACTGACTGCTTGCAAATGTGGGCTTCAAGGTAACAAAGTTATTGCATGTAAACTCCTCCTTTTTGTGTGTGTGTATCATGTAATCATAGTGCTGGTCAGCTTGAATGTAAAATGGGTAATAAATGAGCTGGACATTTTAAACCATTAAAAATGATCTTTGAACAAGGGTAAAGGGAGAAGTCTTTTTTACAAAAAGGATGATTTCAGGGGTTTTCGCTTGAACTGCAACAAGGAGAAAATGGGTTGTCTGTGTAAAGGTGTATGACTACCCTACCTGCCTATTACTCAGGAGGATGTCTGTATGAATATGCTTGTATGAAACAGGAGCTTGGGCTGAGTCTAGACTCATGATTCGTTAACTTCACAGGTGCTCTTGGGGAATCCTGAGGCCACGCTCCCCCTGCCACCGCCCTGGGCAATTATGCTCTTTTGAAATGCAAATGGTTGCCATGTACATGTGTTAGTGTATGTGTGCGTGTGTGCATGTGTCACTTTGTGGACGGGTGGGTATACATGCAGGTTTGCGTGTGTCTCCACGCACGTCTGTGGGCGTGCGTGCGTGTCCCCGTAACTTATCTTAAAAGCACCTAAATCCACTGGCACCCCGGTGCAGCAGCAGTCAAATACAATAACATCTGAAAGCCCTGCTACCTTGTGCTCGCTCGGTCCATAGAAGGGACCCTCCAAAACGCAGAGCCGACAAAGAACATACCTTCAATTAGCGAAACGATTAACATTTTAGAGGAAGTCTGTGTTTGGGTCCCTTGGGCTCCCCGCACTCCCCACCAGTCTCCTTTTCATATTCAAATCCACGACATAAAAGTTAGCCATATCTAATCCTAAAAATGGGTCTTTTACTATTTTGTAAGGAGATAATGCCTGAAGTTTTTGCAGGCGGTATAATTGCCAGGTTATGGAAGAAGGTGTACCATTATGTTTAACAATCATCATGGGCCATAGGTGCTATGAGTCAGAACAGACAAAGCCCTTAGAAGCAGCACAAAGCCGCATGATATTGTCTTTTCTAATTTAGTAGGCGATTAGTCAATCATACTAACCTACATTCATTTAAAGAAGCGCCTCTCTGGGGGTAGCCTCAACGCTTGAGTGCATTTGTGGTCATTATCATGTTGTGCTGTGCTTTGGTCTTCTCCATAAGAGACGCCACTATTGATTTGTTTCATTTTTCTGTCTGGCTGCTGTCACTTAACCATGGCATCTTGGCGCTGGTTAGGCAGGGGTTGCCCATCTGCCCGCCTCCATAACAGAGTGTGACAGGGTACAAAATGGTATTGTGTGGTAGCAGTAAACTTTGTGTGAACTTACACCACACACGCCTCTGCCGATAGGACTAGATGAAATTCTTCTCAGACACTTAACCCGGGGTCAGGTGAAGTGAATTCCTTCCAAATATGCCACTCACAGGATGCACAGAGGTGTCTGTGTAACCTTTTTTGTGAATTTAGAATCAGCTTTTTCAGACTAAAAATTCATGGCAGTGTGCTGTCAATTCTTATTAATGCTAGACCTCACATTCGGTAAATTCAAATTCCAACTGCATTTGCATTCATCCCCTTAAAACTGTCTTAAATAACCCGGGACTAGTAAAGGGATTAAAGATAAATCATCATTTATTAATATTTTTCATTGTACAATTTGAAATACAAAAAGGAGATTAACTCAAAAAACAACTAACTCACGCTGGTGAATTGAGACATTGAGTCAGTTGAAGGAAACACCCTCTGAAATGCTGAAATTATGTATTGATTTTCCTCCTGTCTTTCGCCCCGATGCCTCTGGGTAATTGCCTCTTTGCTGCTGCTACTACTGCTGAACTGAACCATTGGGGTGTCTCCGTGTCTCTGGCCTGTTATGTAGACTCTTACATCAGGAAGACAACATCACTGACTTCTGTTGCATCACGCGCCTCCGCCATCATTAGCTGGGACACTGCAGGGCCGTACCATACATTCATAAATCGTTAAAGTTTTTATTGACCTAATTTTGTTAATATGTAAATGCATCAGTAAGGGACAGATTAAAGAGACACGTTCACAGATAAATATTGTTCTGTAAATTGTTCATTAAAAGACAGAATTCTGCTGGGAGTTAATTTGGCCTCCTGAAATTGGGACATCCACTCGAACTGTATATAGGTCTGTGTCTGACAGTTCTGCTGCCTGCAAGGTCAGATACCCAATGAGAAAAAACAACAACAGTGTCGACATTTCAATCCACTACTCCTTGTTTATTTTTTAAAAATTCACTGGGAGACCACCATGCTCCCAAACAGAGAGATGATGTGGAAGTATCTTCATGCATGTCTTCTCATTTGCATTGCGGTGATACAAACGAGCTGAGCTACAAAATAATCTAAACTCAGGGTCCACTTACCACACATTTGGCCAGCTCAGTGGTAAATGAAGTACTCGAATCCTTTACATAAAAGTTAAACTGCCAATACCACACACATATAATTAAAAGTCATGTATTTAAATTCCAAATTCCTACTAAAACTAAACGTACAGTATTATCAGCTAAATGCAAAAGTTAAAGTTAAAGTTCTAAAAACTGTTCTAAACTAAGTCATATATTACTACATATGACATAAATAGATTGTTAATACTTATGCATCAATGTGTAAGCAGCATTTCACTGTTATGTATGTATGTTTAGTGCAGTGGCTCATAACCTGGAGGTTCGGCCTCTTTAAAGCTTTTGTTGATTTTTTTTTCAATATGTCTATAGACACAAGACATATGTTATATATTTTGTTGAGT
>NW_023340246.1:11139415-11147718 GCF_004916995.1 Morone saxatilis
GTTTCCAACAATGTTCAAACCCAAAGAAATCTGCCGTTTTCTTCAGGTAACGGTGCGTCTCACCAGTTGTCTGTCAGAAGCTTTTATAACTTGACTTTTTATCCAGTTTTATGGTTGTTGTTAACTACATATTTTAACTGGATGAAGGATTTTAGTCATCGGACTCCTGGATCTTAAGTTGTCAGAGAAACAAGCTGAGCTCGGCTAGCAGCCCTTTTTCTCTGATGGCCGAAAACAGTGTTGGAGAAACAGTGATCTTTAAGGTGAAACTGTTTTTACTGGTTTTAATCATTGGGTTTGTTTGTTTTGGTGAGGAGGAGACCTCTGTGGATAATTCAGCTCCTGGTGTAAACCTCCTGAACAATAAACACTGAAGGAATCCGGAGAAGCTGACTGCAATGAAGGCAATGGTGGTGAAGATAGGTCTTTTGTGGTTTTGATGTGAGGGACCAACTAACAGCAGAAACTACAAATTGTATGTTAATGTATAAAAAGTTTAATACCGCTCTAGTACTACAAACAGTATTGCAAGATCCGATATTTTGGCGGACAACAATTGTAATACAGTGTCAGTAGAGCTTAAACATGGTTGTTTCAGGTAAACTAACCCACTGCTCCTGGTTGACAGGTGTCAACTTTGGTGGCACAGAGGGCTTTAATGAGCAGGACCTTTGGCAGAGAGATGACACGAGTGGGTCACAAATACTTCTACGTTTGTGTGACAGATTCTGATGAGAGCTTTTGACAGCTGGAACATTATGTTTTGAACTTGGCAGAATAAATTATTATTTTCATACTGGAGGTCTCATCCCAGCGCTGAACTTTAATTCTGTCAGGATGCTTGACTGCCTTCTGAAAATGGAAGACAATGAACTCTCTGTATGAAATGTCTTTTTTAGGACAATGAGCCTTGTGGGCTTTAGAGAGAGATGAAGACAAACTGTTGATGACAGTCCCCAATTCCCAAGATCTAGAATAAATGTTTTCCTCTTTTTTTGGTCCAGAAAAGAACTCGATCCATCACGTTTAGGAGCATTTTCACAAAAAGTGTTGTTTCCAGGTCTAGTTGGGGTTTATTTGGATGAAAGGCACCTAAATTAAGGGTTTTTTTTTTTAGGTTAAACTAATTTAAAGTGATTCTACTGCCTTCATGACAGTTTTCTAAAGTGACACACGTCCTGGCAGAATCAGGAAGCGTAGCAAACATCAGACACCAAAATGGGTAAAAATTGATTGAAATTCTTTTGATGTGGCATTGTCTCAGTCACTTGAAAAATCGAATGAAGAAACAGCTGTGGTAAATTGCTCTCTGAATGTGGCTGCTGAAACCAATACTGTTTTCTTTGCTTTGCTAATTATTAATTACCCATCTCCATGCATATGTGTTTATTCCTAATTGTATTTGATGGATGAGTGGCAGCTTTGACACCTCATTAGACCAAATTAATTGAACGACACAATATTTATGTCTCGGCAATGACCAGTTATCCTACCATCTATCATTGAGATGATCTCACTGATTGAAAACCACTGGTCCGTGTAATCCTAATTATTTGGAATTAGAAAAGAATTTATAGCTTCTTGTGGCGTTTTTCTGTGATGACGGCAAATTGGAAACATTAAATGCATAACGAGGGAGAAAATGAGAGGAAGACACAATCATGGAATTAATGGGGGTGAATGTCGGAGAAGGGGGAAGGGCGCATAAAACAAACGAGGTGCATGCCTTATACAGTAGACCCACAGTTTTTCACTGCACAGCACGGTCGTAGACACAGACTGTCATGTTTTCTCGAGATTCTGGCATAACATTTGTCTCTTTCACAAAATTCTGAAGGGGAATGCCCACAGGATGCCTATTTAGAAGAGGCGTTGCTTTTTTCACATTTAACTAAACCTGTATATTCTCAAACTCCCCATCCACTCACTTCCAAACAGGCTTCTGCAGAACATCTCGATCCATATTCTTGTCTTTTATTAAAAAGTTGGCTGAGTACTCCAAAAAAACATTTCCACTGAACTTCATATAACCCTCCTCTAACTTCTGCAAAGCTTTGCCCCTCATGGGAGGAGCACAAACTAAAATCCAGCATTTGAGCTCACAGAGAAGCAACAAGGCCCAGAAGAGTGGAGCTTTTACTATCTTACAGTATAGGAAAGCCTCAAGGAACAGACTTCTTTCCCAGGTAGTGAGAACTTCCTCAAGCTTATTTTTCCAACTTTTCAAGTTTCTAACACCATTAGCTGGCTCCCATGTGGTCTTGAAAGCGGTAGCGCTGATTGAATTAAGCTGTTTCCTTCTTTGAGACATTTTGACAAGCTTTCTTATACAGAAGTCACTCACTGCCATAACTACACACACATATACATTCGAATATGCTCATACAGCACTCGCACACACACACATTACTTGTATATGTATGCACATGCTCAGATGCACACATACAGTGCACATCAAGGCGTGCGCACATGTACAAATACAAACTGAATCTGACAAACTATCTATAGAAATCTGCTGACCAGAATCACTCAATGGGATATAGACCAAAGACATTCTTAGAAGCTGCTCTATAATGCCATTTACACCATAGTATTTTAATCAATTTAACTGGCCTTTTTAGATATACTTGGCTCTTTCTAGTTTTAAAAATAGGACAAATGGTCTTTTGGAATCAACTGGGGAGAAGTTTAATCTCATTGAATGGAGCCAAAGCCAGACGTTTAGCTCCACAGTATAGAATACAAGATTATACCGGCCTGATATAGCCCTTCCACCACCCGTTTATTTTTATCCTCTATTAAGGCAGCGATATCCTTAAAGGCTGCCAAAATTATCCTGTAAAAATGCTGACTGGGAAATATGAAAGGTTCCAGGCGGTTCTAGTAAGCAATCTGCGCGCATGGTGGAGCAATGTGACTGCTGTGCTTGCTATACCAACAGGGGTGACCCCAGTTGGATGGAGAGGTGAGACTAAATGAAAGTCATCCCTGGATCTTAGAGGAGCCAAGTCTGGAATACCAAACCTCTCTTCAAAATGAGATTTACTGCCAACGAACGCCGCTTTACATAAATGTTTGTTTTTAGTATTGTATTCATCAGCAGTGCGTAAACAGGCTGCAACTCTTGCAGTTTAAAATCCACTGCACAGTTTTTTTTGTTCCCTCTCCCTCACTTTTCATATACGCTTGACGCTTTCTAGTTTGTGTTGTCAGTACCTATTTAAATTATGCGCTGAAATAATTGGATGATTTCTCGGCAGCTAAAAGCACACTCAAACAGTCAGCGGCGTATCCTGTGAAACAACAGTCGTCTAAGTATTTTGACGATCCTTTCGTCCGTGGAGGTAAAAAAACAGCCTCTTTTATCGTGGGACCGGGACAAGCAAAGAGGATAATTTCCTTATCAAACACACTATAAGTCATTTGAAACAGAAAGTTTTGTACTAAGTTAAGCGTTCCTCAGAGTGAAGCTGGTAATTGAAGAGTTACTAGTGCCCTGTGGGTGTTCTGAGACGTTGAAGTCGGTACGAGCCCAACTGGCAGCTCCGTGACACGAATTCAACACATTCTGTCTCTCAAAAATTTTTGGGTAAGACTTACTAGTGCACAAGTTTGTCACAACTGTTGCCTACACGTATAATGTACGTGTTGTTTTTGCAGACATTTCCACACTTTTAAACATGAAGCTAGTTGTTGGTTTTTCAATTTTCTGTTTCAAAAATGCTTTAATATTAAAAAATCTAAATATATTATTCTCTCAGATAACAAAATCTTATTATGTTTTGTTTAATCAGTCCGTTTGACCAGCAGAAGCTCAAAGCAAACGTGTAAAGTTACCCACTTCTCTTGGTGCTAGCTGTTTTATCTGCAGGGTCTAAACGCAGCAGGCTTGCTACGTATGCATAAGCGTCATAAAGCTGTAAAAAGCTGACACCATGACGGCAGTTTTTGCCAGCTGCCTTATTGGAATGAACTTGAGAGGAATGTATTGATCCTGTTTCTGGATGGCAATGACACAACCTGGCTTCGCTTTAGAGGTGACTCCATCCAGACCCTCTTGCGTTATGCAGGTGATGTAGACGAGTCGCAGAGGATTCGACTGGTGTCAAGGAGCTATTTAAAATTAGAGCTCGGTGGCGCAATTGATTTTGTTTATATCTGATGTGATTAAACACAGTGGAGACCATTTGCTCTTGCAAGAATCACAATCATGGCTTAGATGCAATGCAGGTTAGAAAAATGTCCTCAAGATAATATATGCCATTTGGCGATTGCATTTAACCAAAGTGTCTTATCATGATTGAACACATTTTAATAATGAATGGTGCAGTGAGAACAACCATGATAGCATTGGTGCCTCAATACATCATCAGTGCAAGCAGACAATAATTTAATAGCTTAAAAAAAATCTTAAAATTATGATAAAAGTAAAATCATATGTAATAAAAGTCAGATGAAAGCTCCTTACCTGATATAAGCATCAACTACTCATCTTAATATAATTATAATACATGTACCCACATGTACCCGATTATAGTGCAAGTAGTGACCTTAGATAATTCAATATATTCTCATGTAGGAGCTGTAAAATAAGCAAATAAACATGATTTCACACAGCATTTTTGGACATATTCTGCCACTTATCAGTGATTCAAATCATACCACAACTATAATAAATAATTGTTTGTGAATTTCCCGCATGGATATTGCACATGATGAAGCAGCGCCACAGCAAAAATAGGTCTACTCTCAATGCTAGAGATCCCAGCATACATTTCTCCCCCTTCATTGTGTGAGTCCAGCTCTCTCAATCAAGATATCTGAGTCCTGCTACGAGTCCCTGATTAACACCACTGCTCGTGTAGTTTTGTTTTAACTGTCCTCAGTTAAATGAGAAATTAAGAGGCAAGAGATAGAGGCTAATAGCATTTATTAACCCAGCGTGAACGGGTAGCGGGGCGGCCGCGGTCCTCCACCAGCCCTGTCTAGTCCTGGTGGCTCAGCCAGTGAGGCCCAGAGAGGGGAGTGGAACATAATAAAAACCAACAAATGCACCCAGCTGATTAATGCAGCCCTGTGGCTATAGTAATTATCCCTCTCCACACTCCTCCAGCAGACGAGCCAAACAAGTGTGTGGCAGCGACAGGGAAATGTGCAAATGATGGATCTGTGGGATTCAGGGTTTGTTTAGTGCTGCGTGTTAGTAGTTGGATGAAGACACATTTGTGTTGATTTGGTTCACTCTGGAGGTGGAGCTGAAGCTTTTACACTTACATTTTAGAAGTATATAGTATTTTGGCCTGGTTTGCATTATCGCTGTACAATATTGGTGCTTTTAATGGTATGAATATGTTTTGTATCTTCAAATATGTATTTGATTTTATTTACGAATCAACATCAAAGTTGAAGTGAGAACACATATTTCCAACGTCGTCCCAAAAGGCATACATAAAACATAAAATAAGCAGTAAAATCTTAAAACCAAAACATTAGTGCAAAGTTAACCAAAAAAAGAGGTAGACCTCATTATAGTTAAACATATTAATAACTCAAGTAGAATTAAATTCATAATCTGTCACCTTGACCTCTAAAAGTCCCTCTTATTATTATTAACTTTTATATAACAGTTCTGTATTGCTATAGCTGTTTTATAATGTAATTACTTAATAAAAGTGCAATACAGAAACATGATCAGAATCTTCTTCTTTCTTCTATTTAATTTGATGGCGGATGGTTCAGTGTTGACACTTTATGTAAACTCCTCCTGTGGATGTGGAGTTCTGCACCGCATGTTGCTCTACTTTCCTCAGTATGAATATATTGTTAGTGAAATAGCAGCTATTTACATGACTATCCTAAGCTAATGATAATATTTCTGTCATATTTCAGTTCAAGGGCCTTCACAAGATAAGAGATACGAGATAACACAAATTTACAGCTTTTTTTCTCATTTGAATGGAAACAGTTTGTTTAGTCATAATTTGCAACATTCAAATAAAAACTGAAACCTAAATCTATAACTAACTAATCATTTTAAGCAAAAACCATCACTGACTAAATATATATATTAAAGAAAGAGTTTTTTGTCATATAGCTTATATATATTATCTGATAACTCTTACTAATAACTATCCGTAATGTGATTAAAGCAGTGTAAGGTCATGTGATGAGTTCATTAAAACAGCTATTTGAGTGGAATATGAGTTAAATAAAACTTTACAGCCATCAGTTCCTTTGCAAAACATACAGCCCCATTAATAATTCACACTAGGAAACTACTTTAATAGTTTTCTGTTTTTATTGTGTTGCCTAGTAATTCATTCAATTAATTATATTGTATTAGGGCTGCCACAATATCCAATTTTCATGACAGGATAAATGTGGCCAAAATAATTCACAATATTATTGATATCTATAGAAACTTTAATCTTTAACTTTTATTGTGTGTTTTTTCTTTTTGTCAAATGAATTACACTCAAAACACAAATGGAGGAAGGTGGAGAGAGATTGTAACCGTAACTGTGCAAAAGAGTAAAAAAAGAACAATTACACTGAGTGTGAACCAGAAAGCAAGAATTGAAAGAAACAGAAATGATTTAACAGATAATATTATCATAGGTGTATTTTTACCATATCAATATTTCATTTTGTAACTATGACTGTTATTGTCAATACCAAAATATTGTGATGCTCCTATTTTGTGCATTCTGAATTGTTTTTGCATCAATGTATTTTACAGTCAGTTTTTTGTAGTCAAGAAGTTGACATGCAGCAGTTCCAGCCACAAAGTTAGGAAGGAGCTTCCTGCTGAGCCACCGGGCTGCACGTGGTACAGTGTGTTTGGAGAGGTCAGAAGGTTAGACATAAAAGACCAGTGCGCTCATGAATTAGGAATTTAATTACATACAGCCAGTGTGACAGGGAGATTGTGTCCCTCAACTCAACACAATATGTAATTACTATTTATTGATGGATAATGATTGGTTCTTTTTCACTTTTTAGAAACAAGCTGCTGCTTGCACACACAGTTAAATCTCAGCGTTTCGGATCTGCTTTTAGAGACATTTCGGTCGATAACAATTCACATTTTATATGCACACATTTTTAAGTTGTACTTACTGTTTTAGCCTAAATTTCTCTCCAAAAATAAACCCAATTCCCTTTTCTATCCATCTGTTCTCTATTAAATTAAGACCATATTCCAGCATTCAAAGGCACAAGCAATGGGGAATACATCATTGAGAATGAAAAACAGCAAATGAGAGAAAAACTATTATGAAATCATAAACTGCTGCCTCAAAATGCACAGAATTTAGATCACAGACTCGCTGTGATCTGCTTAAAGGGACACACTCTCGGTCGTAGAGCTGAACACTGTTTTGCTTAAATACAGACTTAATGATTGGATTAATGTTTCTTCGCTTGGCGATAGCGTGATCGTGGGATTACAGACTTGTGCGCTCAATGGATTTCCTGTCAGATGCTATGAAGCCAGGTGTCCCCTCGCTGTGTAAGCTGGCTGGCTGAGAGGGAGGGAGGCAGATGAGCCTTGGACTTACAATATGGCCCACCACAGAAAAGTGGCAACACAGACACAAGAGTGAAACTGCAAAATAAAATGCAGTGAATTATTTAAAAAATGTAATAAATTAAAATAAAACAACCCTGATGAGAACCCTGAGAATGTTAATTCTGATGATGTTTCTCCAGTTAAATTGGGTTTAATTAACCAAATTAGCAGCTTTTCTTCATAAAATGTCCTGTGGAGATTTTTTTACATACATTCTAAACTTTGCATAACTTAATTCTTTAAAAACATCAAAGATAACGTTTCCACATTTATTTTTTATTAAATGAATTCCAGTATTCATCCCTAATGTGAAACCCTACATGTCATGTGAACATTAGCCTTTCCTCTTCTCTCTTCTCTCTGTGCCTCATTAAAAACATAAACATATCTCCTCTATTGATTATGTCTGGATGTCTTAATCAGATCAGCGGGAATATCCTGGTTTTCCTCTGCAGGAAAGTACATTAAATGCCAAAATATTGATCAGAAATTTAATTGAGAATGCACAGCTCCTTTATTAGAGCAATCGCCCTTTGCTCCTGTGACTTTGATATGGACTGACATGAAAAGAAAACGTTCAAATTTATAATTCCTTTTTATTTAAAAGTCTGTTGGGAACCAGAGTCTGTCCTGAGGCTTCTGGCGACACAGCAACGCTGTGATCAATAAGAGCGTGTGATGGGTTTCGCATCGATCAGGAAAATGTGGGTTGATGAAGTGGGTTGGAGGAGGC
>NW_023340246.1:11147818-11154755 GCF_004916995.1 Morone saxatilis
GGGGGCTTTGGGTTTCCTCTGATGGCTGCCACATTACACAGACGTGGTAAAGATCCACTCAAACTTGTCTGTCGTCATCATCATTATTATCATTCCTGCCGAGGTCATTAACGCTCTCAGTTTCTTACATCCTGCCTCTTTCGGGATTGGCAGATCCCCTCTCTTCACAGTGTGATTGGTGAAACGCTGTGGGAAGTAGCTGCCATTACTTAAGAGGAGGGCAGGCTGTGGAAAGCCAGGAGGAGAGGATAAAAGAGTAAAGGGAACAGTTTAGCTTCGTAAGCTGGCACTGAGCCTTTTAAAGCAACCATAAACAGACCTGTTTAAATCACCTTCAATGAACTTGCTGCTACTTCTGTTGCTTGTCAA
The DNA here is from genome assembly GCF_004916995.1 of Morone saxatilis. Taxonomy (NCBI): domain Eukaryota; kingdom Metazoa; phylum Chordata; class Actinopteri; family Moronidae; genus Morone; species Morone saxatilis. Next base: position 11,148,188 of record NW_023340246.1, read on the forward strand.
TTACTACTGTTCACTTCAGTTTGCTTCCTGAGGTTGTAAACACCTGAGAAACTCCTCAGCCAGCCATCCATCCATCTGTCTATCTGTCTGTCTTTCTGGGGGGTCTGCCTGTGTTTTGCAGCGCTCCCTTCTGAATGACTGGACACAGACTGCTCGCCCATTAGCCCGTCCCATCTCAGTAATCTTTCATCCCCATTGGCTGCTCTCAGGACAGCCTTCCCGAAAGCGACCAATGGCAGCTGCTCCACACACAGCAAACCACTCCCCCCTGCTCTTAAAGAGCCCCCATGTCTTCAATGGAGACTCAATCCCCTTACTGACTTACTCAGCCTGAGTGCGCTCTCACCACTGCTGCTCTCCATCCATCTGTCTCTATATTTTATTCTCTCTTTCTCAATCTGTCACTCCTCTGATCTTTATTCTTCCTCCTCTTCTCTTCACTTTCTTCCTGTTTCCTCTCTACCTCAGGTTCTTCCTCCTCTCTCCTCTTTCTGTATCATATCCACTCTTCCTCTCTCCACACGCTCTCTTGAGCCTGAGTGTGCAGCACCTGTGCAGACTGGAGTTTGTCGGGGGCCGAGGCAGAAGGTTTTTTAAATTTTTTTTGGTGTGTGTGTGTGTGTTGAACAGGGGAGGGAGGGGAGACAACACCCAGGAACACCTGACCAACATTTCATCAAGATATGTGGAGACTTAGGAACTGATCTCCTCCTCCTGCTTTTGCCCAGCTGTTTGTTTATCTGTTTTTTATTGCAACACCTGGAATGCTTAACGTGGACTGATGGATGTTTCCGAACTGTGCATCCCTGACCCTCTCTGCTACCACAACCAGTAGGTGCATCTTTTTCCACACCTTTTTCCCTTTTTGTTTATGTGTTCCTATTTTTAGTGACATAATTGAATTTACTTCTTTGCCTCTAATTTTACCCCACAAAAATTGCAAAAATCAGTGTTTAAATCACATGTGAAAAAAAATCTGACGCATGAAGTAAACTATTTAAAAAAACAGGGAGTTCCTTGCATTGTCTCAGCTCCACCTCCTCATGTACGGGACAGCGGAGCTCAGTATTGTCAGTGAGGCTGCAGTAGCAGAGCCCGCAGGGAGTCCAGGTCGGACGGTTGCCCTACAGCTGTCTAGCTCTGCATCAGGATCCAGGGTTTAACCTCAGCCACAGGGAAGAGCCGGAGGCAGATTAATGCGGACAATATCCAGACGAATATCCTCTGGCAGCAGCCAGTGTCCGGCGGTGTCCCAGGGAAAGAAAACTGTGACTATTCTGTCGCCCAGTCTGTGTGAGAGTGTGTGTTCTTGAGAGACAGATATATTTGAGGGGGTGGATAACTGCCTGCCTGTCTTTGGTTTAAGCTTTGATCACTTTTATGTGGTTTGTGATATATATAAATTTAGATAAATCACCAGATCATCTCCACTGTGGCGATATGTTTACAGAAAATGCAGTTCATTCTATTTAAATAAGATTTCCCGCCTTGCATATGCATGTTGTCATTGTGCATTTAGTTTATAAGTGCGAGGATCACTTAGCCTGTTTTACAGTAATGAGAAGTCAAAGAAACTCTCAAATCTTAAATGAAGTACCAGTCATTCTTTACTACACTCCTTGCATGAAAAGACGCTGTTCTTTTGACCAAGTATGACTGGAAGGAAAGATCCTTTACTGGGATCCTCTTAATGTTAAGCTGTAGATAGGATTGGAAAGGTTTAACCTGCTTAGCACCATTTACAGGTCTGTGATTAGGAAGATTTCAAAGTCTAGAACACTCTCTACGAATTTATAAGAAGAAGCTTCTGTAATATTAAACAAGTATAATCTGTTTTAGTACGGTCTATAACTGCATATAACAACTCAGAGCTGCACAAAAAGATTCAAGAGGAACAAACTGCTAAAAGTAAAATCAGTCTGTATTTGTTTAGGAAGAGAAAAGAAACTGTTTTGCATTCAGAAGTAGCTGCTTTTATTAAAGGGGATTAGTAACAATTATTTAAAAATAGCTGAAGATGTTATACACTTTGCATGTATCTCATGCTACACTACAAAAATACATTTAGTCCATTTTTAAATTCATTTTAGATTCGTACTAGGATACAAAATTTCACCATAATAATAAATAGACAACACTGACAATTCAAGTGGAATGTGCAGTACACATAATGTTATGGTGAATATACATTTAATTTAAATACTACAATCTAATTAATCTCACTAATTGCTAAGTGACTCGATATAAATGGTTTCAGGAATGTCATGTTTATCCACAAGTGTTGGGAGAATCTGTCAGTTGTTTTGATATCTTACATAAAAGTAAAAGATCTGGGTTTCATTTCTTTTTAAATTAAATATATCCGTTTCATGTATTGTCTCTTAAGGCTTTGACATTCAATATTGTAATTCATGTGCAGATTGCAATGTTTTTGAAAAACCCACCACAACCCTCAGCTCTTCTTTTTCGCACGATCATCAGTTTCCACAATCTGTTAAACTGCATTTAGTACACATCCAGTAAATTAAAACTGTGGGTTAAAGTTATCATATTTTTTATTACATGTTAAAAAACATTTTAAGCTGAATTTAAATTATAAAAAAGACAAAGGCGACAGTACGATGCCATTAACCTACAGTGACCCTGAGCCAGCTTTTAGTGTGTACATTGTGTGTGTGTGTGCTGCTGTGTTTGTGGGACCATATGTTTGTGTACATCTGCATGTGTACCCTGCATATTTGGACACACAAAAATATGCACGTGTGTTTTGGCGAGTCAGGAGCTGGTTACATACGTGCGTGCATGTACACATGCGTGAATATGTGAATGTATTCATGCTCTATGCATACAGTCTGAATGTGTAAATGTTTTTCTCACATTGCCTCCTCCATTAACTACAGGACCACTGGGTCACATTTGATAGGACGGCACTTTTTTATGACACACTGGCATCGCCCAGAAACCCCACAAAGTCCAAAATTCACCACTCAACATATTTGTACTGGTTATAGTTCTTCCTGGAATTAATGCTGCATTTCCTGAGGGAGTAAGTTCAACTTGCTATGTTGATTATACATTATTTAAGAAGTGCAAACCATGATAAATAAAACAGCGTGTCAACATTAGTGTAAACTATAGGAAACTTGCACACTCTTTTTTTAGCAAAAGAGCATTGTGACAGAAGCTACAATGTGTAATATACAGTAAATTATGCAAAAAAAAAGTGTCTTAACCTAAATATTAAAAGCATATTGTCATACAATTTATCTCCTGGAAGTAATTGTAGTTGCTCATGTACCAGCTACCATACTGTAAATCTGTGGTTTTATAGTCACATAAAGCTGTGCTTAGTTAGATTTGTCTTCAGGGAATACTGTTAATAATCCCTTGAAGACTTTTGGCCTTACAACCAACCTATTGGCCCGAGGTGAGAGGTCCCATGACTGTGGTGTCCAACTCTCACGCTACATCTGTGCTGAAGAGGCAAATATATTATTCTACCAACATTCTAATACTAGCTTATCAGGCATTTCTAGAAATAATAAATAAACCTATATGCACATATAAAGTTTGTCCTTTTTTTACCCTTATCAAGGATAACATTAAGTTACAGTAACAATGTCACAGTGTTAGTAATTCGTAAAAAGAAAATAATTGAAACATTTAATTGTACTATAATATGTATTAGATGTTTCAGTGTTCTGAATATACGATTTAATCTTTATAAATCACAGTTTGGTGTTTTTCTCAAGCAAATTTTAATTAAATTTGTCATGGTTTGTAACCTAAATCCAAAAAACCTGCAGCTGAAAGTTTGAATTAAAGGACAAGAACTGGACCAGAGTCCATTAAACCTCCTCTACACTTTTTCTCATTTGAAAAATGAGGGGAGAGAAAAGTTCCCTCTGCTAGCTGCTTATAAATTATTATTTAAAATGTGTTCATGTGGACACTTCTTTTCTTAGACACAGTATATCATTTAATATCTTCATTAGTAAACTGACACATGATTTTCAAATTCTTTATTCAATTAATTGTTGATTTTAAAAATGTTCAACTATATTATGTCTCTATGATTCGCTGTGGTTTCAGTATGATTAGACATGGCAGTTCTGACAACTGCATCATTTACACTTAAAGTTGCTGTTTATGTTCAGTTTATTCTAATACATCAGATCCATTTATCTCTTGTTCCACCTGCTGTTCATTGGTGCCCTTGGTATAGGCAAACCAACAGGAATGCATAAGCACAGGCGGTCAGATGTATACACACACACACACACCCACATAATCATACACACGTGCGCGCACATACGAACGAGACCAGAAGAATCACACACTGACCTGAGGTCTAATTTTAGCGGTGCCATATCATGGAAACACCTGACTGTGTCTGTTAGGAGAAGCACATCCTCTTGTTATGCATTGCATCTGCATTTATTACACTAGTCTCACAACCCAGCTCTTATGCATGTCATATTGTGTTTATAATGTATCTGAGATTAGTCTGTGTCATTAATATCTAATATTTAAATAAATACATAAAATCTCCATGGTCAACCATTTGTCTTGCAAAAGTGTGACAACATAATTACACTTCATGAAGTGTAAAATAAATAATAAATAAATATTTTTTTTAATTTATTTTTTTCTTGACAAATGGGTGTCTCATCAAACATCATATCAAGAGACAATATTTTAAAATATGCAGTCGGAAAAATAGAAGGAAGAAAGAAAGAAATGTCCTGATGGTGGTTATTTCAGAGTGCATTTGGAAACAGAGATTTATGAGATATTTGATATGTAACCGATAAATTTGGGTCTTATCGCTACTTATACGACTACTATACGTTCTTCAAAGGCATTTTTGCTTTTTGTCAGAAATAGTAAATTAAATTGCTTATGTTTTGGTAACTTCAGTGGGAATGTGTTGTTACTTGTGAATGCCAGAGTCTTACAATCTGCTTAATCACTGGAGTGAGTGGACAAAGTTGGCTGCTTCCAGCACACCTTCCTGCACCGCATGGAAACAGCTATCACTGCACTTTAAGGGTCACGGTTGTTGTTTTTTTGTGCCAAAATGGATGAAAATGATTAAAACATCACTCCGGGGTGCGATCTATCTCATCTTTTAAGTCTAATAGTTGGCTGATGGAACCAGTAAAATCGTCTGGGAAGCCAACCGAACTTACTAGTCCACTGACGGATGGAGAGAGCAGGTGGTTGGACAGGGCTCTGTTGTGTTCACATTATGGGGGGAAAAAATGCAGCTTCCATCCAACTTTTCTTTTACCACCAGCTTTGAGTTTTCATGGTGAAGGTCACGAAAATGACCACCAGATTTAAAATAAAAAAATTCAAAACACTCCTGTATTTCCTCATGACGCTGTTTTCCAAGCGTTCAGACTGACGTGTTTATTAATGGCCATGGCTGCTGCATAAGAGGGTACAGCCCAGCTCTATGGTAGAGTGGTGCTGTGTGACGGCACGAGGAGAAATAACTTCATTACATGTCATGACCCCCTCTTGATATAGATATATCCTTTAGGCAGCCTGTCAAGGACTCTGAATTCATCAGGATGTAGATGGAGGCTTTTTTTGCAGCCGCTATTCAATCAAAACATGAGTGTGGCTTTCACGTGTACAGGTTGAATGCAAGCAGCAGAGAGGACTTCTTAGAATGAGTTTGTTTTATTGATCAAATGAAATTAACACAGAGAGAGAGAGAGAGAGAGAGAGAAAGCGAGCAAAGAAGCAGTGCATCTAATCATGGAGTGTGGGTCAGCCAGCATGTTTAATTTAATGGGCCTCATCGTAGCTTCACGAGGTCTCACATTGTGAACTTAATTCCTCTTCACCACGTTAATTTGCATTGTGTCAATTGACCGGAGCGCTTACTGTATCAGCTTGAGTCTCACTTGAAATTCAGCCCATGCCCTAATACCATTAGGCAAATGCAAAGTTGTGTCATTTACACATTTGGAGGGGGGAAAAAAACGAAGGGAGAGAGAGAGAGAGAGAGAAAGAGAGAGAGAGAGAGAGAGAGATCGAGAGAGAAAAGCCAATTTGCGCTGGACAAGACTCGCTTGTGATTATCAGTGGATGTTATTACTGTGGAGAAGCAGACGTTTGAAGGTTATGTTTCTGGGCAGTAATTGAAATGCAAAATAACATTAGGATCGATGGCCATCTCTGTTTATTTATGAAATCAATATCGTAACTGTCCCTCATGAGTCCCCCTCTGATTCCCAATGACGGCTTAAGTCTCTGCTTGTTTATTCTTTCTCCCCCATAACCTCCTTCTTCTGTCTCTTTTTAAAAGGCAGTTAGGGGTGTGTTTGACTTTGCAGGGAGAGCAATTTCCTGGAGGTGGTGGACGTGTATGTAGATGGGGGGTTGATACTCCAGGTAAGGAGACATCATCCATGTGGGAAATCTATGCAATCTCTCCTCGTGGCAGTGACATTGAAAAGGCCATATGCTGGAAGTTCTGTGTACAAGTGAGGGTGTGTGTGTGTGTGTTAGACAGACAAAGAAGCAGAAACAACGTATATATATATATATATAT
>NW_023340246.1:11154855-11199770 GCF_004916995.1 Morone saxatilis
GTGTGTGTGTATGTATATTAAAAAAAAAAATCATTACATTATATATATATATATATATATATATATATATATATATATATACATATATATATATATAATGCCATGCAGTATAAACAGAGTACTAGAACTTACCAATTTTCTCAGAAGTAGTAACTTTGTGAAGTGAAGTGAAGATTTTGTAAGAAAGTAAAAATGTCATTGTACAGCAGCTTTCAAAAATAAATTGACAAAGAGCGTGGACACAAATCTATGGTAAATATTATTATTTATTCCTTGAGATTTCAACCATATCGCATGGTCTTCTTCAGCTATGGAACTTCAGCTAGCTAAGTAGGTGAATGCTGCGTTCACTTACTTTCGCTGAAATAATTGCGTCAGAAAATTCCTTCGCAGTTAAAACACAAAAAATAAACTTCAGCTTTAACTCTATTAGAGATGAAACAATTAATCAATAGAGCAGTATTGGCAAAAATTTTGTTCCAGCATCTCTCTGCAAATTTGAATATTTGGTAGGTTTCTTATTCTTCTGTAATAGGGAATTGAATATGTTTTCACTTTGGACTGTTTGTCAAAACAAGTAATATGAAGATGGTCTCTAGGAACTTGTGATGTACGTTTTTCATGTTTAATCAAGACAGTAATTGGCAGATTTATCATTAATGAAAATAGTCTGCAGTTGCAGTCAGAGTCTTGAGAAGTTTTTCGTTTAAATGTCGATTGGTTGAATTAAACTATCCACAGTTTAGAGGCAAAGACAGCAAATTCAGTAAACAGTGATTAGCAGACCTTGGTGAATTTAAGGTTCAGAAATGTAGGACTTGATAGATAGAAACTAGAATTTTATATGTAATATTTAAGTTTATGGCTGAGAAGTTGTGATTTAGGTGTGCTTGCACTTAAAAAAGCTGTAAGCTTTGAGCAGACAGCCGGAGATGTATTGCAGATTTTAATAAACGTGTTTCTACTGTTAAATTTAACAAATTACCTTAAAAATATATTTTGACTAATGTCTTTTCCCCTAAGAACCGACCACGTTATTCGCAGCAGCGTATGAATCATGCATTCAAATTTCAGAGCGCACACGTTTTTTGATGACCTTCATTTGTGCCAAACGCTATGTCACACGCATGTTGTTGTTACTACTTAACACTTGGGCGACACACGCTACCCCATTTTCCCACTCGCATGACCATTCATTTCCCAGACACCTCGGCCGCGGACTAACAGTGTAATCTATGTGTCAGGCAGGAAGGGGCACTCAGTTTAAAGCTGATAGAGTTTGCCCCAAACAAGGACAGCCTATCATAGAAAGATTAATGAACTAATTTCATGCATGGCTCCTTGCCTCTGTCCTTCTGCGCTTCCATGTTCGACTGTGTGTTCAGCACCATGATTTACGCTGTGTTCCTTGCTACAAGCTTAACCCCAAGCTTAACAATAATATTTCCCCTCAGTGGGAAAATACATAGTAAAATATGGAGAACAGAATTTTTAACCCTTCACTCGTCGAGCCAAGGATAGCATGAGGTCATTGTGGAGAACTGCTTTGAATATGCGTTTTCTTTTTTTTTCTTTTTTACTGCTGGTAAAAAATTTATTGTACAGAATTTTGGAGGCTGGAAAACATATTTCATGGTTTAGAGAAGAGGTGGATGGATTCAGGATTTATGTAGGGAAGCAGGGGATCTGCAACACTGCCAGCATTAGGAGGCATGCCAAAATACACACACACATGCACACACAGACATTTGAGATTTTAAGCTGCTCTGGTGGGACATTTTCACACCCATCACATTTTGGCTCCAAAATAAAAAATTTAAAATAAAAGAAAAACATCAAGTGGTCAGTGATCTGAGCGTGCACAGCAGGCCAGGCAGCATCTCAGTCATATTAAACATTACGAACAGTCATGTCTAGACGCTCTCTTTCTTTCAGTGTGGTGGACAGAGTGAAACCTGTGTGTCTGCTGCTCCGAGTGTCCATTGTGGGACCGTCTGGGCCTGTAAGAACAGCAGAGCAAAGAAGGCAGGTGACCTTCACGTCTGTCTGATGAGTCTTGCTTGTCTGCTCGGTTTGTACCATTTTTCTGCGCGGCGGAGCAAACACTACCCCATTAGATATTAGGTGCAATGCGTTTGTGCGTGTTTTGAGTGTGTGTGTGTGTTGCAGAGGGAAGCGGGGCAGGTTGAGGAGAGTCAGGCTGCGCTTAGAAAACTCTGTGTCTCTTTTATAATAAGAGGGGGAAACCAAATTATGAAACTATGAAGCTATTTCTGTCCGTGCGAATTGGTGGCTCGTGCCATTATTTTATTTCGACAGATTTGAAAGGACCCATTAGAAATTTCCATTAAACCTAACAAAAAACATCTCCCCAGCGTTACTGTGTGCTAAGTGTGGAATGAACTACTTTTTACATATGCCACAATGTACTATTCCATAGGGAATCCCCCTATCTGGCTGCGATGATGTATTAACTGTTACCACGCCGCTCTCTCCAATTCCCTCAGATGAGAGAAAATATACCTTCCAATTGACTGTAGGTGCATGCTGATTGCTAACAAGGTTTAACATGAGCCCTGTGAATCTTTTATAAACCGCAATAGCCTCAGAATGTAGACTAACATAATGTTGTATCGCTCCATCTCGCACTATGTTAACAGTCCTGACTGATTAAAAATGCATAAGGAATGTCTGGGACCCGTAAGAGGAGGGTTTATTTTTTCATGCCGCATCTGGAACAGGAAGGAAGCAGAGGATCAATAGATCTGATCTGGGCCCAGGGGTAGAGGCTATCTCCTCCTCCTCCCTCCACCCGCTACCCGTTAGCAGTTAAAAGGGAGGTTTCATGTTGTCGGGGGTCTGATGACTTCATGGCTTTATATAAACACTTATGCAAAGAGGCAGCAGAGGGAAAATACATTCCTAACCACAACACCAAATCTGAAAACAGGGGCAGCCCCTGGCAGCTAAAAAGGCAAGAACTTCAGAGGAATCTGGTCAGCATTAACTTCCTGTTAGTTTCAGACATTCTTAACATGGCTTTCCACTGTTCTCACCCAATATTATAAGCATGTAGGGCTGAAGTTGTGTAAGATCAGTGCCGACTCTGACAGACAGAGCCAGCAGTTCTAACACAGACCCAGGCCTCATTTCATGCTTTGTGTGAGAGGATATTATCGAAACTACAGTGCAGCAACATGCAGACACTATACCGCCTTGAAGAGAAATTACTGGCAAAACAATAGTAGTAGTAATAGTAACAGTAGTTATTATTTATTCTGTCACTAGCATACAAGTGCCCGACAAGCAAAGTACATAACTTCTTGCATAAAATCTTACATGGCAAATAAAGAACTTATAACTTGTATGTATCCTCTTTAAGCTCTAGCAAATAAAATTTGCATTTGAAAAAAGGGTTTCTTTCTAAAATAAAACGTGTTTTTTTAGCAACACTTGGAGCAGTGGAACATAGTCCTCCAGAAACCTTTTGTTTGTTTCACATATGATGGTTCTTGGTAATTATCTGGCAGTTTTTTGTCTATAAGTCAAGTCAATTGAAAACAGAGAAAAATGGAAGAAACCTCAACAGCGGAAGGATCCCTCTTGAAGATATGAGATAAGATGTTCTAAGTAATTTTTCCCACAACTCAGCCTTTTCCTTGCTTTTTTCTAATGAAATTTGGGAATAGGGAACTTAATCCTAGGTCAGTGGCTCTTTCTCAACCTCTCCAACCTCTCACTGAAGTCCACCGTAACCCGGCACCGTCCTTTGGCAAACTAACCGGGACTATTGATTGGGTCATGTATTACCCATGATCCTCCATATGCTGAGTGTAACACCTCTCTCTCTGTCCATTAACAGCCTTCTGAAGTTTCATTCATTCATTTACTTCTGGCAGCCGACCAATTGTGGGCATTGTTTGCAAGATGTATGGGGCATCTGTTGACATGGTCGTTAGTTACCATTTTGCCTGAAAGAAATAAGCTACTGTACTATATCACCTGGCATTCCAACACATAAATGGTTGTGTCTGTAACATAATCTATCAAACTCAGATGAAGCGGCGCGCTCCATCACAGTTGATGAATCTCCCGCACAATGATCAGGCGATGATGGAAGAAAGCGACGCTCAGTACATCTTGACAGACTTTTTAGCGGTGATAATTTCCTTCGTACAGCCGTTTGTAGCCGTATGTGTTTACTTCCATGTGAGGTTCTTTGTGTCTCTAGAAAATCAGCGCTTATTTGTATGTGAGGTAAACAGGTTCCTTTTTTAATATCACTGATTTTGTTTGTCCCTCCAGTTTGTTTTATTAAATGATCCACGATGAGTTGGAGTCCTTAATTTAGAAGTTTTGTTTGATTACCAGGTTTTGTCACCATGTATACCTTTTAAATCCTACAGCGGCTCTAGTTTGCAATAAATTTACTTTGAATTCATTTTCAAAACTGACAGCAGCTCTCACCCTTTGTGTGTTTATCCAGGTTGCTAACCAGAATGCCCTCTGAGGACCGACATTTATCCTCGAGCTGTGGTTCCTACGTCAAAACCGAGCCTTCCAGCCCTTCCTCCTCACTAGTAGACACCGGCAGCCACCACAGTCCCAGTGGCAACTCTGACGCCAGCGGCGGCTACATTAACGGCAGCAGCAGACACTCACACGCCTTGGACTCCCCGCCAATGTTCAACCCGGGCATGCTTGGAGGTGGCGCGGCCTGCCTACGCCGCTACGAGGAGTGCTCCGGCGTTGTGGCGGACGACTCGCCAATCAAGTGCGAGTACATGCTCAATGCCATTCCCAAGAGGCTGTGCCTGGTGTGTGGCGACATTGCCTCAGGGTACCACTACGGGGTGGCCTCCTGTGAGGCCTGCAAAGCCTTTTTCAAAAGGACGATACAAGGTATTTCCCGCTTCTTCTCACAACTTTCACAGGCTCACCTGAGCTGATCTTCAATGTCTGTACGTTCTCAGCTAAACCTAAGAATAATTATATTTTCTGTGATTTCCCAGGTTGTTGAATATTCTGCAAAGAGAGTGTTTAATACAAAAGTGCTATTTGTTTATGGTGATTCTAAATACTTTTTATTAGCCTTACCATGCAGTTGTGATTGCCAGGAAAGCATATTGACCAGATGAGGAATCCATTGTCATGTGTTCCACGTGTTCCTCAGTGCTGGTATCCAACCCTCTGCTCTTACGGGACTAATACGAGGTAGTGATTACGAAAGTCTACAGCAGGCATTAGGCCCAGACTGTAAATCTGCTCTGGGTTGTGATTTTTTTTTATGCGTTTGCATGTGAATCGTACGTCTGGCATGGACTCTGCCATGTGTGGGAGCTGTTCCAGAATAATCACTTGGACAGAAATAATACGCCGCAAACCGAGGTGCAGAATTTTGAATTTTATCTGCAGGTTTTGTCTCTGTAGAGATGTAGTTAGACAGCGGGTTAGTAAGGCCTTGGTCACACCGAGGCATGTAAATTTGAAAAAGGAAACGTTTTTTGTCTGAAACTATCTTGAATCCCTTTTTAATTTTACTGAGAGTTGGTCACTTCATTTGGTCTTCAGGGTAAAGCTCTCTATGTAATCACTTTCTGTGTTTCACTGTAGCCCAACACACTTTACAGATGTTATATCTTCCTGTTTCTGCTGTTAGACACCACAAGTATACAACAGTGACTCAACTGTAAGTCCAACAGTATTTCCTGGGCTGCTGCACAAATGTTTTTAATAAACCTAATCATTTTTACTTTTGCAGAAACAGAAATAAATGTCAGTGTTAACACATCCAACATATGTGTGACCGACTGTACTGAAATACAAAATACGCAATCACCACAAAGAGTGGAGACAACATTTATCTTCATTTCGGCTTAGGAGACACCAACAGTGACACTGTTTTCTAAAAGTCTTCGATTTTCATCCACTTGGAAGAGCATTTTTGAAAAGGTTAAGTTGCAAAATAGATAAAATAGATGCATTTTTAAATGTATCCATATTAGTGTGGACATGGTTTAAGAGACAACAGCCTACCTGATTACTGGCTGAAGTCAGTGTGTTGAAGGGATTCAGTCAACATATTGGATTATTAATATACAAATTGTACAAACCAGTAAAACTGTAAAAAAATATATATTTTAGTGAGAAAAGACTTAAAAGGACAAATGAAATACAAAGAATAGTTTCAACTTTGGCATTTCCCCATCAATCATTTAATTTTTGGTCATTTGAAGGTTGCATGTGTCCAGCGATACAGTGAAGGATTGTAAATAATGTTCATGTGTGACTTTGTGTCGTCTCGCACAGATCACCCCCCCTTCTTTTTCTTCTTCCTCTCGCTCTCCTTCGTGGAGGACAGGCCCATAATGAACCTAATCTGTCCGTCATTCGTCCTGAGCCGCGGGAGTTTCAGTCAATAACAATCAGTGTTGGGTGACTGTAATTAAGAACCAGGCATTTCATTGGGAGAAAGTCGAGAAAGGAGGGCGGGAGGTGTAGATCTGTTCTTTGCCCCCGGGCCCCTCCATCCCACACCCAAGGGGGAGGAGATGGGGGGGCCAATTAGAAGCTCAGGCACGTGTTATTGGGGGCAATAACAGAGGAAGGGGAGAGAGAGAGAGAGATGCAGAGGAGTCCTCCAAATAAAAGGCAGAGGGACAAGGGACAGGGGACGTGGTCATTCACTGAAAGGAGAAGCTGCTTTAATGGAATGGTAATCAGGAAGGGGGGTCCCGGCCTCGGTAAAGGAGGAGGACAAGGAGAGGTCCAGCTTGAGTGGAGATGAGCGCGTGGATAATAGCATGGCATAACAATATATCAAAATTTAGAGGGAAAATAAGAGAGGTTAAGGAAGGATATTAGAGTGGTTGAAATGTCCTTTGAGAAATAAAGGTGGACACAAGACCTGATTAACTAAGAGGGTATGCCGACAGTGAGCTTTTAGAGGTAGGCAATTTAAGACTATTGTGGACCCCTAATGCAACCCCACCACCCCCCTACCCTTCACATACACACATAATCAGGAACACACAGGTTATTTTTGATCCATTCAGGTATAAAATGTTTCCTTTAATAATCGTAAAAATATTAAAGAAATGTGACCTTTTCTGAATGGATGAAAATCCTCTGTTCTATCATTCTTTGAATTATTTGCACAATTTATGTTTTAATGAATAAAAAATATGATGAAAAAAAATGGCATGCATACTAAAAAACACTTCCCCTATTCACTCAGACAGTCAGTAGTTTACTCTATAGTGAGCAGTAAATGGAGATTTCAGGTATTTTGCATCAGCACTGCAGTAAATGCATAGAAAGAAACTAATGTACATCCCATGGACACTGTTTCTGTTCTGTAGTGGAAAATTTTGAGGGCTCTATATAGTGGATACATTTCACAGTCGGAATTTGGACACTAACAAGGTGGATGTTATAGATAAAGTGCACTTTTTGATAAATCTGGAGTGGTTTAGGACACAGCCTTAATGTACATTACTTCCCCACAGTGTGCTCACAGCTGCAAACTGCAAACAGCAGATGTTGATGAGACAGCTCGAGGAAGTTAATAAAAACCAGAAAATAAAGCAAGAAAAATGTCTTTGAAGTTAATTGGCTTTTGGTATTTCAAAGGTAGAGCGTGATTGATGTCCGTCAGCATATATACTGCTAATTCTATTCTACTTAGTAACTGTATAATGTATCTACAATATTCATATTCATAGGTATGTTTTCATTAGTGTATAATCACCTGAACATAGGAATTGTAATGTTTTTGTTACCTTAGAATAAGACATTTTTTATCTATAGACACCCCAGTTTGCCTTCCATGGAGTCCGCCATGTTGATCCACCATGTTTCTACAGTAGCCTAGAAGGGACAAAACAAACACTGGGTCTAGAGTTCACGTTTTTCGAGCATTTCATGGCACACAGTAGTGTCTCCTTCGCTCTTGGAAGGGGAGGGTGAAGCGACGGAGCTGCGATCTCCTACTAGATGCCATTAAATTCTACACACTGGACCTTTAATATGCATACTTTTGTGTGTACGGCATTTACATTTGGTCACTTTTTCATAAATATATATTTAAAACCTGTTTAGAATCAGTATGTAGTATATATGTAAATAAAACATTGGGAACAAAGTCATTGAATTGTATTTTAATTGCACAAACCATATAATATGACAATTAGTATAAAGTACATGTTGTATACAATTGGTTGTAAGATAGAATCAGTACACAGTGTGTGCCTCTGCACACAAGCCCTGCACTGTACTGTATTTCCCTCTCCTAACGCCTCTCAGTTAAAGACTTTACCCACCCTGAAACCAGCTGCAGCCTCTGCCAACATCCTGGCATGGTGCCCTGGGCCCCTCACTGTGCATGTGACCCTGCTGGCACCATCGATGCCAGGGATCCTGACAAATGTTGGCACCTTCTCCTTGACCAACAGGGGATTGTGTGTGTGTGTTGGGGGTGGGGGGCAGCTCTGGCAGATCTGCAGCAGACAACACCTGGTTTGCTGTTTTTAGGTACCATTAATACATCTCTGGACTTACGGGACATTGTTTAAACATTCAATCAAGGGATTCGGATACTTGGGAAAGAGGATTTGTCATTGGATTCTTGGGGTCACATCTACTTTTGAAGTGACCGCTTAATGATCCTGAAAAACCCTGTTCTCACTGAAACCTGGTGAGAAAAACAGGCAGCGGTTTCATGGCAGCAGATTCAATATGTCTGCTTTTCTGGCTTTTTTTGGACCCGAGTGATTAAATTGCATAGGAAATATTTCCATAGTGAGCCAACAACCGTAGACACGGACTTGAATAATACATCGAGCTTTGTTACATGATATGGGAGCCTTAGATTGGCGAGTCTAACTGCAGCTCTTGGTCTTTACTGGAGGAACATTATGCAGAGAGCTCGTCTGTGCGTCCATCTCTCAGCCCTTGTGTTGTTGAGGGAGGGCAGCTTTCCCATCATCCTTTAGGTGAAGAAGGATGGGCTGGATGGGGTCGTGGTGAGCATTGCAGAGAGGACGCTCTGCATTAATGAAGCTAATTTATCTGTGAATCAGAATGGGGGTGGGACTTCGGGGGCGGGGAGGTGCTTTTTACATGTCCCATCAAAATGCCACTAAACCCTCCTCTCCTTCAGGAGTGTCACACGGGGTCACCTTGGGACAGGTGTGTATGTCTGCGTGTGTGGGTGTCTTTTACTGTCTTTCTTTGCCTGTTGTTTACCATTTATGATCTGGTCTCCTTTCCTACGCAATAATTCTAAAACTAATTCCTCCTAATTGCCGATATGCAGCTTTTGTGCTCACAGAATTAATGACAACATGTTTTTTTAATCTTCTTCAGGGAATATTGAGTACAGCTGTCCGGCCACCAATGAATGTGAGATCACCAAAAGGAGACGCAAGTCGTGTCAGGCCTGCCGCTTCATGAAATGTCTTAAAGTTGGCATGTTGAAAGAAGGTGAGTACTGGTTTTTATCATTTTGCCTATGTTTCTTTTTTTTTACTTATTTCATCTTATCATTTATTTATAAAGATGTATTGGTGGAACAGCCAGTCTGCAACTACTTTGACAACCATTTAGATCAAATTTTGAACAATAATAAATAAATGAATCGATAAATGAAATAATTGTTAGCTGCAGCCCTGGTGAGGTTTTAAAAAGGGCTTATTGGTCTCAACAATTCAAGAAATAATGCTAAAAGTAGCAAAAAAAAACCACAAATCTTAATTTCATTCTTCTGATTTCTTTGTTATAATTTAAAGACTTAAACTGTCCTATATGGTAACAAAAAGCTTTATGATCAGCCAAAATGTGAAACTTTTTAAAAAACATTAAGATGCTGTGTAGGTTCTAACCTTAAAGCAAACAAATAAACGTGTAATATTTTGGGTCCTCTATCTTGATCTTAGGAGTAAATATTAAAATTTTGAACATAGACGTCAAACAGTCTTACTGGGAGTTACAAGACTGGTCAGTGATCAGATATTAAAGCTGGCTATGGCCTCTGGGAGACACCGTGACATCACCCACAAGCCTTACTTACCTCTCCACACACTGAGCCGCTCAGCGTTTAACTAGGGTGGGTAGGAAAAGCTGCTGAGTTGGATGTTCCTACCAAGACTGACTGAGAAGTGTAACAGTACTCTTGAAAAGCACAGGCTGTTCCCCTAAGACTGCCCTCTCCCCTGGGCTCTGGGTGTCTCTCTCCCTCACCCTCTCTCTCTCCCTCTCTGTCTGTCTGTCTCCCTTCCCCTCCCTTTGCCTGGCATATTGATCCACTAAATGCTTTCCGAACATCCCACCTCACTTCCTGCATGTGTTGTTTCTCCTCCACTGAGAGACCTTTGGGAGTACAGAGGGAAAATCTAGCCGATAGATTTTTCTTTTTCTTTTTTTTTTTCAGGGAAAGAGGGTTTTTTTGGGGGGGTTGTTATTTTGCATTTGTGTGTTTAGCTAGAGGAACTATTGCACACTGATGCATAGAGTCCAGCTCTAAGTTATGCTTTTGTAGAGAGTATTATAATACCTACTGCTGAATTGGGACTTCACTGCACATTAGGCAATTTCTCTCTGACACCAAATATATCAAATGTGTTCCAGAGCGTATTTTCAATGTTTTCTTTGTAACACCACAGACAGAATAGCAGTGATGTGTGGTGCATGCAAAGATAAAAAAAAAATGCTGAAACTTTGATTGAAACAGTTGGTGAAATTAATTACATTAAAATCAAAGATGGCAGTAAGTAGCACATTGCGTACCTTTCCATTCACAGTGTTGGACTGGTGCATTGTAACATTACTATTACAAGACAACATTAATATTTAGACAAGTAATTTTTTTTCATAAATTATTATTAAACACCGGTGGTGAGTGCAAGGAAGCAGAGTATTATGTGTCATTTATTTATTGAATTCCATGTAATGTATTTCACTGGCGCAGAGGGGTTTTCAAACGGTGAGGCACGAAGGGAGATACAGTATGTGAGGCACAGATAGTGCGTGAGGTGAAAGGGACAGGCGAATGCTGGCGTTCTGAAAACAACAAGAAGTTAGTTATTATAGTTTGGATGTTTATTCGGCCCTCTTGTCAGCAGTTGGCGGTGCGGCAGTGGCTGTGTCCCACATAAAGGCAGTTAAGGTGCGACCCTCACTCAATCAAATTTGAACACGCAGACATGATGAACACATTTTTAGATTTAGTGTGACTTAAACTTTCCGAGGATATCAATATCTCAGATGGACATATACAAATCAACTTAGAAATCATAGGAAAAAAAGCTTCTTATAACTCCAGACCTTGCTTGAGAAGTGTCAAATTTTTACGTTACTTTCAGTGTCAAAGTAATATAGTGGTAGTTGTCTGCAAATCTATGGGTACATTGCCGACGTAAGCTGCTAACTGCTAATTCAACATACTTACATGTTGCCAAAATTAGCAAATATAGGCAACAAATCAGAGGTTCAAATCCTGTGCTTTAGTTCCACCATACCACACTTAGTTTAGAGTTTTGTTGACAGTAGTGTCTCTGTGTTAATAATACTATTTGAGCTCTGGTGGCATTAATAAAATTAGGACCAGCATAAGACTCCACTAAGTATAACATTGTATCTCACTTTGGAGACAAATTACAGCAGGTTAAGATCTGGAGTTCAGCCCACTGCCATCCACACTGATTGTATGATATATATCTTAACATAAAAAGGAGCATTTAAAGAATTTGTTTACAGCCTCTACTTCAAGACACAACAGTCATAAATTTCCTAAAATAAAACCATGGTCATACAGTTTTGTTGTGTTCTGCCAGCACCAAACACATCTCATAATAGAAGCCAGCAGCAGTTAACTGCAATCTGTGCTGGTAACACAAGATTGTATGTCAGGCTCTTGGTTCACTTCCACTAATACAGCTTCACTATGTACTGATGTAGCTGTGTTTGTTCATCTCAGACTGAAGGGTCACCCATTGTATTGCCATTACAACACTATTTATACATGCGCCCACTCTTGATGTCTTCATCCCGGCCCAAATATCTCACACCGAGGCTTTGACTCTCAGCCAGAAAAAACAACGTTGCTTCAGAAATAAAGCTGAAACTATTAGCGCATGCTTAGAGGAAAAACGGCGGGGTATTGTCTGCGGCAGGCCGAGCTAAGCCGTTGATGTGGACAGTCGTTGTGTGTGTGTGAGTGAGAGAGGGGGAATTTGACGGCGTAGCCTCCACCGCCTGCCACTCATGAGACGCAGCATCACAGCCACCGCGACATGTGGCACAGTAGGTGATTCTCTGAAAGTAATGGCATTCAATTAAAAGGAAAAAGGACATTTAATCGTGGCATAGTGCTGTGGCTTGGCCTCTTACAGACTTGGGGGGGGCTTTGATCATGGAATCAGTGGGGGGACAGCAGCTTGCCCTACTTCATGTAATGAGATCACCAATAACAAGTGGCCAAGGGCTGGTCATGGAAAAGGAATAATCACATACGAATGCAGGTGTCATTTCTTCTATTCTACAGCTATTAGCGTACAAACATTAACATTTTATAGTTATTTCCTCATGAATTCTTTTCATCATTGCTTACATTACAAAAAACACCCCAAAGGTACAGTGCGGTAGTATCATAAGAAATGCCTTGCACTGCAGAAGATGTTGAGAGAACTTATGTGATTAGTTGTTCTAAAAGTGTTTTAATATTTCCACCAGGACCCTCTAAGCTCCGCTCTAAGCATGCCATCCTGAATTATAAAGTGCCAGCTGCTACAGTTATAGCACCATTGGTGGGCAGGGGAAACCCCTCCTCCCTGTAACACCTGCCGCTAATCAGCTGACTTCAGCTCTCACGCCCGGTTTGGTGGCTTCAGGTGTGTTTGGATTCCAGTGTGGGTCCAAATAACTCAACTGTTCGAAGAAGCAGCTCAGTACAGCAAAAACATCATGAAATTTATGAGCGTAAATTCCATCCCTCCTATTCCTACCAGCATACAGTTTTTGTGACAAGAGATTAATTTTATATCTTGTATATGAGAGGAAAATCAAAGAGACTCATTGTAGATGACAGGCTTCTTTCCAGATCCGGCTTTACTGCTGTGCCACAGCAGAGCGCCTGGATGAGCTGCGTGGAAGGTAGCGGGGGCAGGCGTCTGTTTGAGGAAACCAGCCCCGCTCGCTCAGTGACCCCTTAAATGTCCAGCTGAGGCTGATAAAAGGTCACAGGTCCAATGGAAAAACTCTCACGTAATTACAACTCGCGGAAGGTATGGTGTCAGTCCCTACTGCCAGGAGTCAGTGCCCGCAGCTAATAGCAGCGCTAATATCCCCATAGCATTACTGTATGGTGTTAAATGATGCAAGAATTTTCTGGACTGAATGGGCATTTTTTGACTTTGTTATTTGAGTCACTCTTGTTATTTTCTGCTCAAGATGGATAATTTATTCTAAGCTTTTTATAGTTTTATTGCTGCAAGAATATCTGCGTAGGTCTTTAAACAAGTAATCACATCCTCATGTTAGCAAATTAGCATGTTTAAAAAATATGGCCTGTTGAAACCGAGGCGTACAACCTCTGTTGGCCTACTGAATTTCTGTCATTTTTTACAATTTGAATAAAAGATAAATAAGCCTTTTTTTCAGCCTCTTCTGAAGCCAGGGCTCGCTGGCTTTAGTGTTAGCTCAGTGTTTCTGTGGTGTATTCTTTGCTTGTGGGGATTTTCTAACACGGCTGTAATGTGGTGGATGAATACAAGCTGCCAGACTATTTTGGCAACCTACACCGCTGTCTCGCCCTCGCCTGACCACAGATAGGGATCAGCAGTCTTTCCTGAGCGAACGTGGCTACCGGGGTAACGTTACAGCCTTATTTTCCTCCAGCCACATACACAAAAGATTAGTAAAGCCATATCCAATATCACAGACTGTCAGGTCCCTTTCCAATCAATATGCTTAGATCAGAAACCAATCTATACGCTAAGATTACATCATCAAAATAAAGATATTGCAAAAGTCTATACTGTATGGGTGCCTTAAAATCTTAGTCGATACATTTGAACAGCGAATGTCTACAAAGCCAGATTCAGTTTTTCCCATATTGCTGTATATGTGTACGTTCAAGGGAGTTAAACTGTAAAGACAGACTGCCCTCTGACCCCTTGCCTCTTGATTTTTACTTGTAGCGCAAACTTGTCTATCTAACGGCACATGTATGGGGCCTTGTTTGCTTTTTATGGTGTCAGATATATCTGGCAGACTGCAGCTGAGAGTCAGTGCCCACCCAGAGGCTCTGCACTGGCCTGTCCTCACTGTCTGGCAGGTGATAGATCAGACACGGAGGCTAACACGTGTTCCTCTGAAGAAGGGGATTTAGCGAAGTGTTGACCTCTTTACAACCCTCTGATACACACAATCGACTCACAACACACACATTCATGTACACACATGCCAAATGTATATCACCCCTGGCAAGTGACATGGAATCGGACCTTGAGGTACATCCTTGCTGTCACCCTTCGGCCTCTGTCTTTGTCTCTTTCTCCCACTGTTAACACACAACCGTGCGAACACTACAAAACCGAACGCCTGCTGCGCCAATACACTGGGGATCCTGAATCGACCCGGGCGTTTCCAGCCGTGCAGATGTTTTCGATTACAGGCGCATTTGTGGTCAGTGTGGCTCAGTAATTCACAGTAATACCCCTTGTGGACACGCCGGCTCAGATTTATGAAAAGTGTAAAACATGATAAAGAGAGCAATGCCATTGTGCGTGGTTATGGGAGAACAACTCCAGTTTTGTCTTGTCAGCCCATCAGAGGTCAGAGCAGGTGGGACGCCATCCTAATACACCCCGCCCCCCTCTTCCCCATGTCCTGTACCAATTTTCCTCTACCCTCCCTCTCTCTCTGCAGCCCACCCAGACTCTGTACAATCAAACAAGAGCTGTCCGGTGCCTTTAGCTCTTTGCAGGCTTGTAGACTCGGCCCTTAGAAGCAGCTCTGGAAGGGCAAGGTCCCTGTGCCTTGTAAAGGGTGAGCGACTGTGTAGGAGGGGGTGCACACTGCATCCCTCTGATTTTTCCCAGCTAAAATAGGGAGCTCCTAATCTCCCTTTGGCAGCGTTAGCCAGCCAGCCAATTCTGACACATTCTCTAGAAAGAAGCGCCTCTGACAGGTGAGGGACCGAAAATAGTTCTGTGAGATACACACACACACACACATGCACATGTTCATATAGTGACACGCATGCTTGATACACTGTAGGGGCCACATGCACATTTGTTTGATGAAATCTGTTCTCTATAGAGCTTCTTCTGCGTCTCATACAAATACTTTGAGATTCTATTTGTTTGGGATTTTTCTTTATTGTTTTTATTCTTTTTTTTTTCTGGGAGGATTTTTTATTGCTTATTTCTATTGTTCATGTTTGATTTGTTCTGCTGTCTAATTTATACAATGTTTAGGCATGTAGCCATTAAGGATACTGAACTCGTGTTGCCTGTAGTTTGTCTTTGAATTTAAGGGTTTTAACAGCAGTGGGGTGTTATATGGTATAATTTAAACCACACATGGTGGGTATTTTATAAGGTATTTCTAGTATCTTAAGATTCAATATTTGTAATTTGTTACTCCTTCTAGGCCAAATAAAAGATAAATAAATAAACTATTAATTATTTCCCCACCAGATTTTGTTCTTGGCAGCACAGAAAAGGCATATTTAGACCATGGTGGTCTAAATCCAAGTAATCTGTGTAATTACAACATTGGTGTTATATGCCCATGAACTATATGAATTTTAAATTGTTGTTGTTGTTTTTTTTATGGTGACATATCCAAATAAAGAAAGAAATAATAAACTCAAAAAAATAAATCCACATGACACATACACACAGCTCCCGTCACATAAAGGAAACCAAAGCCGCTTCAATCAGGAATGTGCTTTAAGGTTGCACAAGTCAATAAAGATATTGAATGTGAAAGGGAAGCCGGGGTCAGGTGGCCGTAAAGATTGCTCCTATGCAAACATGCCTCATCGTCTTTCCACGCACATGTACACACACACACACACACACACGCAGTAAGGATGGACTGCCAGCCAGTATCTTTGTGTCTCAGGCCGCCTCTCTCACAGTCTGCACTAAGTTATGAGCGTACTGTACTGTACTGTATGATCTTACCGAGCTCATAACATTCAGCACACACATTTCTACCACCTCCCATTCCCCGCGCTCTCTTACCCCATAACCTCACCCCCTGCATCCATATTTTGGCTGCCACACTTTATGAAGGGCCAGTAACAGTAAAAGAAAAAAATGGATCTGGATGCTGTGCACCCACATGTGTGTCACCAGGTCTCTCACTACCGAGGCACAAGCTGAACGCAATTGTCTTGTAGCATGGAGGCTGCTGTGGTTTTGGGCATGTGGTGGTGGTGCTGACGATGACACAACCCCCCCCAGCCGCCGCCTCCGCCCTCCCTCCACAGCCCTCTACAAGGGGCCTCATCCAGCTGTCTTGTTGTGGTCAGATTCTCAGTACTGTGCCGTATCACATGGGGAGGAGATAATCCCGCACTGGTCAGATCAGGCGCTGGCTGGGACAGGCAGGGCTGTCAGGGAGGTTGATGTACACCCGATGCTGAAAGGGAGAGAAAAAGAGACAGACAGAAGGCAAAGTGAGAGAAAGGAAAACAGAGATCTTGCAGAAAACTGATACATTCAGCCAAGAAACAGCAGCCTGTTCTCTCTTATTCCCCAACCGTCCCGTTCTTTATCAAACCCTTTTCTTTCCCTTTCTGTCATTCTCTCTGCCCTCCTGCTTTGGGTCTCTGCCGTTTGCTGCGCCGCTAAGCTGTAAACTGAAACTGGTTAGCACTGAGCTCTTAATTCTTGTCAGCGTCTATTAATTATGGGCCAGTTGGATGTTCCAGTTCAAACAGCCCCCGCGGATCTTGGAATTCTAACTCCGGCTGTTTGGTCACTTGTCGCTTGTTGCAGCCACATGACCCTGCAGCCCGCAGCAGGGAAAACTGTGTGTGTGTGTGTGTGTGTGTGTGTGGATGGTGGTAGATGTCAGGGACAAAACCAGCAACAATTTGCTGTCACTTAAGTCTACAGTAGAGTGAATTTAGGGTATACACCCACTTAATATGTTTTTGCATTACATACGCTAACTGCATATCCCTTTATTAGGCCTATGTGTGTCATTAGATAGATAGAAGCTATTGAATTGATTTAATATCTGGAGTACATGGACACAGTTTCCTGAAGCACTATTTATAATTTTAAATTTACCTTAACCAAGAGTAATGGTACGAACAACAACTAAAGCTCCATCTATCGCAAACCCAGTTCCTAGCTGCCTAACTGACTAATTAAAACCGCATCCACATGTGTTCAAAGAACAAGAAGTCTATTTGCAAGCCTTATTGATTACTTTAAGGCGTACAAATGGAAAGCTGTGTTAGGAGAGGGGCTCTCGATTTAGCTTCAATCTGCCAGGCATAAAATGATCTCACTGTGTTTGCTGGGAAGAATGAGCTCCCTCTGGGCACGGTGGGTAATTAGGTTAGTGGATAGTCGGTGTCAGGAAATTGAAAGACCATCCTAATCGGATTCTTTTGTTTCCAGGGGAATCAAAGGAATTTATATGAGTCACTGGGAAATCTCACACGACTCAATTCCACTTGACCATGTAAAATCTGTTTGCTCTCCCTCAATGCTCAAACAACTTTTAATACAAGAGTGTAAATCCAGCACATAAGGTGCATCGGATGTGTCCTCTGAGATGGCTTTCAAGATAATCCCAGATATGTCCGTTTGTATACTAACTAGATACTTACACTCTTCCATCTGTAACAAGCAGGTATTGAACTGTCCCTCTTCCAGTTAAAAGGTCAAAAAGAAAGGAAAGAAACTCAGCAGTCCCAATTATCATCTCATATGCATGCACAATTACAAATACAGGAATAAATTACCACATTATTTGAAAGTCTTCTTAGATGTGCTTGGTATAATAGTTAGGAATATACTATGACAAGAAAAAACATGCTTGCGCAAAGCTATATATGATACTGAAGAAATAGTTCTCCGTTTTGGTGGTATAAGATATGTCATAATGAATTTTAAATGAATATAAACATTGGAATTCTTGAGAGAGATCTATGACTCAGCATAATATATAATAAGAGGACATTATTATTAGAAGTAGTTGTAGCTGTAATAGTGGATTTAACGGCATAAAACTGGCCCTGTGGCATTTTAACTAAATCTAAATATGTCAGAATTAGATGATAAAGGTAAAAATGAACCTGCAGTTTTAGGGTAGTTCTCTGCTCAGATTAGTATCCTGCTAAATAACCTTCAAAGGGCCTTTGGATGTGCTGCCATTTATACCTGTTTGATATTTTTTTGCAGGTGTGCGTCTGGACCGGGTGAGAGGGGGGAGACAGAAGTATAAACGGAGGTTGGATGCAGAGAACAGCGCCTACCTCGGTCTCACCATCCCCCCTCCAGCCAAAAAGCCAAGTGAGTCACAGTTTGGTTACTCTCGCGTGGTTCCCTTAGTTGTTTGATGTCAGTGCAGCAATACCACAACTCGGGGCAATAATAGAAATCTTGGGATTTGGAATATTGCCCCTAGAAATGTATTAATTTTTAAAATATGACATTAAGGAATTTGTGCACAGTGACATTTTGATAATGCGTTGATGGATTTTTATTGGCATTAGAGTAAAAATCTACGAATCTTATCTGCCTCTGATTGACTTATCCCTGATATTCGTACTCTAACCATTCTTATTCCTAACGCCTAAACCAACCCAACCAACGAAGGCAACGAGTACTAGTACCAATCAGAGGCACAGTAGGTCGGGTCATGCCTTCGCCATTGTAGGATTTGTAATTTTGCAAACAAATCTGTGTTCAGTTATGCTATAGCCAGATTAATCTCAAGTTTAACCTGCCACCTTTTCAGATTTTGCACCATATAATATGACATTATAGAAAATAACACTTTTCAAATGTGTAATTATTCATTTATTTGTTTTAATTGTTGTGTTAAGGTTTTAAATCTGTATATACTGATTGTCTCACACATTTCTCTCTCCATCTCTCCTCTCTCTCTCTCTCTCTCTCTCTCCTCCTTCCAGTGACAAAAGATCGTTTCCCATCTGTTGGTGTGGAGCCAGAGAAGATCTATGCCATGCCTGACCCCACCATGCCCGACGGAGACATCAAGGCCCTGACCACGCTGTGCGACTTGGCCGACCGCGAACTGGTGGTCATCATCGGCTGGGCAAAACATATCCCAGGTAGAGAGATGTGACTGCTAATGAGTGACTGTGCTGTCTGGGATACAGGTTTCTGAACATATTAATTTCTTAATTTGACATTGCAACTATTTCAAGCACTTAATAAATCTGTAAAGCCAAATGTTCCAAATCAATAGATGAAAACAATATACAAAAATGTTAGACGAATAACTGTATGAAATGAGACATAGTGGGAGGATTATCTTACCAGTTGTTTTGGTTCATAAAATTGAAAAACACACTATTTTTATTGTAGCAATTTGTGAGTTTTGATAACTTATGATGACTTATAAAAGATAAAGAAATTCATAGGTCTTGTGCGGTTGGTAAAGCAGATAAGTAATGCCACATTTGTACTTTAATTTGCTGAACCAAATACAGTATGAGATTACTGAAGTAGTTCACCGATTGTTGCATACATATAATCACTATACACACACACGCAGTTACACACATGCATGCACACACACAGGATAATTAACATCTGCTACTCATCGGCACCTAAGGGAGAAGCCAGTCCCATATTCTAAAATCTAATCAATAAAGAGCAGCTGAAACCTTTGATTTGACTGGGTAGGGTGGGAGAGTCTGGGGGAGGGAGCTGGGATCCGCCCCTATGTCAATGTATTCCATTTCAATCCCAGACTTAAAGAAAGCAATCCTCTTACTTACTTAAGGGGACTACGCAGAGCCTATTGTAAAATTGATTTATTTAGGGAAATACTGATGGATTTCCCCGGCCCTTGTTGACGAATTCTTAAATAAGACTTGTTATGCAAATGTTCAAAGATCTTTTCTTTTCGTCTCTATCAGACAGATTGAAACAGACATTTTGGGCCCTGGTACGTTTTTAAAGGGAGCGTCAACATCTCATTGATCCAATCAAGTATTATAATATAATAATGTAGAACTGCAACAAACTATTTTCATTCCCAATTAAAAACTGCCAATTATTTTCTAAATTAATCAATTAAAACAGCTTTACAATGCCTTGTTTTATCTCACCAACAGTGCATCCCCAAAGCTATTTAAGTTACAGTGATGTAAAACTAAGAGAAAGCAGATCCTTACATCTGGAACCAAACAGTGTTTCATGTTTTTGCTTGAAACACAATTAATCAATTATCAAAATAATATAATCAACTCTCATACAGGATATTAATTTCTCCTTTACAACTAGACAACTAAACAGATCAACTGGAGATGTTTTTCCTATACCTGTGGATTTATTCATTTATTTTCCAGCTGGCACAACACTAACCAGCTGCTTAGCTCTCCGCTCTGTCCAGGGTACACCCTAATCACTGATTCGTCATCAGATTTACATTTGACACCTTAATTAATACAGTTTGGGGGTGGTTGAAGGTGTGCTGATCCCAAACCTGCCCGGGGATCCTCAGAGGATGGACTTTGCAAAGCCACAGGAGAGCTGTGTGGTCTGATTAGGAGATTTTAGCTTTCGAGGGACACTGGATACGAGGAAAAGGCTGCTGCAGTAGGAAGATGCTTCAAGAGGGACAAAAGTAAAATCACTGACCTGATGTTTTTCTGACAGTAAAAATAAAAGGGTCTTTTACAATCAAATTCTTAAATTTAATCAAAGTTGCAGGGGTGCAGAAAGAAGTCAGATCTTTGGACCTCAATCTCTGTTACATTTTCTATGTATAACTATTGATCTTGTACGCTACGAAGATCTAAATCCAGACCTGACAGAGTTATGAAAGGGGCATGTGACACTCTGGGGACATTTTACCCGGGGCCACCAGGTCAGGGTGTCACCAAGTAACGATTAAGACAAAAGGGGTCCCTACAGTTTAACAGTCCACTCCCACCATTACACTCATAGCCCACTGAGCAAATGGCCTTAACGATGAGGTAATAAGAGTCATTACTGCAGATCGCTCCATTAATGTAAAAGTCCTTCAACATCCAGATGTGGAAAGCTGGAAAGAAACATGCAACGTTGAATAGGTTTCTGTTAGATGTTAGTGGTTGTAGTAGAGCTGCTTACAATTATACTTGCTATGTACTGTAATGTGCACAAGTTCAGTTTTTTAAATATGAAAGCAAATATTTGCACCGATGTGTGTTGGCTGTAACTCATCACTAGGCAGGCATTGATTGGATGTTACACACACTGTCGTGAAAAGTGGAAACAGAATCGTAGCTCGGTGGTCGGGGGGGTCAGGGGTGGCCACTAATTTGTGCAGCTGTTAACACACACGCACCATCTCAGACATGTAAGTGCACATGTGTAGATTTATATGAGGGGCAACATCGCGAGGCATTCAGCACCTTCTGGTATTTAATGTTCACTCAGTTCTGCGCTTTCTTTCTCTTTCCTCTCTTTTTCTCTGACATACACACAGTCTCTACCATCATATCTTTCACACACACTCTCTGGCTTCCTTGTTCTCTTGCTCCCCTGGCTCTACCCCCCTCCTGCTCCTCCTGCTCATATAGGGCCCTCTAGTCTCATTATTACCTCTGTCTTTTTATTAGGCCCATTAGGGCTCTTAGGAGGCCTGTAATGATACTAAATGAATAGAGAGTGAACTGCTGTCTGTTTTAGACCTAGCTCTCAATGACAGCTTCAAGCTTCACTGCCAACCACTCAGTCTCTTCATTGTACTGAATAGGGATTCAATTACTTATCTGATCTGTACCTGTACTGTACTGTTGCATATCCAGAGCACTCTCCTTTTCTGCAAACAATCACTAACATCCCACAGTATGTTGAGGATTACCTTATAGAAATAGACAAGTGGTGTAATGTAGTTCAGTATGGCCTGTAACATCAAGGGATGTTATATGTAGATTTAATCCTGTGTTACAAAGACATAATGGACACTGGGTTTGTCCTGCATGTGGTTTGGTTTCAGCAGCAAAAACCCTTGTTAATGTAGGAAATATGCCTCATGCTTGAAGTCAATTTTGATTTGTTTTGGTGTTTAACCAAGACCATGACCTTTCCCATACCGTACCTTAAAAGCATAATTATTTTAAACCTTTTGTTGCAACCTTTTATATGAAGATCATTTCTAAGGGAAAGGGTTGGTTATACTGCATTTTAAAAAAAAACCCATTGAAATGTATAATTTCTGTAAAAACAGCACATAACATATACAATAACTACAAAACAGAACTAAAAACCAAACTAAACTGCAGTACATGAACAAAAAGAACTACACTCGGCTAATTAGACAGCTAAAGTAAGATAGCTATATGGTAGCCATTGAGATAGCAACAGCTAACTTTAGCTAAAGCTAAATGTTGTTTCTTTTACCCTGCTTTCTTTTTATTTAAAAAATATTAATTTTGAAACAGTATTTTGTTAATTCAGTTTCTTATCCAACATAACTAAGTAGCTATCCTGTAGTGAAGGAAAAACAGCTAAACTAGTCTGATTAAAGGTAACTAGCGTAGCTTAGCAGAATTTTAGTAGCTCCCAATTCTGTGTATTTAAGTTACCTTTAAAATGAACATACTTAAATGTATTATTTACATTTATTTTATAGAGACAACCTATATGAACTGTAGCTATAACTATGTAAAATATATTATTATTATATTAATATTTTTCTTACACAAACTAGTTCAAAATGACACATTTAGAAAGAAAGAAAGCTGTCCCTGGTTTTGCTGAAGATTGATTGAATGGCAGAGTGCTTTATCTGCATTTTTAAGGTATCCTGTAGAGTCTATGACAGTGATTTTTTTATAATCAGTATAACGGTATAAATTAAGGCATTACAACCTTTCTGTCTCTTACGCAGTTTGCCTGCCAGCCTATAAACTCAATTTCCTTAATTTCTTCTTTACTGCTCTCTGCCTTTGCAGGGCGGAAGAGTAGACAATAATTTATCATAGGTTTCTCATAGTGCAGTGGAAAACCTGTGTTAACACTTGTCTCTGCTCATGCTTCTCGTCATCACAAGGGGAGAAAACTGCAGAGACGGAGACACAGACATTCCCCAGTTTGCTCAATATTGTGTCATGTTTGGTCAAACGGCAGTAAATCAGTAGGGTGAAATATTGATATTTCATCAGGGCCAATCACCCTCCACAGTGACACTTAACTCAGCCACCTCCGGGCGACGCACCTCAAGCTTGGGGGCGACCCCCGGGGAGCGAGGAAGTCACTCCATCGCTTCAGGAAATTGAGTGGAAAGAAGAAAAAAAGATGCCGCGGGAAAAGAGAAGAATGATGAAGGGAAAAAAGAGAGGTTTTTTTACACAGTCTGTAAAGAAAGGGAGTATTGCAGAAAAAAAACATGAATAAGAAAATAAATAGTGCTCCAAAAATTAAAGTTTTTAACTGTATGAGAGGTTTGATGTTTTAAATACTCGTAATAAGCATTATTTTTCGTCGTAATCTTTTTTTTTTTTTCTAACTCACGTTGTTAGTTAAGTATAGCCATTGAACCTCCCTCGCAAAAGTGTCTTTTGGAGGTGGAGAGAGTTCCTAATGCAGCCTACAGTATCTACGTGATCCCGTAGTCCCTCCATCCCCCCACTAAACGTGTACCGGATGTCCTCCATCAGCTGTCTGTTTGTCAGATCTGAGGCTTGGATCGATCCCCCTTTCGCATTTGGTGGACTGATTACAATCTACTAATCAATGACACCCCCAGCACTCTTTTCTCTCTCCCTCATTCTCTCACTCCTCGTCGTTTCTCTATTTGCTTGATAAGAACCATCGGGAGGACCTCTTTTAAGTCAACCTGCCCCATTCCCCCATCCATACAACCTCAGATTTAAGTAAGCAGAGTGGTGGGTTCAAGGCCCTGGTCAATACCCCCCATCACCTTCCTATTCACTATAGAGTGGTGAAAGGTATTGTGGCGGCTGAGGTCCTTTCAGATGTCTGTCTGTTTGATGTGGTGTGTGTGAATGTTAGAGAAGAGCGTTGATGGGTCGACCTCCAGATCTTGGATGAATTGTTAACCCCACCTCAGAAGGTTGAACACAAGAGACAAAGGAGACCAAGAAGGTGTTTATCAGTTGGAATATATTTGTGCTGTGTTTTAATTGTATGCAGTTCATTTAGAGAGAATCCCAGTAATTGTGTTTATGACACAGTCGTAACTTCATGTGATAACCAGCTCTAATTTTAAAACACTATAATACTCTTACTTAAAAACAATTCTTCTTCAGTATACTTCATCAGGGTGGTGTCTGAGGTTGCTTTCAATTTCAGTTGTATATAGTTCGTCAGGTACTTATGTTTGACTTTACAAAAGAAAAATAAATGACTACAAACAGAAGATATAAGTAACATTACAACTAATAAATTACTCTAGGCAACTGAGCTGAACTCCTCCATAGATGCAGGCTGTGTGATGCCATGGAAAGTTTAGAAAAAAAGCTACAACAATCCTTTTTTTTTTTTTTACTTTTCCACAAAATGCAGTATTTTACTCCAAAATTGATTAATAAAAACTTTGCATCTTAATTTTTCTGCACAAAACCTGGCTAAACCTATACTATTTCAACATCTTTAAAAACACAGCATACTCAAATCTCTTTCATCACTCAGCAGTTATGGATGGCTCTCAATCATTTCTCAGTAAACCTAATGTTGACCTCAACATGCTGTATCTTCCCTTTAACTGAAATTCATTTTCTTAAAATGTCATATTTTTTAAGACCAAATGTAATCCATTAAACTCTAAATGGCTTCAAAGGATACGTTCACACTGCAGGCACATGTGGCCCACTTTGGATAGTTTTGCTCATGTGACTCTATTATGTGATATAATGTGACTATATGTGAATCTTTTTAGTATTGGGCCCAGTGTGGTCCACATATGATTTTTTGCATTCTGTATACATTGCCAAATATATAGCTCCTTTGTTAAGGAGTTAAGTACCTATTTATAAATCCAAAATGCCTCTTGAAAATTCACATGACTAATTGCTTAACTTCATATGAAACTACTCTAATGAAGGCATGATAGCCCAAAAAATGTTTGAGGAATGAAACTCTTTTACGACTCATATAAGTTTGATGAATAACTTTGAACTGTGACAGATTGTGACACAAACAGACATAACAGAGAATTTTAAAATCCAGAATTAATTTGTTATAAAGAAGAATTAATTTTGTATTCTTTCGTCCTCGCCATGACAAGAACAAGAGATGGCTGGGTTTACGAGTGGATTTGTCCCCACTAAGCGGTGTCTCATGTACTTATGTAGTGGGCTGCAGAAGGACCGACTGTTGACGGTTGACGGTTGAAGCAGCCTCGGCTCACGTTTCAAAGGCCTCTACTCTTGACTGATTTATATTCTTCCCTTAAGCCACCACATACACTCATCGGCCTCTGTTTCATGTTGGACTTCTCCAGGGATTATGCAGCATTATATACAGTACATAGCCCATAAAACATATGAAGGGCTTGAGACGGCCAATTACAGTGCAGTGACTCATGATTTGTCATGTGGTTGTAAAGTGTGAGTGCTCAGCAGTACCTGGAAAGAAAATCTCAAAAACCAACACTTTACTCTTTAATCCTGCAGGTTTTTCCACCCTCTCACTGGCAGACCAGATGAGTCTACTGCAGAGTGCCTGGATGGAGATCCTGGTGCTGAGCATCGTGTTTCGCTCACTGCCCTGCGAGGACGAGATCGTGTACGCGGAGGACTATGTGGTAGACGAGGAGCAGGCGAGGATCTCGGGCCTGTTGGACCTGCACGTTGCCATCCTGCCGCTGGTGAGACGCTACAAGAAGCTGCGCATGGAGAAGGAAGAGTTTGTCACGCTCAAAGCCATCGCCCTCGCCAATTCAGGTACAGATAACCTCACTCCCACTGCAGTGCAGTTGTTCAAACACACAGAACTTTTTAAATATATAATATAATATATATGTTATTATATATATATATTAAATTCTAGTTGATATAACAATTTTTTTTTTTTTGAGCAAATGTGGGAAGATATCAAGAATTCTTTTGACCATTTGATGGAGTCTTGGTTTATTCACTCTGTGTAAACATTATATAGCATCAATATATGAGCTTCTTTTGGTGGAAATTAAAAGAAACATACTTGAAAATATGCCAGAACGTTAACTATAAAACAAAGAGTGCGTGCTTTAGATAACTTCTGGTTTAAGCACTTGACATAACAGAAATTATATATTTAAAGGTAGCATCAAGATCATTTCAATTGCAGTAATTTGGCCAAATATCAAAATATCATTTATTTTGCTCTACAAACCCGAAGGTGCCGTGGGCTCAGTAGGAAGGTACATCTCTATGTTAAATTCTAGATAAATCTAGATAGTTGGCATTTAATTAAAGCAAACAAAGAAATAAACCAAAAAAAATGTCAAGTGGTTGTCTGTATCTGGTGAGCCGATCACTTCCACAATGAAGGATACCTGATAAGAGGGGACAAAAAGGTCAGAGGCACGGTTGTTTAATTTAACACTCTCACAGTGTGTGTGTGTGCGTGTCAGTATCTATATTTTAATTTGTGTGCACATACGTGTGTGCGTGTGTGTGTGTGTGTGAGACTGTCACATTGCGCTCTCATTCTCTCCATCTCCATAACAGTAGCTGCCAGCGCGCCACAGCCGAGGGAGATATATTTAGCATTTCATTAGGAAAACAGGGGCTGTCAATAAAATGTGTTAAGTGGAGTGGAATGAGCGTTGGGGAGCGACGGGCCTCGTTTGTTCCAATGTGAAGATGCTGCGCCCGTATCGACAGTTTGCTTTTCATGAGGCCGGGCCTGTCCCCCACTAATCAATGCCTGTTAGGAGTCTTTTCTCCTGCCTGACTGAAAAATGAAAAATGCTGAGCCCAGAGCTTTAGTCTTCTGATGACAAACTCTCCATGGGAGAGTGGAGAGAGGGGAGGATGAATGGGAGAGGAGGGCTGGAGGGGAGGGGTGGGTGATGGAAGGACAGGGGATGTATAAAGGTAAGGGAGAAGTGTGAGAGAGGATGGCAGGGGTTGAAAGGGGGGCTCAGGGAGGGCGAGAGGGCAGCCTCGGCTCGTTTGAACACAGTCTCAGAGAGCTTCGGCTGCAGGGGTCCTGTGGGTGTGACAGCTGTGGAAATTCATGGCCATTGATTTTGTAATTAGCGGAGTATCGACGGGATTGACGCCAGGCTGCTGACGGATTACATGGAAATTGTTTCTTCAAAGTTAGTTTTGCATTCCGCCCATAACCTCCTTCAACACACACACACAGACACACACATGAAAACACTCCCTTTGCGTTTCCACACACTGACACACATTTGAAAACATATTCTTTCTTTCCCTCTCCCCTCCTCTCTCTGCTTCACACACACACATGCTCGCACAGCCAAACGAGGATCAGATCAGCATTAACATGAAGGTTTCAAATGAAGAGTGCTGGAACACATGTGCGGTCCACATAGCCTAGTTAATTTCCCAAGATAGAAACGCAATTTACACAGAAGGCGACTGGTAAAAGAGACTTAATCAGTCAGTTAGGAACATAATTAGCCTTGTACTTTCCTTTTTTCTGCCTCATTTACATGTTTGTACACGGTCTTACTTCACTCCACAACTTTCATGACACATAGCAGAGCTGATCTAATTCACTCACACGCTTCAATCAGCAGCCACGTTTGGTTTAGCTTTAGTAATACAGTGTGTTTTAGGATGAGACGAGTCCATCTTATCCCGTTAGATATACCAAGATGAATGGTTTTGATTCAATTATGATACTGAATTGAATTCACATTTTGTTGTGCACAATTTTATCTATCGGTTAATGAATTGTGGATATGATACATCCACAGATGAGACCTGACACTGCGAGTCTGTGCAGAGAAATTGGCTGAAAGCAAACCACTGCTTGTCCATTAAAACACTCTGTCAGCTCGTTCTTTGGAGGACAAGCCTGTTTTTTTTGTTTTTTTCCTGACTTGTAGACTTACACATAGAGAGCAGTTTTTAATAAGTCTCAACTGGTTTTATTTTAGTGCCTATACATAAGGGGGCCAACTGCTCTTTCTTATGGAAATGAAGGCCATCTGCCGCCATCATTCAGCTGAACGATATCCTAGTAATGCAGCCATCTGAATTCATTAGCAGGGGGGGATGTATGTGGTCGCATGATACCAAAGAAATGAATCTTTTTCCTGTCCTACCATATATTTATACAGACCTACAGTTCCTCTCTCTCTCTCTCTCCCCAGAGTCCTGGCCATGCATAGGCATTTATTTAAGGAGCGTCATTAACCACTAACAAGAGAAAACCTCTCTCCAAAATTGCATGTTTGCAAAGACAGGCTGCGGAATTTAAAGCCGCAAAACACCAAGTTCTTGTCGCAGCTGTGGATGTTTTGTCATCCTGCAGATTAATAGAAAATGTTTGCTTTTCATTTTAATGCAAATATAAATAATCTTTTCTTTTGTCCCTCCATCCTTCCCCACCACCCTTCTCGCTCCAGACTCGATGCACATAGAGAATATCGAGGCCGTCCAAAGGCTCCAGGATTCCCTCCACGAGGCTCTGCAGGACTTTGAGGGCTCCCAGCATCCAGAGGACCCTCGGCGGGCAGGCAAGCTGCTAATGACCCTGCCTCTGCTCCGTCAGACCGCCACCAAGGCTGTTCAGCACTTCTACAGCATCAAAATGCAGGGCAAAGTCCCCATGCACAAACTATTCCTCGAGATGTTGGAGGCCAAGGCTTGACACCCGGGCCAGATGTTTGACAGACAGCTGCATCACCCAATGGGAGGCGAGGGACAGCGCATAAAAAATGAAGGCGGCGTGCCAATTGAAAGGAAGAAGCTTGGACTACTGAGTCATTTTAACACTTTTAAATGGTAATTAACGTAAAAGAGAAAGGGACTTGAGATGGTTTTAAATAGGGTGAATATCAACCTGATTGACATGGGATCATGATGATGTATATAAAGATGTTGTGTACAGAAATCAGGCAACTGAGGTCTTGTTATAACCAGAGACCCATTGCTCTATATCACCTGAAGCTTCTGTGAATTTCTTTCTTATCTTATTTTCATCTCAAAATGGAAGTGTGTCAATATAAATGTCCTAAAGAACTGTACGGCTACGTAGCCACATTATGTGTTTTTGTTTCTTTTCTTTAATATTTTCTAATCTGAGTTGTTAAAGCAATAGTCTCTAACTGGTCTACATATAATATGTGTACTGTATATTGTGTGAAATTGCACTGGGCGGGGGCGGGGGGGGAGAATTGTTAGACATATTCTTATATTCGTCATCAAAGAAAGCGATACCCTTCATGGGTATGTAAGATTCTCAATTTCCTCGTAATATATTTACCTCGTAGTAGCTTCATCGACTCAGCGGTTTTAGTCAACATGGTGCTTACAGAAGGACAATGGTTGGCCAGTGATCAAGTTCACAAAGAGTTTGCACTAAGCATCTATGAAAAACGCGGCAATAATGGGTATTGTGCTAGCGAGCTCTGTCTGGTAGCATCTCAGTCAGTGTTTTTTTGCTTATAGTTACTAAATCCCCTCCTCACTTCTCTCTGTGTTCAGTGTCATACACACATTTTGGCAACTAAGCATACTGTGAAAAATACACATGATAAGCTATATTCTGTGCTGAGAATTTTTATCGTAAACTGTACGGCTTGTTTTAAAAAACGTTTATTCTATTTAAAACCAGGTAAAGGACACAATAACAGCAGGATCTAAACAGTTTAATGCAATCTAATCTGCATTTTAATGCAACCTGATAGCCCTGCAATAAATACTACCTAACGTTCAGTTTGTTTCAGATTTGTGCTGATTCAACTCTCTGGTAATTTTTGAGTCTATAGTTTGTGATGGTGCTGTATTAGATTGCATTATGTTGTATAGGTTTTGCTTTTTTCTTGTGTTTAGGTTGTATTCTCAAACAACAAGTGTCACTATATTTATAGCATTAGTCCCACAGGTCATATGTGATACCAAAGTCTGCATGCTAGTCTCACACATTTAAACACAGGTTAAATATTGAGGCTCTGAGAGAGGAAACTTTTATATGTTTACTCTGCTGTCACTGATCTTGAAGATAAACACAGAAAGAAATAGAATATTTTACATTCTGATTTCCTCATTCAAAGGCCTCATGTCTTCATGTGTGGCTGTGGCAATATTGGGCATCATTTCACTCCTTTTAGTATAATTGCCACATGTGAAACAACTTTTCCAAACTATGTCAGCAAGGCCAAACCTCATCTGTACCTAATAAGGTGACCACTGAGTGTACATTAACAGCCAACACAACTGCCACAGCTGAAGCTGAGTTAAAAATAATAGCTGTTTTTTTTTTAACTGGGGGTTTTAGGCCCCCTCTTGGCAGCCTATTAAAAATGTTTGGATGTAACACTATAACAGATTACTAGAAGTTTAAATATTTATGTGCAAAAATATAATGACACTTGTGTTTCTGAGGATAATTTGAATTACCCTATGAATTGAAACTTAACAATAATAACAGACGTCTCACTGATGTTCTGTATCTTAGACAAAGGTTTTTGCTTGTCTTTAATGAAGGTGCTAACCATTCATACTGGCACTGTATGTACATTTCTACAAACTCACTGAGGTGCACAAACTTAAGGTAATAAATCTGTATATTCCAGAAGTGATAGTAGACTTTTATAGCGTAATATCTATCAATTGTAAACCAGTTGCCAAATTATTCAAGGAAAGCAATCAGAATAATGTGATACAGTTATCAACATGTTATAATAAGATCAAAATAATACAATAATAGATTAATCAGCTGCTCTTAGGGCTTTAGTGAGACAGATATTGTCCCTTATGAACACTTTAAAGCAGCAGTGTCTTTAAAGTGTTAAGTGCCATTAGCTTCTGCCCAAACAAGAAGAAAACATAAAGCCAAGTGACCAGTAACTACAGACATAGGCCAGTTTCATTCACCCCACAGGAACAGACGCTATGGATTCACTGCAATGTAATGCATAGATAATTATAACCGAATACAGTAGAGAATACAACTCCCATGATGCAATTACCTAAATGTGTAACCAGCTAAGTTGAAGTGAAGGATGTATCGCCTCTGTACAGTAGCAAACCAAAGCGTAGAGTCTTCAAATACTTTAAAATGAAACACTGATAAAATTGCATTTTGAGCCAGCCGGTAAAAAAAAAAAGTATATTATTAATGCTAGTTCAGCCATTCGTTTTTGAGCATCCTCTTTACGATGGTGGTGATAACAGGATGCAAACCTTTTTATATTTTTTGTTCAGTCAATACATGCATTGATTAAACATCAGTCTCTTTGTCGATATGTGTAGTCTCACTCTGTAGCCTAACTAAGAGATGAAACTACCATAAAAAATGTGATGTCTTTCATATTTTGATGGTTAAAGGAGAGCGTTTCACTCGACCAAACAAGCTGACCCCCTCTCCTCTGACCAGAGTTCCCTCACATACCTCCTCTGTCCACTTTGAAGACTGAGCGATAGCAGATAATTGTTTCCCAACTTTCCCTTCTTCTCAAATTAATATAAGAAAATAAAAGAAAAATGCTTAATTTATTTTCAGAGTTCTAAAACGGTTCTACTGCATCCAATTAATTCTAATTGTCTCCTAAGCTGAAATTCTCAATAGAAATGGAGCAATTAAATTTCTGCTTTGGCTCTACCTTGGGGACGAGAGACATTTTATTTCGGTTGACAGTGGGGAGGGTTTGTCTAAACCTTTACAAAGGCGATTTCATGGGTGTCTGTAATAGTTTCATAACAGAACGATCACTGGGCTATGCAAGGCAAATATGGCCACCTATGTTCCTTATTTTGTGGAGCATCAGACTGACATTTAGTTGTGCTTTGTTTACAACGTGGACATACTGTACAGTGCTGTACACTGCAAATGTATTGTGCATATTTCACCGTACTATACTGTAGCTGCTGTGCATTGATATAACTATGATCATTTGTTTAATTTCTCATGATGTATTAGCAACCCACCCGAATAGCTGTATAATATAAATCACTGTACTGAGTCAAGTGAGAATACGTCCTTATATTTGGTCCAAGGTGGGATATTCTCTTATTTTATTTTCTGTGTCTTTGTGTCTCTCAATGTTCATCGATTTTGGTTATCAGCACAGCAGGACGTATAGCGAGTGAAGTAGTCTAGACCCTATACCTCAATTCCATATTTTGAAAATTACACTGGGTTTGGAAACGGGCCATGGCTTCCTCCTGGGAATCAGTGGCACAGAAATAAAGTGACATCACTGACTGGGTATTAAAAAAAATGTAGATGAACCTACTGCAATTGGGGAGCACATTCCTCGGAGGAGAAAGCTGCTTATTCGCTGTTCCATTTGCGGACTTATCTTATCTCCGTGCACTCTGAGATGACGAGATTTACATAAAACATGGAGGAACCTCCCTGGCCGTTCTAGTCTGCGGTGTATAAAGGACCCTGCTAGGTGTATGTACCGTAGACATGTGATTACCCAAGAGGTTTACTCCCCTCAAAAGCAATATGTTAGTAATTGTGATATATGAATCAAGTTAAAAGGGAGCTTTGGTTCATTTTAATTATAAACTTACCCTATGCTTGGAAAAAGGAGAGGGTGACTATGCACACACACGTTCACAGTCCTGGTGAGGCAAAGGGAAAAAATGTGAAAATGTTGGAACTGAGAAGCAAAAAGCCAACCACAGCTGACTTTCACTGGACAGTTATTGTGTGGCATTTTCTTGTGTTTTGTTTGTTGTGTTCATGCCTAATGTACCCATGTGTAAATATATGCTTTTTTTTGGAGTGAGTCAGATCTAACAGTGCACTGAATGTACAGTGACAATAAAATCACATGGTTTATGTAATCACTGCAAATGATTTCTTTAAATATCTTCAAGTCAACGAACGTGGGGAAACTACGACAACAGTTTGCACCATATTTACTGACAAGGTTAACTTAATGTATCACCATTTGTTGCCCAGGATCTATGGATACCAAAAAGTACCAACACACTGCTGTCATGAAAGTGACAATGTGTCGACCACAGTGGTCTTCGTCAGAGCCTAACCCCCCCTCAGGCCTGAGGAAGACCATTTGTGATCATGTCATTGCAGAATAAAAGAAGAATTGGGAAGAAGATAGCAGTTTTTGTGCAGATTGTCAGATTGCCTCTTGACGGTTGTCTCTACGGAAACCTTCATTAATACAGCATCCTTGGGTTTATTTTTGAGCACTAGCTTGATAAACTCTTAAATATGTTACAGAATAAGACTGCTGGTTTTATCTTTTAACAAGTTGATAAAAATTGCAAGGTGCAGTCGCACTACAATGATAATACTGACACTATACTATGCCGTGTAAGTTCGATCAATATATATTTTATTTGCATGTTCCCCTAACATATTTAAAATATGCACAATATGCCATAACATTACCAGTAAATGTAAGGCAAAATTAAAATTAGAAAATTCTTATTAAGTTAGTTTTAAAAGCATTTGAAATTGTGAATTTCTAAAATTAGTATGTATGTTATATAATGTGCTGTTGCTTTTAGCTACTTAATCAACAACTATACGTTTTGGTGAACAATCAGTATTTTTTTTCCAGTAGATATCACAAAATAACATAATAATAATAGTAAAAATAATAATAATAGTAATTTCATTAGAGGCATCTATATCCAGTGTTACAGCACAGCCTGATCTCAGGATAAGAGACGTACAGTCAAACGGCGCCTAGAGTGACCAGTCATGTACGTGTGTGTGTGTGTCTATGTGTGCACTTGTACGTGTAGCAAGACGGTGCCTTGGGGGTGTAACGGCATCCTCCTGCCCCGACTGTCAGTTGGTTAGCTGTCTACACAATGTCCCGTTTGACCTTGTGTTGGCTACAACACTGGCTGAATGCACATCTGACACACTCTCTTCCTTTGCGGTGCAATCCTGTGGAAGTCATTTCATTTACTGGGCTTTCAACTTCAGCCAATATGGGGGCTGGGG
Organism: Morone saxatilis; assembly: GCF_004916995.1. Classification (NCBI taxonomy): domain Eukaryota; kingdom Metazoa; phylum Chordata; class Actinopteri; family Moronidae; genus Morone; species Morone saxatilis. The sequence continues at coordinate 11,189,148 of NW_023340246.1, forward strand.
GAGTAAGTCTGTGTTTAATCAGCCTGCCACAAACCATTCCCCTAAACAAAATCAACTATGATGTCCAGCGAAAAGATCTCTCAACAGAAGATTGAATTAAACATATAAATGGGCTTGTCACTTTTTCATTTTTTATTTATTCGCTTGGCACGGCTACGCCCGCCACTCCATATTATTGCTGGAAATAACAGTATTAACTTGTGGATTGTTCTGCACAGTATATCAGCATTACCAGTATGTTAATATAGTGACTGTTGAGGTGTTATCCATTTACACTTACAGGATAACTGACACATTAAGAAAAAACCTGTAAGGAAAGTAAAAGAAGCTCAAAAACAGAAGAAAAAACATAATCACCTGTCTCTTAAACTTCCTATCACTGCAGCTCTTCTCTCGTAGGATAGTAGCCTTTTTCTCTGTTGTCAGTCTTGTAGGAGAGAATTAGGGCATGGCCCACTGTCCTCAGAGTGACTTTCCATCGTGTAAACCATGTTTTATTCTCCTTAAATCGCCAACAGTCGTCCAGCTTGTCTGTGCTTAAGAAGGGGCATTGACACTGTCACACTGTGGCCTGTTAATCAGGCAACCTTGTTGCCTACCTCTTGAGAAAATCTATGATCACACTGTTAGTGCAACCTTGTACTGTCACCACCGGCTTTAGCTCCACTACGGTACGCTCACACTCCTTCCTTTGACTCATGTGAGGATTATTCAGCGGCTGAGGTGCGAGTCCACTGAGAATAGGCTGTAAAGTGTCAGTCATGGTTACCCGGAGTGGTGTTGTCTTAGACAATGTAACTAGGTGAAAGTGAGTGAAGGAGATAGGAAACCATCAATATGCTCCCTGTGTAAATTGAAGAAGGTCATGATTTATGGCTCCCGGCTACAGCATACATACATGCTGAATCTACTCTTTTTTTTTTCCCTCTGTCGCCTGGCTCAAGGACAGGTAAGGGTGCCTTTCTCCTCAGCTCATCCCCACCACCATGCAGTCTGTGGCACTTTGTGATGGACAGCCTTGAGAAGGCCGGTGTTTTTTCAAAATGAATTGAGCGCCATCTATAGGTAGCCACAGTGAGTGAGTGGCGGAGCCTCTGGTGTACAGACTGCAGGGAGGAAACAAACCATCAGATATGCATTAAAATGGTGCACTCTACTACCTGTAATACTCCTCATCCACCTGCCGCTTTACATGTTTCATCACCTCATCAGTCACGTCTGTCTTTCAGTCTCCTTTTACTTGGGGACTCAGACAGAGAGGGGACAGCTGTGGGTTTTCTAAGGCCTCGCAACAGCTGCAAACCCCGCATGGCAATGCATCTGTTCAAGTCTTGCAGCATTATGGCCTGTATTTCAACTAAAGCAAGTTACATTACAGTTCATAGTGGGGTTCTCTCTGGTCTTACCCTATTAACCAGTGAGCAGATGGAAATTATATGGGAGGGTGTTAAGCCTGAAAATGGACTTGCAAGCATCTTTCTGTCTCAAGTATGCTGCTTAAAATGGGACAATTCAAATAAGGCCACATGAGAGAAATCAGGACTGGTCTGTAAATTCATTCGAGGTGGCACATTGAATACCATGAAGTCTTCTCTGAATCTTAAAGTTTATTATTTTTTATATATTTGGATGATTTATTATGTCTGGGTGCCTCTGACGTTGTTACTTTGCCTTTGGAGGGAGCCAGACGTAACAAATGGAGCACTCATTAGCATTTGACCTCCACATTATGCTTTGTTTACCTGCCTCTCCTCACCTCTATATCTCCTCAGACAAAATCAGGGCTTGCACAGAAGGCTCCGACTGTGACACAGTTTTGTTACTGGGCGGTAAAGGTAAGTATCACATTTGCATTGCAAGATTTCTCAAACAACTTGAGCGTGCAGAAACAAGGAGGGGGAAAAAGATGCTCTGCTCCTCGGGGACGTAGCCACTCCCAGACGCTGTCGTCTAGGCTCTGGAGTCCTGACAGCTGCTTAAATCCCCAGAGATGATAGAAAGAAGTATGAACAAAAGTTACAGTAAAGAGTCACAGGCTGTTGTGTGAAGGGAGGAGACTATTGTGTTTGGATTGGGAGTTTACCACTAACTGCTTATGGCCAGAAATGAATGCCTGATACAACATGGAGGTGTGTGAATGAACAGTTTAATCTTTTTTTTTCTTTATCTATAACAGTGATCACACAGTTGCAAAGCCATTAAAAAGCACATGGTTCAAAAATATAGTTTTTAAACTGCATTAAAGAGATTTTAGTGTCAATATTCTGGTGCATGTTCATTCATACAGTGCAGCCACACCAGAAAATAGTATATATGACACAAGTATTATCAAATCAAATGAAGTTGAAACATGAATTAAATGTAGCTGAAAAACTTAACTGAACTAAAACTGAAAAAAATAAATTAATAATAATAATAAAATAATTCCAATTGCAATTATATGCTCTGTGCAATATGCAATATTAACATTTCCACGTTTCATGGGCAAGCAGGTCATGCACACAGTGTGTGTAAAGAGAATCATGAGCAACAAGTAATGGCAAACTCACACCACCCCGCACCCACACACCCACACACACACACACACACACACACACACACACACACGCATTATATTACCAGACCGCGGGGTGTGGCAGGTAGCTGTGTGTGCTGTAGTTAATTGCGCAACGAGAAACTGTTCTCTAATTTATTTCTTGCCTGTCCATACAAGAGTGATCATGAAACCCCATTCATTTCACAGAACACAATTTTCATATTTAATGAGCATGACTCCAATACAATTACAGTAATTAGTCAAATCTCACTCACGGCCAATGGAGCTCGCCACCATTATTAGTGGATCTTATTAATGATGTTGCACATGTGGTGCTCATAGGGTAATTGAGGGCATGTGTGGGTATGGGAACAGGGGTACTGGGGATTGGAAAGCAGTGGTGGTGTCAGTCTGTTTTCTGTCTCTACTGGGCCGTATGTTAAATGGAGGTCTGCTTGATATTAACTTTGAGATGTTTAAACACGGTGGCAGGCACTGCTATTGATTTGACGACATGGCTGTCCGTAGTAGGTTTTGCCTTCACCTTATATAGGATAACTTGAATTCTACATAAATTCCATTCAATCACTGACTTTAGAAAGTCACATGCGTTTGTTGTTCCATCAGCTGACCTAAAAGTTTGTATTTTACAAGCTGCTTTAAATAATTGCATGTCGGTTCACAGCATCACCGTGCTGTGCTCCGGGCCCAGGAGGATCACAACAAAAAAGACAAAGGGAGACTCTGGGAAAAAGAAGCCCATTTACTGTGAGTGATGATACTGCAGTGTCTGACATTTTGGAGGTTTGTAGAGCTTCTCTTTCCAGACTGATCCTTATTAAACCTATAGAGCTGTGTTGCATCTGCAATAAGAGCATGCAGCAGCTAGTGACACACCTCCCCACAATATGGAGGACATAATTGTTGCAGATTCTTCTTTGTGTTATTATGTGTATCTGTGATGAGGAGATTTTTTGATGTGGACTTAAATCTGTGATTTTACATTCAGAATTTGATACATGTAAAACTTTTACATTTTGCTAATGTGTGTGTTTCAAGAAGATAAAACCAGCACCATATCAACATATAGTCCTTTTTATACACACAGTGGTGAAACCTCTTATGTAGCTTCATGTGCTTTGAACCAGTTAGTGTCAGGGTTGATGTTTATAAAGAAGCAATAATTTTATTCAAAGAAAAAGTGACTTAATGGCCTCTTATCCAATTAAGGGCAGTGTCACCGCTAAGTTAATGAGTGTGACGCCGCAACAGAAAAACCTCTATTAACACAACATAATTAGCGGAACATTGTGGAATTAGACAGCAGCAATGACAGTGCTTTGGTGTTTTTATAATTAAACACGGGGAAAAGACAACAATTAAGCCAGATCTTAAAACCCCAGTCTCATTCAAGCCAGAGAGGACATGTATTGTTTTTGGGAAAGCTCTCGAGACGGGGCTTCTGTTGTGTGAAGTTTGAATTACAGTTCAAAGACAAGAGCTGAAAGTGAGGGAGGTCACAACGACAATGTGGAGGGATTCAGGGAGGCTGGAAGACTCACAGACGGCACACAGTAGGTGCCAGGACTGAATGACATCTCTTGTATATTTCACAACAGTATTTCTGTCTTTGGTGCTCAAGAAGAAAACAATAGGATCATATTACTTTACTTGGAACATATTTTCAGCACAAATCAGCATTCCATATGGTGGTGTATTGCTGCCACCATGGCAAAATACAAACACAAAATCTTCATCTTGTCTTGTTAAACACTAAAGAATTGCTTCTAAGAATGGTGTTGTTGAGGAGAATAACATCTTGTTATAACAACAAATGTTTTATTTCTTATTTTTTCAGCAATGTGCTGCTGTTATTCCATATTACATTTGTGTTTTTCTATATTAACGCCCCTATAATCAGTGTTTGGTTTGTACCTTCTGCATAGGCTACTGTAGAAACATGACGGTTCAACATGGCGGACCCCATTGAAGGTGATCTGTTGTGTCTGTAGATAGAAAAGGCTCATTCTAAGGTAATAAAAACACAATATTCTTAATTGCAGGTGATTATACACTAATAAAAACATAATTATGCATATTATACGATTTCTGCTTCCTTAATGTAAGGTCAAAATATGTATACAGTATATGTTTCCAATACTTTGGTTTCTGAGCAAATACCTTCAACACTAAGGACATTCCCTTCGACCCTCACTTGTGCTTTGTGTTTAGTGCTAATTGGCAAATGCTAGCATGTAAACACCAAGCAGCAACCTCAGTGGCTGGCAAATGAAACCAACACAGAAGTAACAAAAACTGCAGTTCCTTGAACGGCCACTTGAGGCTGGCTACAGTCAATCTCAATAAGGCCCCATATTAAAATGCCCAAAATTGAAGCAGGAATAAACATGTTTAGAGTCTTTACAGAAAATGTTTTTGGTCTCTATAGCTAAATTCGCTTTCAAGACAAATGTATCTACCGTACTCAACTGTTTAAATTATTTTAAGTCTTAAAGTTATGCTCAGCTCCACAATGGCTGTTCAGAAACCTATGGGTGACGTCGCAGAGACAACATTCATTTTTAATTTTCCGGTCTATGGCTATCACTCTAAAGAGCTGTTCAGATTGATAAACACTGTAAACCCACTGCACTGTACCTGCCCAGCAACAGACAGACAATGTTAGCAACCAGCTAGTGAACACTAGCAGTTAATGAACCAGATCGTTTTTTTAAAGGAGTTGGTGAACTAAAAACTAAAAGAATAGTAACTATTGGACTTTGCCAAGTGGTCAGACACACGACTGCAAATATCAACTTAATTTATGTTATGGCAGCTTTCTACACTGCCCCCAAGAGGCCAAAAAGTTCCTTATTGAAGGTTTAAATAATGTTGTAAAAAGAAGTTTACATTGACATTACATTCAACGTGAATGACCAGCTGACCTGAAAGTGTTTCATTTGTTTGTGGAAATTAATTGTCTTAACACGGCCTTGTTCAGGACTGAGTATCAACGCTAACAGTGAGAGGGGTTGTTGGGATGCATCTCAGTCTGAACCAACCGATTATTCTCGCTATAGCATACTGGAGGGCTGGCCTTATTAGTGATGTGCTAATGTGACATTAATTGCTTTTACTTTTTCACTCCATTAAGAGGCTGCTATCTGTTTCAGGAGCCTGGCCAGATGGTTTATCGGCTCTGCTCTGGCAGCGGTGTTGCTAATGGACTGAAGCATGGAGCTGTAAAATAACGACAGCAACAGGCGACCACAAGAAATTCCCATAATTGAACGGCGAGTGTGGAGGTACAGAGCACCTCTCACATTGTGAAAAGCTGGACAGCTGATTCGAAAAGTGTGCTGTTGTTTGATATTGCCTCTCACTCCAATATTGACTTGACAAAAATCGAGAAAAAGAATTCGGAGGTATAGGATGGCCGACAAAAAATGAAACCTTTGACCTCAAATAGATCAAGTGTGTTTGTTTAGAGTATCTTTAAGCTTTTCTTGAAGAGCAGTGTCAAGTCATCATTCAAAATATTGGCAGCCATTGACTATATGCTGAAAATAAGGCAGCCGCATTGACCAGTAAAGCCAAGACCAGGGTCAAATGCTAAATAAGAAGAAACTGGCACTAGAGACACCCTGGGGAAACCTCTTCCTCTGTGTCCTTATTCTCTTCCTCCTCTGTCCTCACTCTCCCATCCACCATCCCTCCACCTCTCCCCTACCTTCATGCCAAACCTCCATGACCTAGGCCAAGATCAATAGCACAGTTTAAAGAGGATGGACTGTGTAAATAGAGACGATAGATCCTGCCGATGAGGATGCCTTGACCACTGATGGCCTCTGACTGGTGCGGTAGCATTTGATCAAGTCTAACATTGATGGCTGTCAATACATCTGGCACAGAGAGGTTTGGACCCTGTCAGTGGGACATCAGGATCGTGAAAAGTATAGGGTTGGGTCCACAGATGAGTGGTCAATTTCTTAGAGAATTTTCTGTTTGAGTGTTACAATCGAGGATGAACTGGGGCCATTAGGGATCTGAGTTGGAGGCAGGTATTGGCAAATAGGCATCCAATAACAGCGTCTAGTGGGTGTCCGGTGTGCACATTCACCTTGTTCACTTCAGAGTGGCCAAAGAACAAATTCATCCTGTTAATATGCTTGGTAATATTGCAAAAAGCTAACATTAATCAAGTAGAGCTGCAGCAATTTAGTTGAATAATTGATTGACAGAAAATTATTAGGCAACTATTTTGAAAATCAATTAGTCATTTTAAATCATTTATCAAGCAAAAAAATCTAAATATTCCTCAGTTCCAACTTCTCAATTGTGAGGATTTGCCTCTTTTCTCTGTTTTATATAATTTTAAATTTAATATCCTTGGGTTTTGGACTGTTGGTCAGACAAAACAAGACATTTGAAGACGTCATCTTGAGCTTTTAGGAAACTGTGTATTTTTGACTATTTTGATGTTGACTTTATAAAAAAAACAACAAAGGATTAATAGAATATCACTTCACAATATCACAATATTTACTGGTATAAATGTATTGTGTCTTTAAGAAATCGAGGAATAATTGACAGATTAATTAATAATAAAAGTAATTGTTAGTTGCAACCCTAATTACAGCACTCAAAATCCCAGTAATTTGCAGAAAATGGAAAAAATTAATGTTGGTCTTTCATTTCAAACTAAGTCCAGTGTAGCAGCATGTTGTAACCTCTGGTTTTACACATGGAATAGCAAATTGTCCATTCCAGTTAAGATTATGGGCTTTAATGGGTTTATAAATCAGTATCTTGTTATTGTTGAGGACTTCCCCTCCATCACGTTTTGATTACAAATGTTTTTCATGTATGAGCATGATAAGCAATCACTCTATAATGTGTGCACACAGTTCTTCATGGAGACTAAATTAGCTGTTTCTGATTTCCACAATAATATTATGCATCAAGTTGGAATTCCCCAAATAAAACCTAGATGGCATGCATTTTCAAAAGTGATTTATTATAAATAAAACATTTTTCTGCATCTTTGAATACTTGCATTACCATATCTCAGGCATCAGCTTTTTTTGTGCAATATTCGTCTTTGCAGCAGTTTTAATGGACCGTGTGTATGATTATTTATATAGTTTACAGCTTCACAGTTAGATGTCATTACATTTACTGGTCCCATCCTTTGGCAAACAGCCTCTAACCTCCAGGTGCATAAAACTGGCACTCGCAGGTTCAAAACTGGACTTTCAAATGGGAAAATTTAAGAGGTTCACAACAGGCTTTTTGGTTAAGAACTGTCTCCCTGTCTGACTACAAAATGAATCTTCTTTCTTAACTCACACCCCAAAATGTTCATATTCAAACTTGTAGTCTTCAGCCACAACTGACACTGACTGAAGTGCGGCAATTGCACGTAGATCCAACTAGAACTTTTTTCACATATGCAGTAGTAGCCTACTCCCCCAACATCAAACAGACTGTGTAAAATCAGTGGACTTCCCCTTTTGTCTTAATATGATATGAGCTATATAAATGTGTAAAACAATGCTGAGCCAATACATTGATTGAGTGTAGTCATGGTGTAATACATTCCTGCAGCATATATGAGCAAGATTTATATGTTTTTTAATGTGGAAAACAACCTATTTTACACTTTAGTATGGACAACATGAGCAGATCATCTCGCCATCTGACTTAATATTTCTTCAGTGAAAACAGAAACATTACTCACCTACATTTACACAGCATGCATATCCAACATTAGACTTTGTGAATGCAGAATGTGTTACAGTCATTATTCTGCTTATCTCACATGCGTGACAGCTCACATTTTAGTATATAAACCAGCCCATTACCGCCTGTGTAAGTTATATGCAACAACACAATCTGTTGAACCTGTAGCCAGCCAGCTGCTCATATTAATCAAACAGCCCACTTCCCTTTATGACACAAAGCAAATAGTCATAAATGCTCTTATCAGCCTTTCTAATAGTGTGGACGTTACAATCAGATTCATGGTGGCATAAACTATTACATTTCATCTTTATCATATCGAACAATCACTTCTTTTTCATGAGCATCGTTTGTAACCGCCGGACAGCTTGTTGCGTAATGAAATTCAAAGCAGTCTATCTGCTCGAGGGATCTCACACTCTGTTTACTTATATTTACATATATTTATGTGGATTTTGTTTCTCCACAACAGGCAAACAGGCATGATGAATGTATGGCTGCGGTCCCACAGGGACATGTGGCTCCCTGCAGAACTGATCTGTGGTCAGGCAACTTCCAGCTTTACTGTAAAGTGTGGAGAGCCTCAGTCTGTGCAACGTTTTATTACAGTGGAGCCTCTTCATCATCTCGGCATGTTGTACTGACAAATAAAGACTTTTTCTTTCTTTTTCTTTGGAGTAATGCAAGGATGACTGTCTTTGCAAAATACAGTCATAAATACATACATACATAAATAACCATTGTCAAGCCATGCAGATGCTTTGAACACAATATACTGAAAATAAAATATATGCAAATTCTCTTTTATTTCCATATTCACAGCACAAACGTCCAAAATCTGACAAATGTTTCACTCAAAAAGGAAATTTAAACAACAGCTGTATGGTCAGATGTCAGTAAACAGTTAATTGTTTAGGTGAAAGGCACTGCAGCATTCTTCACAATCAAATGTGAGGGAAATGTTAAGACCTCTGCTTTGTATACTCCCCCTTTAATTTGGAACACTTTGATTAATCAATTAATATTCCTTTCTCAAGGTCTTTTTATAAACCTCATCATTAATAAAAGCAGACATTCAATTAGCAGCCAAATCTTGATTGCCAATTTTGTCATAACAGTCTCCCTTTCTATGGTTTTCTTTTTTCTTTTTTTTTTGTTCGTTATAGTTGGGAGTATGGTGTGGGTTGGAAGAATTAACTAATTTCATTAATCTAATTGTCATCGCTTTCAACCATCCCACTAATAAGTACAAATTAATATGATTAATCAATTTGACGACATAAACTCATTCAATTACAGTTTTTCAAAGGCAAGTGGGTGTGTTGGGGTGATAGGGAGGTGCGGCGACTGAAGGGAGGTGGGCGGCCGAGCAGCTTGCTCTGTGAGGAACCCAGCCCACAAAATTGAAGTCAAGTCAGGCAATTAGTCATTGTGAATGATAAATAAATGGTGATGAATTGTGGAGGGCAGATACCCCACTAACTACAGTCTTATTTGATTCTGTGAAATCAGGTCCCTTTTTATATAGAAACATAACTGTACACCATAGACTATTGGCTGCATTTTACAACACTGACTGTGTCCATATATTTTTACTCCAAATTTGCAATCAATATCAGGACAAACAAACTTTCTTTTTAGATATAATTTAAGAACTGTCACAGATAACAACTGAGACATCTTTACTAGATTATGTTCTTTCTTCCCTTGTTTTCTGAGCCACCATTGGAGTTAGACGTGAACTTCTCACTAAGAGCTACAATAAACTGTAAATTACATTTAAACAGTGTTGCTATGCTGTATTTGCAGATATGTATTTCAAATGTTCTGTCCTCTTTAATATGAGTGGAGATTACTGCTATAAATGTATTATGTGTATATTGTTGCTGTAGAAAGGTTGTTGCCTATGTACTTCAAAAAGAAAATGTGATGTGCATGAAACACAACATTTATTACTTTGAGTGGGCGATATGACTAATCATTTCTATCACAGTATATGCAATTTAATTTGTGATATAGATTTTTTTTAAATGTAATTTTGTTTGGAAAATCAATTTATAAACAGTAAAATAATAATAAAATAACAACTATACAATCCATTAAATTCATCTGATTGATGCACAAATCCATTTTTTATTTTTTTTTTGCAAAGTAGCCCTTATCCCCAGCATATGGAAAAATCTGAGTTATTTTGTCTCACACTAAACATTAAATCATACAATATGTTGGCATATAGTTCCCTAATTTAATCAGCCTTTTTCATAACATTAACTATGACTCCGTTCTATTCGAGGGTCCCAGTGTGACAGTGGGACAGAGAGCCAACATGCACAATACCAGGACCC
>NW_023340246.1:11199781-11217006 GCF_004916995.1 Morone saxatilis
AATTCAGCCATCATTCATTTTATTCTTTACACCCACTGAAAGATGAAAAGAGCCTTTTATAAAGAGGACTGTGGATTATATCCTAACAAACACTTTTGACCACATAACCAGTGTTTTCAAGGTCACTGATTTAGGTGATTTTCTCTTTGTGTTCCTCATTGTCCAAATTCAAATTAGGCTCCTAACTAGGATTCAGATAGTATGAACCGCTGTAGATTAACGAGTCTGAAGCGTATTTACTTGGAGCAGCTGCTGGGATTTTATTTGTATATTTCAGATCTAATATGCTGAGGGGAAGATGTGCTGGCGCAGCACTTTGGGTGATGCCCTTTAATGCGCTCTATCTTATCAGCCCAGCATCACCCCTATTCAAACCAGTGTCTGATTGAGCAGTGTGATGTTGTTTGCGTCTTACATTGGGAATAGTTTATAGAAGCACCGTCTCTAATTTGTGAAGTGAGGTATTATAGAGGAGACAATTAGACCGAGGTTCGATTGGCGTATAGAGGCTTGGATGCTGACAGTCAAGAGAAGGCTTTCAAATGTCATACCAATTAATCTATCCAGCCATCAAACAATATTCTGGAAACAAAGTCAGGGGGGGCGATCAATCCGCATCACTTTTCTCCTCACCGGGTTATGGGAAAATTGATTTGTCAAACAAAGCATTTTGGAAGCAGTGCATGGACTTGTTCGGGATCCATTAGCCTCCATTGAGCATTTTGTTTAACATAGGATTTTCATCACAGAGAAAATGCAGTGTCCTCAATACTGTGAGCTACAACTTTACGATTTCTGATTTCTTTGTTCTTGCTTAGAAAGCTTTAGAAAGTGCTGATGGCGATTGAAAAGGGCTGACTTCTAATGCATTTGAAAATATTAGGCTGTTGTTTTCCCTCATATATTCATCAAAACGGTCAAGAAACGCTTTCGAATGGTATTAATACGCTACACAAAAGAACAGTATAATCACTCCCCTTTCATCCAAAAAGCATCAGGCATTAGTCCCCAGTATCAGTATTATTGTACACTGTGGGGCTATCCTGCCATCCTATACAGCATGGCTGTCCTAAGCTGTATCATGAATTCCCTGTGCAGTGTATTGTTCTAAGACAGAACTGTATCACATTGTGCCCGTCATGCTGTTTTAGAGGGGAGAGAGCTTCCTCTATGGGATTTCTCCCAGCCCCATCCCCTGATAATGTATCTCTCCCTAAAGGCTAGGCCTCCGTGACCTTGTCTTATTCATCGAGGGCGTCTTAAGCGAAAGAACTGAATCCTGAATGGGCCATTTCCCCTCTTTTAACACCCCTTTAATGTCATCAGTGAAATATGAAGTCATTAGGCGATATTAAAACACTGCTGACAAACTAATTAACGGGAGACATTAAACAGGACGGGCTTGATTAATCCGCTTTAACGATTCTTTTTAAGTGGTTCTGGTCAAAATTAATACAGATTTACTGGTGATCTTAAGAAAAAAATAGTCTTATGTGTATCAGACCTCAAGGGCAACCTAAAGTCACTGGTCTTTTACCCCCTCCCACCCTACCCTCTCTCTTTCTAAACACTTTCTAAACTCACACAGTTGGTTCCTGAGTCTCTGACAACAAACTATGTGCTGTACGGACACACAGGCTGATGCTTTAGGCCTCTCCTCAAAGATTTTTCAGGCTTTTTTGATTTATTGTTTCATATGGAATGGAGTGGTCATACTGTTTAAATCATTTTGTATTACTTCAATTAGCAACCAGAAAAAATGTACATGAGATATGAAATATTTTCAGAGCTGTAAATTACTGAATTAATAACTCGAATTAATATTATCTTTATTTTGATTATTATAATTAATATTGTTTTTGTTGTTGTTGTCTTTTCATATGAGGCACAGGCCGTTGCTGATTTATTTTTGTATATGTCTTTGTAAATGTCTCCCTCTTGTGGTAAAAGCACAGATCCAGGGTCAACTGCTCAGAGTCATGTCTTTGACAGACAAAACAGCGAATAGTCAGAAATCAACTCTAAACATGTTCTTTAACTTTATTTTAAGCCCTTCTGTGTTGCATTTTCACATTATACTATTTATTTTATTTTTTGTATGCATTAATTATCACAATATATTTACTAGTAAAATCCACATCTGACCCGAGACCTTTCTTTTTTAATACTTTATTGGACAACCATCGAGCTTTGGCATTAGACTATGCAGAAAACGTGGATTTGAAAGGGAACTACTACTATACTACTATTACTAATCATTAATAGTAATAATAATAGTAATAATAATAATATGAAGAGGAAGAAAAGAGGAATGCTATACGAACCAACCCTCCCCCGAAAAACGTTATAAATCAAAATATCTATTTTTCCATTTCATCATAAAATAAATGTTAAACAATATAATCACAATTCAATCTTGCAGAGGGAAATACAAAAGGAAAGTGCATATATATATATACACTTATATTATATTATACTATTATTATTAATATATACTTGTTTTTTGTGTAACAAATACGTAAAGCCTTGAATTAAAAAAAGTAATAATTGGTTTTGTTTAAAAAAATTGAATTTGTGAATTAAAGTTTTTTCATAATAGAATGCATTTTTTAAAGTAATAAAATAATTTTAAAATAATAATATTAGCGCTCCCGGAAGCGGTCACCGATGACACGTGACGTATTTCCGCTCTCGGTGTGTTGAAGTGAGGCAGCAGCGGCTCATCGATACCACTGTTTCTAAACGTGTTTGTAACATGCTTTCACAAGGCTGAACTTGCACATTTGTTTCGCCAACAGAGAGCTGTTTCTCACTACAGGTGTGACCTTTATAATCTGTGTTTAATGCGGCCTGGCCCGGTCAGGAAATGGCTGTGTAACGTTAACTATCGGTCAGCTTTAGCTCGTAGCTTAGCCACTCGGGCTGTATGTGAGCACAAAGGCCGTGTACACATCCTCGCCTTCTGATAATGTACCCCTCCTGGGGAAATTTTGGTGGACCCCAGTCGCAAAACTATGGAGCCCCGCCTGGGCCCCGTAAGCCGGGTGGTGGAGGAGGGCACGCCGGCCCGGCAGCGGGGTTCGGCGGCTTCGAGGCTCCATCCAGCGGCTCGCTGTTCTCCAGCCTGCAGGAGCAACACCTCCAGCAGATGCAGCAGCTGCAGATGCTGCACCAGAAACAGCTCCAGTCTGTGTTACATCACGGCAGCAACGCTAATGCTTACGGCGGTATTCACTCAGGTGGGATTTCAGGGACACAGTGGCACCCAGAAGGACCAGGACATTCAGAAAGTGGTGTTGGGGCTCCGTCGTTTTATAAACAAGACGAGACTCCTGGTCAGCCGGCGAGAGCCCCCGCTGCTCCTCAGCAGGGTCACCCACAGCAGGGTCACCCACAGCCTCCTCCACTTCCACCGCAACCGCAGCCCAACGATCCCCAGCCGGGTCCTCCCCCTCCAGAGCCCCCGTCAACAAAGCCCCCGGAGAACAGTGCTCCCAAAGAGGCCAACAACAAACCTCCAGCCTCGACAGAAGACGACAAATCATTAGCTTTGCAGGTAATGTCCAGCCAGCATTTATGATACAGTGGGAGAGAAGTGAGGAAACAACTGAAAACCATGTAACTGATAATGGCATCTGAGAGTATGGAACTAAATCATACACAGGCTGAACCAGTACAACTAGGATAATATTTTCTAATCCAGACTACCAAAGTCTCAAACACATGATCACTGGCAGTGGGAATTAGGAATGTCTCAAGTATCTGCAGGAAATGGATCAGGACTAATAAGAGTTATTTTTTTAGTGTATTAATGTCTGCTGGTTTATGCACCAGCTGTTAAATATACCAAATATTAATACTGACTGAACTTTGTTGCAGAAGATTGATGCTCAAGTGTTGTTCCCTGTGATCAAAGACTATCAACAAATAATTTCATAATCCAAGAGTAGGTAATGAGTGAAAGTGCTTGAATGTAGATTTGTTAGTACAACGAACAGGGTTCAGTCAGGGCTTGTAAAGGACATGTGTCAGTATGTTTGTGTGCAAGTTACTGGACTGCAGTAAGTGTACAAATGAACAAACGACAAGGGCTCCTTATGTGTTTTGTCTGACACATGTCCTTGTAAATGTTTTACTCAGGAGCAACAGCAACTCTGGTACAAACAACATCTTCAAAACCTACAGAAGTTAAAGCAAGAGAGAGCCAAACAGAATCAGAAAGAGGGTGATGGACCCATGCCGCCCCCACCGCTCCCGGGCCAAACGGTTCCTCCCCCCCCTCCATCAGAACCACCTAAAGGCATACCTCCTCCACCGCCTCCAAAAGAGGAGCCCCCAGCACCACCTCCACCTCCAGACGACATACGGGTAAGAATTCTTAAAATGTTACACAGCTGTTTATGTTCAACTACTTTTACACATTGAATTCTGAGGCTAGCCGCTCAGCTAGCATAACACGCCCAAATCTCCGACTGAACTGTTGGTGGTTGAGTTGCATTGTGGGTAATGTGGGCCCCATGTTTTGACAGGGAATTGATTGCTGTAGTGAGCGACCGAACATTTTCAAATGTATCGGTCTTGTTTTACTGTTTCAGCGCACTGTCAACAATGTTACATCATTGGTTGCAGGATATGGGTGCTTTTTTTCAGTTTTAATTGTTGTGATAAAATATTCTTAATTCACAGGACTAAAAACATTATAGCAGTGCCATAATATGTATTGCTTCTATGGTGATTGCTGTTTCTGCATACACAATACACTTTACAGTGCTGAAGATCATTCTGTAAATCCGTAAAGGAGAAGAATGAGTCTCATATTTACTGGCTGTTTTAAAGCACCTGATCCGTATCTTTTCTTTTGACTCATTTACAGTTTTTCTGTACAGAAATAAATGACACCTCCTTGTTAATCATTTTATTACTGTTTATTGCTTTTTGCAATGTATAGCTTTTTTTTTTTGTTAGTTCTGTATTTAACAGCCTCTAAGAACAAACCAGGTTTTAGATAAGTATACGACAGATAGTAGATTATTACTGGATCTAAACATTGTTTATATTGTTTGCATGAATTTACAGAGTGAAAATGTAGGAAAATCACCTACATTTACAGACACAGTAAGTCCCACCATCCACTCTTCCATCACCATCATGTCCATAGATACCCCAGTTCTTGTGATGCCATGGTATCGATGTGTGAAATGTATTCATCTTTCCCCTTGTGATGGTGATAATGATCTATATAATAATCTATAAAACTATAATAATAATCCCTGATCCCCAGTGTAAATTACGGAAGTGAAATTAATGCACTTATGTATATGTTTTTACCCTACTTTTGTTTGTACAAATGACTGGGAATGATTTTTTAAGTATCTGTGCCAATGTGTGTTTTGGAAACTGTACCAAATAAATAAATTGTATAATGACAATAAATGAGCATACCATCATTTTGTGACAGCCACAGAAAGCTGTTTAACAACTTTGTTTGTTTTGTGTTATGGAAACAATGTGAGCAGTACTAAAGAAGTATTGAGCTTTGATGCCCAGTCCTGTTGGACCAATTGAATGTAAAATATGTTCATAGTAGTGTCTTGCATCCATCTAAAGAAATTGTCATCCTTTCCATCACAAACTACCCTCAGTTATGTCAGAGATTTTCTGTTTGAGTTACAAAAATATGCTTTGCTCTAATCTGGCCTCGTTTATGTTCACAGCCCGAGGTTCCACAAGACCCAGAAGAGGCCGCCCGCCTTCAGCAGTTACAGGCCGCAGCAGCGCAGTGGCAACAGGTGCAGCAGCAGAGAGCAGGTTTACAGTACCAGGCTCTCATGCAACAGCATGAAAAGCTTCAGCAGATCCTGGAAAAATACCAACAGCTTATTCAGCAACCTGCAAACCTACAGGTATGTAAATGGTAGTTTTGTTGACAGCTAGTCTCTTCCTGGTTGTTTTCCCTGGTCTAAAGATGACCTGTACAGGAAATGAAAGGTGAAAAAAAAAAAAGCATAGTATGTTTAGTGGAACCAAAAGAGGGTATAAGAGTGAGACCCATAAGTTTTCATTTTTACATGGAGTGTAAAAGTAAAGTGATTTCTTTGTTCTATATGTGCATATATGATAATACCTGAACCAAAAATAAAACATTTTCTCACTGTCCTTTATTGCAGTCAATGTCTCCTGAGATGCAGCTGAGGCACTATGAAATGCAACATCAGCAGTTTACGGCTTTATTTCAAGACTGGGACCGCACCTTCGTTCTGTGGTATGAACAGTTCCAGACCTATCCTCATAAAGACCAACTGCAGGACTATGAGCACCAATGGAAGCAGTGGCAGGAGCAGATGAATGCCACCAATGCCCACCTTCAAGAAAGGGTGGCGGCTCTCACTGCTATGGTGCCATTTGCGTCAAGCCAGTATAATAGTGGGATGATCGGACAATATGGCCAGTTCCCTGGACAAGACGTACAAAAACAGCAGCAGTCAGTAAAACCGGGTGTGGAGCATTCCCCTGTTGCTGCTGGTCCCAGATCTGAAGGTCCACGACCCACTGGCTTTGGGCAGAATTCAGAATCGCCTGCTGGACCCCCTGTGAGAGGAGGTGGCCCTGCCAGCTTGGTCAGACCCCCAGGCCCTCCCAGTGTTCAGCCACCAAACTTCAACAGCATAAGAGGTCCACGGTCAGTAGGCATTGTACTGCGATTGGCATTTTAGATAAAAAATTGTGACAGTTGTATGTTGCAATTGATTTTCCAAAGAAAAAATGTTTTATAAAATCAGTATTGAATTCAGATGAGCTATTGAAATTATGAATTACAGTACCTCATCTTTACATTATGTCATGTTTTATATTGCTATTTAGCTAATTAATTAAGTAATTAATCACTGAGTTTCTCAAAATCAAAGCTTATTTTAATAATGATGTTTTCTTACCATTTCTGTTCCTTCTGTTTCCAGTGGAAACAACCCTAGATTTGATCAGCCACAGCAGCGCTTTGATGGTCCCCCAAGGTTCGACCAGCCACAGCAACGCTTTGATGGGCCCACAAGGTTCGACCAGCCACAGCAACGCTTTGATGGGCCCCCAAGGTTCGACCAGCCACAACAGCGCTTTGATGGGCCCCCAAGATTCGACCAGCCACTGCACCGCTTTGATGGTCCCCCTCGATTTGACCAACCGAGGCACCGCTTTGATGGTCCCCCCAGATTTGACCAACCACGGCAACGTTTTGATGGTCCCCCAAGATTTGACCAACCTCGGTTTGGGCAGCCGCCTAGGTTTGAACGGCACCCTGGTCCCCCTCCTCGTTTTGAACGGCCACCGGTCCCCCAACAAATACAACAGCAAGGTCCCCCACCTAATACAGAACTAGCCACTAAACAACCTGCCAGTATTGACTCTAAGACTCCAGGAAAATCCGCTGGGCAGCCACAATCTGAAAAACAAAAAAGTGAATCAGAAACCGATAAGAAGACCAAGCCTGTAGACCTGACAGATGATAACTTACTAGGAGCTGATGGCTTTTTTGTCCAAGATGACCCCATTCCTCAGACATTAAAAATAAACTCAGAGCCTGCCGAACCTGATGGCAATAAAGCGCCTAACAGCAGTGAAAAGCCCAAACCTGTTAACAGCAAGCCCATAACTACTCCTTCTACTGTAGCACCAAAAAATACTGCTGCACAAAATCCCCTCAAACCAGATGGACCATCGACAAACAGCAAACCCCCACCGGCTCCGAAGCCCCCTGGAATCCAACAGGAGCCGCAAGCTTCTGGCCCAATACAGTCAAGAACAGATCCTCCAAGGCCTCCTCCTGGTAGGGGACGAGGCCAGCCCCCAGGCCAAGTGCATGGACGAGGACGTGGCCAGGGCTGCGGGGAGTTCAGTGGACCGAACACTGGACCAATGGGGGAGAAGATGGGAGAAATGTCTTATGACTACATGCCACCTCAAGAGGACTTGGGGATGCCAGCAGAGCAGGCAGAGTATCACTGGCAAGATCCTTCATATGAGGAGTGTGGTGGTGGAGAATCGCAGGTGCCCCCTGAAGAAATGTGGATGCCAGAGGAACATCACTTCCCAACAGACGACGACTATTATGAAGAGTCAATGGGAGGACCCCCTATGGGAAGAGGAGGTCCCCCAATGATGAGAGGAGGCCCCCCAATGATGAGAGGAGGCCCCCCAATGGGCCGAGGTGGACCGCCTATGGGCCGGGGTGGACCGCCTATGGGCCGAGGGGGGCCGCCTATGGGCCGAGGGGGGCCGCCTATGGCTAGAGGAGGACCACCACCAATGGGAAGAGGAGGACCACCGCCCATGGGAAGAGGAGGACCACCTCCAATGGGAAGAGGAGGACCACCCCCCATGGGAAGAGGAGGACCACCTATGGGAAGAGGAGGACCACCTATGGGTAGAGGAGGACCACCTATGGGAAGAGGAGAGCCAATGGACAGACACTGGGAAGAACCTGAGTCAGCAGAGTACTCAGAGGAAGGGAATCCTTACTGGGGAGAAAGGAGACCACCAATGAGAGGCATGAGACCCCCGTTTCCACCTGGCCGGGGTCGTCCCCCACGTGGCCATCCTGGTTTCATGCACCAAGGACGAGGACGCCCCCCTCACCCACCACATGGGCCAATGGATCATGAGCCATTAGGTCATGGAATGGACACAGATGATACCGAAATGGATCCAGCAAGGCACCCCATGTACCATGGACATGACCCACATAGCCATCCTATGCATCCTGACGCAGGAAGAGGCAGGCATCGCGTGCCACCGCCACCTCATGAAATGATGGATCCTATGGAGGAGCCATTGTACGATGAAGGGATGGAGAGAGATTTGGAGTGGCAGCCACCACATGGTAGAGGCCCTCCGCCGCCTCCACATGAGATAATAGACAGGGGGGGAATAAGAAGGCGGCCTATGGGTCGAGGAATGGCTAGAGGCATGTGGCGGCCAGCTCCAACACATGAGGAATATGAAGAGGGATATAATGAGGGTTACGTTGAGGATTATGGTCACGGGGAATACGGGTATCGCTGGCGGCCACCACAGGACTATCCTCCTGACGACTATCGGCATGAGGCCAAGTACTTTGAGTCCGAATGGGACAGAGAGCGTGCTCCTCCTGAGAGGGACTTTCCCCCTCGCATACCACAGCCAGAGCCTTACAGAGATGGCCATTGGCTAGAGGAAAGAGACAGAGGGCACCCATATGATGAGCATGACAGGGGAAGAGGTGAACTTAGAATCCGTGAATACAGGGATGAGCCTCCATACCGGCAGGAAGAGTCACCATACCCACCACAACCATCTTCAGAATGGGATAGGCCTTCAAGACTTCCTCCACCACCAGAGAGAGGGTATCCCGCTGACTATGAGGATCGCAGAGGTCGCTATGAAGAGCACAGGGAAGAGAATATTTTGGATAAACCTCCATCTTTACCCCTTGCTGCACCTGTCACTAACTTGCCAGAGAGTTCAGGTGATCCACAAGGAACAAGCGGAGCAAATGTACTTGCTCTCTCCCAGCGTCAGCATGAGATCATCTTGAAAGCGGCTCAAGAGCTTAAACTTATAAGGTAACTTTGAGGCTTTCATCATTGGTTAATACATTATATGCGAGGTTCACACAAATTACATTCTGACTTATCTAGAGGAATCTATCTATGCAGATTGCAGTGTTATTGTTTGCCTAGGTTTTGAAATGTTCACCTCTGCCACCCAGAAACAGTTGAGATGAATTGAATATTAATGGTGCTGCTTAAATAATCCACAAATGTCAACAAGTTCAGCCCACATGCCTTTGCATACTGCAGTGATCAAAGTGAATGGCTGTTTTATTAAGGGTGCTCCGATCAGGGTTTTTAAGGCCGATCACTAGAAGCAGTATCGGCTGATACCGATCACAATCACTGGGTCTATTTAAAGCCTTATGTTTATAGTGTATGCACACATATACTTCTGTCTCACACACTGGCTGCCACACCCCCGCCTCTCTCTGCTCCTCTGTCCATATACAGGCTGTATGTGTCTGTTCCGTTACTTTGTTGGTAAGCAGTTTGTTTTATGAAGTTGCCCGAGAAATACAACTCACGTTTTGAATGTTTTCACAGCAGCCGGTGAGCGACGCGGTAACGAGGAGGCCCATTAATAATTTGCATGTAAAACATCCCACAGATAGGCTCTCTCTATGTTTCAAGTGTTTGCAAAATGCCAAAACGAGTCTGTTTATTTTACTTACTTTACTTTATGGTCAAAAACATTTTGTAAAACTTTTAGGTGAACTTAACTTATATTTTTGTATGTCTACAGGGAGTTGCAGGAGGGGAAGACACCTGGTACTGAACCTCAACCTGCATCAGCTGACATCCTGCCTGAGCTTCCTGCAGGTCTTCTTGGTTTGGAGATCCCACCAGAAGTCAGGAATGTTCTGAAGGTAATCTATATCTAGTAATACTTTAGCCCCATTAGTAAGAGTCAATTTCTGTAAGAATGGAGATCATTTACTCTGTCATTTTGTATATAACTGTATATGTATCCTAACAAATCTGTCATCCTTAGGGCATGACTGCAGCTGCAAAGACAACTGTAACAGAGTCTGCGTCTTGGGATAGTAAGCTTTCTGCCACAGATTACCAGTCATCTCTCTCTGCTGCACCCACACCTACAGTAATGCCAAAGACTGTGGATTATGGGCACGGGCATGGTATGAGCAAAGATCAACACATTTTAACAGATGAAACCGGTCAAGTTGTAGGGCTTTGTTGGTGACATTAACGCTCAATGTTTCAGAGCCTGGAGCCACCGTTGAGCGGATCTCTTATGGTGAGAGAATTGTGTTGAGGCCTGACCCACTGCCCTCCGACAGGGGCTATGAAAAAGGTGAGTTTCAGTCCTGTAATTCTTATCTTTCTCCTCTTAAATAGAGCTTGCTCTTGCAATTTTCTAACCATTGTTCATTGATGAACTATTTCATTCTCCTAGAACCTCTTGGTCCCAGAGATCCTTACGGCAGAGACCCGTATTATGAAAGACGATCCGACCCTTACATGGACCGCCGGGAGTATAGTAGAGAGAGGGAATTATACCGAGAGAAGCTTCCTGAATATGAAAGGGAAAGATATGAGAGGGAGCGCTATCCCCCAAGAGAAAGAGATGACAGGTAACGTGTTTCCTCAATGGCTCTAACATCCTTTTTTTCCGAACTATGGGGAAGTGGACTGCTTCCAACCATATGTAATATTCTTTTCTATTTGTCTTTGTTTTGTTTTGTTTTTTGATTCAAGCACACAGTCCGTGGTTGAAGAAAGGTACTATCACATTGTGTTATACATTGTGATTAGTCATTAGTGTGTGCCAGTTTGAAACAAGAAATTTTTGTTTGACGAAATGAAACGTAATAATGTGCCTCCTCTGTGTAGATCTCCACTGGCGCATCCTTTACGCTCAGGATACAGAGAGAGAGAGCGGGAGCTTCGAGAAAAGGAGCGAAGTGGAAGTCGTGATCGAGAAGAACATTATGGAAGGTCTGGCTACGATAGACCTCCGTACGAGCGCTCTGGTCTTGACCGCAGCGGGTCTGAACGTTACGGCCATAGCTCCTCACCTTACGGTATGTTCAATCCTACATCTGTTAACAGACGTGTGTTCACATACTTCACCTGTGTTTGGTAGAGTTTCACGCTTAAGTCAGTTCAGACTTAAGTCATAAATGAATTTCTAATTTACTAAAATGACCTTTGTTGCTTGATAGAGGGTGTAGTCAAGAACAATCTGCAACCAGTAAAAGTAAATCTATAACGGGTAAAAAAAAAAATCCCATTCAGAGAAATACTTTTAATTTCAACTAATATCATACAGTGGACAGAAGAAGTTATCAAGAGGACCGAGGGCCTGCCACTGCACCACCCCTCCCACCTCCACCTCAGCCACCCCCACGAGTCGAGAAGAAGCCAGAAATCAAAAATATCGACGACATCCTCAAACCACCTGGCAGATTATCGCGGCCTGAAAGGGTACTACTTACTGCTGTGATGATTCAGGATGTAACAATATCATATTGTTAGATGTATAATATTGAGTACTCAAGTGGTGTATTTTAACAGATTGTCATCATAATGAGAGGGCTTCCAGGAAGTGGAAAAAGCCATGTTGCAAAACTCATACGGGTAAGTGGAACATAGTGTTATTTATAATTTACTGTAACTAAACTTTAACAACAACAGCTCATAAACCCTCACCAAAATATGTTTTTGACATCAATGAATGTTACAACTTTTTCTAACATAATAGAAATATGAAAAGCTTTTAAATCTTGTTGACATTATTCAGGATAAAGAAGTCGATTGTGGTGGTGCACCTCCAAGAGTTCTTGTTTTGGACGACTATTTCATGACGGAGGTTGAGAAAGTTGAGAAGGACCCGGACACAGGGAGGAGGGTCAAAACCAAGGTGTGTCTGACGTGCAGCAATAACAGAGTGGTGCCAAAGTGCACAATCTGAGAGCAGCATCAATTATTATTGTAAACATTAGAAAGAATGTAATACAAAAAAATATATTCTTGCAGGTTCTTGAGTACGAGTATGAGCCCGAGATGGAGGATACCTACCGGAGCAGCATGCTTAAAACATTTAAGAAAACTCTGGATGATGGCTTTTTCCCCTTCATCATTTTAGACACTATTAATGACAGGGTTAAACATTTCGATCAGTTCTGGAGTGCAGCCAAAACAAAAGGCTTTGAGGTGAGTTGTGTTCATGAATGATTCAAAAAAAAAATGTTACTCCAATCAACCCTGTGCTAAAGAGGTTTTTGTTTTTTCTTATTTCAAGGTGTACGTGGCTGAAATCACCGCAGACACTCAGACTTGTACAAAGAGAAACGTCCATGGGCGTACGCTTAAGGATATAATGAAGGTCTGTAAAAGCCGTTAGCACTTTCAGATACATTTATAACGAGTGAAGTCAAAAAAAGCTCATACATAAAACATACACATTCTAATGGAACATTTTGCACACAGATGTCCAACAACTGGGAGCCTTCGCCGCGTCATATGGTGCGCTTGGATGTCCGGTCCCTGCTTCAGGATGCTGCTATAGAGGAGGTGTGGTCTTTAGCGCATGTTCTCATAATATCATAGTTACCTTTATCAGTAACCGAGTAGTCTTTCATATATACACACTTTGTTTTAGTGCTGTGGTTCTGGCTGAACCAATTATCATTCTTGTCTGGGGGGGGTGTGGACTCATTTGTAGTTCTTTAAGCTAATCACAATCATCTTCGCCATGCTGGCCCAGGATGCAACTATTTTTAAAATAGTGTTGGAAGAAAGTGGAGAGAGAGCTGGATTGCTACTGAAATAGTCGCCAATGGCAGGCCTGACTAGTAACTGAGCCAAACTAACATATGTGTCTGTTATTAGGTTGAAATGGAAGACTTCAATCCGGATGACGAGCCCAAGGAACCCAAGAGAGAGGAGGAAGAAGAGGGTGATCTGGTAGGACAAAGAAAGCTTAAATTTATAGCCACATACGTAGTTTTCAGAATCATTTCCACTTACTTATATTTCCATCTACCACCTAAGGTTTTTCCAGTAAGTTAATATCAGCCATTAGTCGTTTATTCACATTGTTTTGTTTATTGAACAGGTGAGTTTTAAACAGATAAAATCTACAAAATGGGTTAAATTCATAGGAAATCTTACCTTCATTTATTTTAATAATATTTTGTGTAGTTGAATATTTATGTGATAATTATCAGATTTACAAGGAAGACCATGTCTCAATAGAGAAAATATGAGAGTGAAACGGTCAAAATCCTGTCAATCTTAAAATTAAATATCTAACTAAACAAGCAAGCTGCAGGGGTTTCTGTAGATGTTTCATTCATCTTATTGTTTAATACTTGAATTTGAAATCATTTTCATCTTAACATCAAGTTTTAAAATTCATGTGGTTGCTTAAAGAACCACCATCAGGAAAAATGTTTACCATTGTGAATGTTCACATTTCCTTTCACAATAAGGCACATTTTCAGCAAAAGACTGAAATGAACAAAAAAAGCTTTTCAATTTAAATAAAAAAAAAAATCACAATTGAACACGGCAGCATTGAAAACATGTCTGCCTAATCTGTTTTTTACATTTCTTGTTGTTGCTCATTCATTTTTTATTACGAAATTACAACCAATGTTATTTTTCTGCCAAATAAATTTGACAAAGATGACGTGAACATTGCTTTTGATATCAATGAAAACGTACAGAAACATTTATATTCACACACTTCAGTGTTGTCGTGGCTCCGATTTGATACATTTTCAAGTCAGATAATAACTTTTCTTATGTCAAACAAATATTCTGGTGAAATTTGAACAAATTATAGAAAAGTTAAAATGTAAAATTTTGTCACAGACTTCCTAATATCAATTAGGTTGCAGTGAAAGACTCTTCAGTTGGACCAACATATAAATGAAACCTTTAAAACTGTAGCACTAGTAAGATTTTGAAAGTTTCAAAGCGTAAATGTTTCCTATAGTACGACCTTCAGGGGGACTTCCTCCATGTGGAATATACAAAACTAACAATCCAGACTGCTCGGCAAATTGAATGAATTTGTGATCATGAAAGTCATTAAAAAGAAGGAAGAAAAAACCCAGCAGAAATGCACAATTGTCTAATAATCAAACACCTAACAACACATTTGCGTCACCTTAAAGCAGCTATAATTAGTATTTTTTATAATAATGTATCAGATGACAATGTGACGACAGTGTGAGAAAGGTCGCTCATAGAAGCTCACCTGAATCTGCAGCTCCACTCAACTTTAAGAAGCTTTCTAGTGAGTTTCAGTTCATTCTTTAGCTGTCTGTCCTACAACTCTTTTGGTTCACTTGGTTTAATAATGTCATTTTTGTTTCTTGTGTGTTTTAACAAATGTTATAAACTGACAACCAACCTCCTTACAGTTTACAGTTTATTTTTTCTTTTCTGTGCAGAGGCCAAAGAGATTATTGAACCAGTCTTATTAATTAAACTGTAGGCGTCATTGGTATAAACAGCTCGAAAGTGTGAGTGCAAATGAAATGCATAAATAACAGGAATGATCTCCAGTTGACATTATAAAATACTTTACAATGCACAGTGACTCATCTAAAAACAGTCGAACTTAAAGGTCTGCATGCATTTATAAAAAAGTGAAACTGCATTTATTCTGTCTCTAGACAGATAAAGAAGTAGTTTGTCTCAACTAAAAAGT
The DNA here is from genome assembly GCF_004916995.1 of Morone saxatilis. Lineage (NCBI taxonomy): Eukaryota > Metazoa > Chordata > Actinopteri > Moronidae > Morone > Morone saxatilis. The sequence goes on from NW_023340246.1 coordinate 11,215,049, forward strand.
TCATAAAACCTTAAACCTTTTTTGTAAAGATTATTAATGTGTGGTTCAGAATGAACAACCAAATATATGAAATATTATTTATACAGTACTGTTGTTTTTTAAATACACTTTATTACTGTTTGGTGTTTCATAGTAATTGACTGATGTTTTTTAGCGTCTCCTAAAAAAAAAGCTTCATGTATGAAAATTGTTGGCAGTATTTTATTATATAATCACATATACAGTACATGTGTGTTTGTTTGTTTTTAACTTGAGTATAATACAAACATTAGATCCTCTCCCATTCTTATTAACTGATAGAAAACAAATTGTTAAACATTTGGAGTCGAAAAGGTTTCCACAACCTGTAACTACAGTAGAAAATTGTTGTTTGTTCTTCATACAATACCACTTTCTTTAAACGTGACAACATTTTGACATGACTGTAGTGTGTGTAAACAACAAACACAATCAACTGTGATTTTTAGATATAATATTTTTAAATATATGTTACCCTATAGGGTTGAACTAAGAGCTCAATGAACACTCAGTTTAGAAAATGTAATATTTCTTATTTATTAGAGGAATAGGCAGTGAACCATAGTTTGTTGTTTATTTGTTGAAATATTTGATACTGCAGTTGCTACACCATTAACATTAAGTCATTGATTCATATGAGAAATACCTCTTTGAGGATCCTTCATTCAACTGATTAAAGGATGAAAATCATAGTTTTTTAATTTATTCAAAATACTGACTGAAATGGTTTAAGATGTGAACTCAGTGTTACCAAACACAGCCATTCTCAAATGCTGGGCAACGACCCATTGGTGGGCCTCAGCGCGCCATCTATTGGGCAGTGGAGGCAGTGCTAATGCCACATGGTTAGATCAAAATTATTATTATTTTATGTATTTATTTTGGTAAAACAGCTACTTATTTGTTTGAACTAACATAATTAAGAAATGTCAAATTAAAATGCAGAATTTCAATGACCAGTTTGAATATCACCAATCACAACAGAAAATACGACCAAGAATACATTAAATTTGGATTCCCAATGGCAGACAGCTCCAGAGACACTTAAACACACAAAACACCTGAGATGTGTTGGGAAGCCAAAAGAATATTATATGGAAAAAATATGCTGTTTCAGGGGCCCATGAATAAAAATGTAAAGCTGCTTTGATCATTGTTACAATCAGCCTGTTAAGACCTTCAGTTCTACACGTGCATGTCATCCCCCAACGCTCCCTTTCATTGTGATTGTAGCTGCAGTTAAAGGCTGAAGCCACGTCCACCCTCACTTTAAACCAAACTCTGTCTGAACTGCAGGTGTTAAACTGCAGCATTGTGGCACTGCACTTAAATCACACTGGGCGAGACTTTGAACCCTGTGAAGTTTGATTGCTGACAGCTTCTAATATCCAATACAACTAACAATTACAATAATGCCTCCAAAACCCTTATATAAAAAGTTTAGATTTCCTCTTTTGTTCTAAATCTTTCTTGACATCTTAGTTAAATTATTGTGGATGAAATCAAGAAACATTTACAACAAAAAAAGTTACAGACATGGGCATACGTGTCTCCATATAATCTAACATTAAGAAGGATTTTAGTCTCTGCAGTAGTTTGATAATGGGTACTGTACGAACACCTACATGGGAATGAAGGTAGACACATTTTCAGCTTCAAAAAACTCTATAATATACTGATTACAAATAGTTCTCAAATTCCACTGTGTCTGTATATGTACTGTAGTAGGGTTGTGCCGATGGACGATATCATTGTCCATCGTGATGCCACGTCCCCCACCCCATGCGCGCAGATGGCACTAGGGACGGGGGGGATATGACCCCCTCAGATTCATAGTGACCCCCCCACTGTCCCTACATAAGGTGACAAACATCGCCGGTAAAACGGAGGATTAATGTTCCGTTAGTTAGACTAATTTACATTGCAGCGCGCATTGAGAG
>NW_023340246.1:11217106-11227043 GCF_004916995.1 Morone saxatilis
AAGAGGAACTGGTAGCTGCGCCTGTGCCTGTTGCGGTGATCATACCATTGTCTACTATGACAGAGCGGGGTGGCCTAGTAAAATAAAAAGTGCTTACCCCCCCACGACAATTTCATCGTCCATCGCGATGTTTTACTGTAAACATCGTCAACTGCCAATTTAGGGGACATCGCCCAACCCTATACTGTAGTTTTTATCAGTTTTATGCGGAGCCAGCAGCCATGAAACACTTAATGAGGCTAACTGAGCACGTTTGTTGTCCAGCACAAAACAACACACTGTAAAGTCAATCTTGACGGAAAGAATCCTCCAATAATCTTCCTGATAGGACACAAGACAAGGACAAGACATTATATGCTTGTTTCAAAATATAATGATTTATAATATTTTAAATATTGAATTAATAATACAAATGGTGAAATAAAAGTCTCTCAAATACCCCATTAAAACACACAAGAACTTGAAGAACATCATAGAAAAATCCTGCTGTGATTTAATATCAAAAATCATTCAGATCAAACATATGTTACCCAAAGACATGTATTTAATCATGAATCTTAATTCATATTAACTTTAAAAAATCTTTGGAGCTAAATATAATACATATACATATGTTACCTAAGGAAATGTGTTTAATCATCAATCAGATGATTGTTTTTTAAAATTGTCTTTCTTGAAATAAAGGTGGTGCTACACCATCTTACTCTGCTTTTGCACCATCATCCCACTGTTTTAATTTACCACAACCCTCATCACAGTTGGATGTGGTCCGAAATTGTCTGTTGCACCTGTGACCACATCTAGCGGTGATGTTGTGTTGCACAGGAATGCATTGTGAAGTGCTTTACTGCACAGTGTGGACAGAGCATGTAGCAGCTGCTACCTGGCAGTACAAGCTGGATATCCAGCCCGAATGTATTAGTATTTGTCAGTGTGAAAGTCTGTAGACAGGCTGTGTGTTTTCTATGTGCATCATATATTTTTGAATGATCCAAACAGACCCTGGAGTCTGTTGTCTTGTAAAGCAACAATTTGCCTCCTTTCTTCAACTTTAACTTCAAGCTTTGGTTTGTGTATAAACTTAGACTTAAACTTGAGCAAATGCTGCTGGAAGTTGAATTTCCATCAGTGTAATTTGACACTTTGAACACTTCTATTACAAAGAAAAAAAAACATTACAGTGTGACCCTTTTTTAAATTTACAGAATAAATATATCAACATGTTTAAAGGTCGTCCAACCTCCACCCACGCAGGTGTTTTCATGCCTGATTAGACTTCCTGTCACTACTAAGTGGGCATGTACAGACTGTGCTTGATTGACGTCTCTGTGACTTGCGAGTGCGCCCATCTTAAACCTGAGCAGGGGTCTAATCAGGAAGAATAACAGAAAATATATATTATGTTTAAGTTTTGTGCAAAAATGAAAAAGGATTAAAAAATGTATATAGATATTTCAACCAATGTGGATTACTGGATCGTAAAAGTTAAAGAAAACCAAACCAATTAATAAAATAGACACAGCACAATTAATAATATTAGCTATAAAAAATATATATGCATAAATATATTTAAGAATACATATTTCATGTGTATTTTTATGGATAAACTGGATTTCTCAGTTCTTAACAGCTGGTTAAGACTTTATCAAGAGCTGCTGTCAAAACAACATAAGACCTCAAGCTCATTTGCACAATCATTCAAAGCAGGTTTTACACTGTTCGACTCGTCTGTGCAGATCAACAGACTTTTAGATCTCAGTGTTCTTTTTCTTAGAGAGGCAGGAGTAGATTAATGTTCATATAGTAAGAAATCTGTTTTAACATTTTGGGACAAAGAATTAAGAGTTAAAAAGAAAAATATGAAAAAAAACAAATATGTGATTATTGGGCCTCTGAAAAGATTACAGAGATTGCAACTGTAATTTTATTTCACCACTTGTTGTGGAGGCTCTTTAATCTGTCGTATTATTGGGGGGGAAAATGTTTCTTATTTTATCTAAAACTATTCTTATACTTAATATCTCAGCTGGAATAAAAATCTTCAATTAGGTGGTCTTAAGAGTACATTAGTGTTGATCACATGATTATTAGCTCACAAGTGCAAACTACATGACTAGAGATTGAACTGCAGATAGAGGTTTCATTGATGATCCTTTTTCCTTTAAGGAAAACACTTTGGCACTGAATGTGTGTTCTCCAAAGCAGAGCACATCCAACAACGGCTTGTTAGTTTCTCTCAACTTGAAAGATCAAAATGTTTGCATGCCAGTGTTGTATTATATGTCTTAACTAGCTACGTCACCATGCAGTGTCATCCTTCAGATGTCTTTGTTGTCTTTCAACTACTGATAAACCAGTCTCTTCTCTTTTCAGACCACCCCCGCTTTCTCTCTGCCTCTCTCAACCCTGTATCCCTAAGATGTTTAACGATTGCAATGTTTCTTCATATAATTTAGGGCTACATTCCAAAAAGCAAATGGGAGATGGACACGTCTGAGGCAAAACTTGGTAGGTATTTGTTCTTGTTGGGCTTTATTTTATGACCGACTACCGCAGTTTGTTTATGTTTGTCTTATAGCTGTGTATGTGGACTAAGCTTCCGGGTCTGAAAAGTGAAGCCAATGCGGGCGTGCCTTAAACTTGCATTCTTTCTAATGATCAGCAGGGGACGACTCCACAGGTTGCAAAATGAAGTCCGATTGGATGGAGTCTTATGAGAAAACGATCCTACTTCTCACTTGATTTATTAACAAGTTTATGTCTCAATCGCTAGTTTCAAGTCTTCTTCAATACAGCGTGATGCTCATTTTGTAAATTATGATCCCATTTAAAGTAAAACAGACAAAGTAGGATATGTTTTAGGGCTTGGCTACCTTGTGATTGACACGCCAGGTACTCAGTCAGATCCAATCAGGATAGAGATGTAGCAATGCGTATCATGCCCAACTCCACACTCTGGTCCATATATGGTCACTTCTGGTTCCAAAAAACCAAGATGGCAACGACCATAAAGCTAAACTTGAGGCTCAAAAGAAGGTAGTCAACACAACAATTGGTGATGTTAAACTATTCTTGGTTGTTAACACACCAAAATAAAGCCCACTTTTGTTTTTATCTGAAGAAAACATGTCTTCATAAAGGGGTGAATGCACTGAGAGAATGAAAAGATGAGGTTGTACATATTAGACCAAAAAGTGGGAAGTGTTGAAGCTGGCCTTTACATGAATGTTAGGATGATGCAGTTAACATTTTTATTTTTAGGGCAGAACTGACCTGAAAAGTAATCTATTTATACAGACAAGTTGGACGGTCTGGGGAGCAGTGGGAAGAGGAAACGTGAAGACATGGCAGACCTGGATGACTACCTTCAGCTGCCAGACGACTATGCCACACGCATGTCTGAACCAGGAAAGAAAAGGGTAAATTGACACGTTTGGCTACCGAGCTGTTGCTTTGATCATCTTAATGAGTGTTTTCCATTGATGAAACAAGAAAATTCTATATGTAAGAATCCAGTTCATCCAGTTCGTATAAAATACACAGTTTTGTGTAATATTAAATGTTAGATAACATATCTCAAATTATGCTCCGTCATTCATTTCCTGGCCATAACAACTTGGTGGCTCTCCTTTTTGTTAAGGTTCGATGGGCTGATCTTGAAGAGCAGAAGGATGCAGATAGAAAGCGCGCTATCGGCTTTGTGGTGGGTCAAACAGACTGGGAGAGAATAACAGATGAGAGCGGCCAGCTGGCACAAAGAGCTCTTAACCGTACGAAGTATTTCTAAGAAGATAATCTTATCCCCCTTTTCCCTTCATTTAAAGGTATGTACATTCCTCTTTTGTGTAATGTTGTTAGGGTGGCTGTAGATGTCACTGATGGCTTAGATGAGTAATTATGTCTGTGTTTTGGTGATTAATATTCAAATTCTAACGCTGTAAATATTTTCATAGTAATGCACCTTTTATTGACTTGATGAGGCCATTGAAAATGTACTTCTTGTACATTTTGGCGACTTGTTTAATCCAGCTTTATCTTCATTGTTCAGCAAGCCATTCAAAAAGATTTGTATTACATTTCCAAGCTTAAACGCAGTAAATAAAAGTGAATAAAATGCTGTGAATATTTTAAAAGTAACCTCACTAGGTTTGATTTGGGGCATTTCTTTTTACTGATGATAAACACCTGAAATGACCTGTAATGATACAAATACAGCTGTAACAGCTCTTTACTCTGTATGAAGATAATATAAATCAAAATGTCTGAATATTCCTAAATTTATTCATTATAAATATTCATTATACTTGTTCTCCAAGTATCACATATATAAGTTTAACTTGATTGTATCGATACCACAAACAAATTATCCAATAATTTCTTTTCCTTTCTGCAGGTGTCCAGAATGTCGAAACACTGAAGCTTACATGAGACTCATCGAAGTGACATCACCAATAGTTATCAAATTCTTAGTTTTTTCATTGATAAAGATACGGTAGAGTTTTTTTTTCTTCTCATTTTTAAACAGGCACTCTGCCTTTTCACCATTAAATGTGTGGTTTATGATTCAGTGCTTTCTCTGGCCATGTATCCTGCGTTCAGTCATGTTTCATGCTGTTTTATACTCTTCATGCTTTCTGTACTATATACCTGTAGCACTGTTTCTTGGTCCATGCATACTTAAAAAGACAATAAAAGTTTCATAAAATTACCTACTTGGGGAGTCTTGCTTGAGTTGTCGTTTGGGCTTCTTGTTGACGAACCCCAAAATGTATATGCTTGCAAAACAGTGTAAGCAGAATGTGCTAGAAATTAATCAGGCTGAAGAATAATTGTTTACATCTCACCAACTTCACTTGTTTAGCCCCCATGACATATTTTAAGGACAACTATAATTATGACTATCACTGTATACTGTATTGTTATGTTAGGAGAATGGAAGTAAGAGAGTATAGGGTAACATGAAAGTTGGTTTGGAGAGAAAAACTTAAAGAGGCTGTTTTATTTTATTATGTTCAGGTTCATAATATTTCTGGGGCATACAAGAAAAGGTTTACATGCTTAATTGTTTAACAAACACATTTCTTTTCACCCTGTCTGAAGCACTGTCTCTTTAAGGCCCCCTCCTGAAAAGTCCAGTCTGCTCTGATTGGTCAGTTCCCACATGCCTGAGCAGGCTCCGCCCACGTGTTTCCACACTGGCTCTGCTCCGTGTTTTGCAACCAGGGAATCATTGTAATCGTGTTTAGCTGCACTTCTACCGTAAATATCACCATAATAACTGCTTCTAAACCAAAAACTTGACCACTGCGCACGTTTGAGGAATTTGTTCCAAAATCGAGGACAAATTGTGCAGAAATGAATTTGCTTTGCAACGTTGTGTAACTTTGATTAGCACTGAGCAAGCTAGCTGCTGGGTGCAGGTCATGAACAGCTGGAAGAAGGGTATCAATCCGCCCTTGAGCTTGAACCATTACTGGCTGGCCGTTGAGAAAGCAGTCCGGAGTGAAATGCACACGTTGCCATCAAAAATAAACTTGATCCACTCAGCTTAAGAAAAGGTTGGACTATAATTGATTTAAGTAGTTCAGGAGCAGTGTTTCCTAAGAGAATAACTCACTTTACCATGGAGTTGAGCTTTGTAACTTTGCGGTTTTACATGCACCAAAAAGCTATATAACACTAAGGGAAAGGGAAAACCCCAAAAAGCATAATATGGTCTCTTTAATGTGTTTATCACACCAGTACAGTTTTATACCTCTGTGCATTGCTTCCCAGTCCTTTAATGGTGTTTTTTTATGTTTTATTTTAAAAAAAATTAAACAATACTACGAGATAATTGTACTTGAGAAGAAGATCCCAATTTTCAGTCCTAAGAGTTTGAAATAAGAAGATTGTGTTTGTTGCAGCATTTTCTCTGGTTCAACTTTTGGCTTGTGTCAGAAGATTGTGTGTAATGTTAAGTGCATGATTGCAGGACTAAAAAGGACCATCTCATTGTGTTTATAACCTACAAGTGTAATAGAGGACTTATAAAATTATAGTAAATGCAAAAAAGGTCAAGATGCTACACAGTCCCATAGCGCGCAGGGTTGTCAAGAACTCTCAGCTTCCAAAGATAGCAAATCTGTCATGTTTAGTGCCGGGAAAGTAAAGTCAGGTGTGCTGGTAATATTGGTGTTCAAGTGGTTAAAGTTTCTTCAATGCCCACAGTGGCTTTCATGACTAGAATAGTGTTTTAATTTTTACCTCTCATTTATATTCCATTTTTTTAATCTTGCCATTGTTTTTGCACATTTTTACATTCAAAGTCAAAATATAAAAGTATTACCACATTCAGCTGATCATTACTATATGTGATCACTTATGCACATTATTGTAGGCCATAATTAAGTGCTTATATTTTATTTACTGGTGTATAAAAAATGTGTCTCACAAGTTAAACTTTGAAACAAACTGAGAACTGGCTTCAAATTTCTGTGGATAATCTACAAGTAAAAAAAAAGATGGTGGGACTATTTAGTGCGATGTGTTTTAAATATATTTAATATATAAGATCATTTAAAAGAAAATATCACACATTGTCTTGCTGTAGTTGAGTTTTACAAACTGTTGAGTTCAGATTCCCATGGGCAGATTTCATGAGTATTAAAAGGAACCAAATTCAGTTTCACTGAGTGTCTGAGTTCTCATGGTTAATATATGGCGATGTAAGCAGGTGTATTCACTTTTTACATTTACAAATTTTGCACTTGTGAAGCAATGGGTCCGGATTATTCACACATGAGAAATTTAACATCTGGATTGTCAACAACTGAAGACAACTCAAGGATCACCAATTCTGACCAAACACACAGAACCACTGATGAAGACCATGTTTGATTTGGACAGCCAGCCACAGTGTATCATTGGATGGATTGATCCTCATGGTAAGTATGGAAGAAGGCCAGAAATACTGCTGTTTTTGTTTGTAAGGGACGGACAGTAGACATATTTTACAGAATCAGTCATTTTAAAATTCATGTAATTTCCATTTTATATATCCTGTACATATGAATGGTAATAATGAGCTCTGTTGAACATTAAACTTTGTTTTTTTTCTCATGTGTTGTGGACCTTATTTTGTGCTAATTAAACATAAATCGTCTCAAAAATCTGAAAACATGTTGCACTTTGTGACTTGAAGACATTTCACCGATAAAACTTTCACCATCATACAAAATATGTATTATTGCTATATAATAAGACTGATATAGCAAAATACATATTATGTCCAACTATTTCATGATGTCTTTGCCACCAGTCTGCCATATATAGAGAGAGATTGGAGATGTGCAGGCATTTACTTCACTTACCTATTTTACAATATAGCATGCTCTTCATTAAATACAAAATAGTTTGCTAATCAAGGCACGAGTAAGTCCACATTGTGACAGTAACCACTGTGGCACATGATGACTTCTGCTTGGTTCTCATCCAGAGTGATGACTTTTGAATTCAGCGGGTACGTCACTGTCCAGTTTACAAATCACCTTGTATATCGCTTTCTTCCACGATGGATCACGATCCTTGCCCACTGAAATGGCGATGTAAAATTCTCTCAGTGTGACCTCGACAACTTCCAGGAATCTGTCAGGGACCTGTGAATCCACAGGAGATCAGAGACATTAAATCAGGACCTTTAACATACATACAGTTCACATCCCCAACATTGTCTTTGTGTGTGTGAGAGAGAGACATAGTCATAGTATCATGGACTGGCATTATGTTTAAGATAATCAGAATCAGGCCTAGCAAATCAAGGTAAGTAGCAAGTAAAAACTTAGCTGAGGGAATATGATTAATTAATGAAAATACCAGATTGTATCAGCACACACACAGCTCTGTTTTTTAGTGTGTAACTTCAGTTTTCTTCTGTTGTCATGTGCTTTGATACCCTTTTTTCTGTATCTGTAACTCAGTAATAATGTTGAAATCAAACTCGGAACTGGTGAGCAGTATTATGTTGCCAAGTTAAAAATCACTTTACAGTACGTTCAATATTTAGTCCTCTGTCAAAGACCCTTGAGTACGAGGAGGAGACTTGCATTAGTTTAAGTTATTGTAATATATTTTTTATGTACTAAATCTTATTCTAAAAATATCCCTACCCATCCTTCTTAACAACTTTAAAAAAGAAATCTGATGATATATCAGCTGATCATTTTTTTTTTTTGACACAACCCATGAAATTAATAAACATGTCTGATAAGGTTCCCTTAAATTTATTTTTTGTGTCTTTGTTTTCCAAGTGAACTGAGAATGGTTGTCGTGAAAGGTAGTCCAGTGAGCTGAGAATTTATTAAATAAAAATAATTATTAAAATAAAATACGAGAGGCTCATGACATGTTCACTGTATGTAGTACATTCAGTGAGAGAGTGTATACTTGAACGTTGACTGAAAATGGATAATTTCAGGAAGTGAATCAATACAGTGTGTTAATCCAAAAGATTTGTTCCTGAAACATTTGTGAATGTCACAACAATAGCGCCAAGGGGGAAGGGAAGAAGCACCATTTCCCTATTACAAGTCAGTGTACCATCGAAATGATACTGAAGCTGTTATTTTAAGGTGAAATGGTTGCATAATGTTGCTTAATGGGAAAAATAATGGGATAAAGATCCAAAATGGCAGTGAGTTCAGTTTCAAATCGTGCAAAGGAAACGTGTGAGACAAAGAGGGCAGCCTGTGTTTTCATTTCATGTAACATGCATGTTTGATTTCAGCTCCTGCTCCCAATCAGTGCTGGGTGTGTTCATGTGTGTGATCTGTTTAACTACAGCCCAGTGATTTTCAAAAATACTTAAACAGGGTATCTGCAGTGTTGATGGTTTTAGCCAAAACATACATGAATTCAACCTGGTAAACTGTGCAGACACCGTGTCTAAACACTAAGCACTGTTAAAGTGAATACTGTGTGCAGTAAAGCTTTGCCCTATTGTACATTTAATAACACATACATATAAAATTACTGTATGGATTTTTATTTATTTGAATTTACATACTTCTGGTTCATTTGGTCTGCATGGATTTTAAATACTTAAAAAGTAAAATCACTACTGTGAAGTTGCCACTGAGTGAAAGAACTTTGCCTCATTAGATGTCTTAATGCTGTAAATGACATACTGAACACAAATGTAACAACCTACCAAATGACTGAAAATGACTTTTTCTCTGAATATTAGCTACAAAATTAAATTTGTGCTTAATATTCAAACACACTAGAGAAAAATTAATGACAACAAAACACACAATAATCATTGTGACACCAACTTGATAGTGTGCTTCTTTAGCTAATAGGCTTAGTCATCCATTATAGTCAGCATTTACTTTTAGAAATTATGAAATTATTGTTAATCATGTTAATTAGTAATTTTTTTGCAGCAAATCTTCGTTTGAGGTCATTTTAAGTGCTCCGTCTAAGTGGTTAATTTCTTCTAAAACTCATCTTCAGTCACACTAGACCCACCGTCCTTTGGATGCTTCTCACTGATGTATTACAGTATAGTAGTTGTGCTAGTTAGTAGAATTAGTATTAAAACTTTGTTACTATGTGTTAAAAATGTGTCTGTGTGAAAAAGTACAGCATGTATCTGTGCATATGGATTCACATCTTGTGTTCTTCACCGTTCATGCTACACCTCATGGCCTTTTGAGAAATAATCAAATCAGGTTGGGCTATTGTCTGTCTGTGTTCACTAATATAGTGGAGGCTTAACTTGTCACTGTTTTTATGAAGTTATGGTTCGACTACAAGAACAATATAATAAGGTTTTGCCTCATATTAACATGTGTTCACAAGTGTTTGAAACTGGATGAAACCATAGACATCGTAGTACTTAGCATGTCAGCCCCTTTCTCACTCTCATTTAATTATCTACTTAATAAACTATTTCATG
>NW_023340246.1:11227089-11231559 GCF_004916995.1 Morone saxatilis
CTTTGAAGAAATACTTGTGTCTTTGTATGTGCTAATGTATTTGAAAATATAAAAGTGGAAAAAATTAATAAAGAGAATTAAAAATATTAATATATTAATATTAAAAAATATATTTTAAAGAATTTTGATACATTTTAAAAGTTACCTACCTGGCACAAATTAAATTATCTGTCTTTTGCATCTAAAATAACCAACAGCAGACATGTGTTGGCACATAGAGGACCTCTGATTATAATAATATGAACAATAAACAGTATACATTACTAAAGCAATTCACAATTCAATATCACGCGTTTACATAATCTACAACATTTTAGGAACGTTTATATTAAATGAACTGTCTGTTACTGATTTCTTTTCAAATGTATACCAATTACAAACAAGGAGATGCAGTTGCAGTGAAACAAACGGATTAGAAAATTATTTTAAGCTTTGAGGCTGTTGAGAAATATAAAATACAACACACATCCAACAAAAATAAATCGTGTTGGTCCGCAAATGATCAAAATGAAACAATAAAATACCTTCAATCAGTGATAAATCTGTATGATGTCAGTAAGATCTCACCAGTATTTTGTACATTCAGAGTAATAGGAATTATAGTGTTTAGTATCAGTTACCTGGAAGTCATTGGCTTTGTTGTAGTGCATGTTGAGAGCTCTGAAAAGTTCTGATTCTCTCCCCACAGTCAGACCCCTCACGTCAGCCACTCCTTCTATGAGAGCGTGTCTGGCAAACTTCTCCATCTGGATGTAGTAAAACTCCCTGAAGTTACTGAACCACTTGATGAGCTGAGAGGTGATGCAGCGCGTGAACTGAGGATGAAAACAGGTAAGTGAGATGATCCAAGTGCAATGCAATAATATGTTTTTTGTCCTGATCTAATTGCTTGATTGTAAAGCTTTTGAAAAATAAAAAATAAAGTCTATTAACTTGTCTGGAACTGATTCTTTATTCTGTGGTGACATAAAATGCATTTTGAAAGTATTGTGTTGAAAACATCTTCATGAACCTTGGGATCATAAAACATGCAGCACATTAAAAACTATTTTCAGACTGATTTTTGATTTAGGTTGACGATTTTATCTCAGGAACTGCAAGAAATATGCTTAAATGCAAAATGCAGCAACTTTCCACAGACTGTGACAGTAAAATAAAGTAATGTTTTGTAAATATAATCCATTAAAATGACACAGATGTGTGGAAGAATTAAACTGCTGTGCTCACCTGCACATCGTGGAAACACATCTTCAGTACCAGTGAGCTTGGGTAGCGAGTGTAGAAGAACATAAGCTTTGCCTTCTTCAGATGATTTGTGGTCAGACCTTCCTGAATGCACCAGTGTTAAGGATGAAACACACACAGTAGACATAAGAAACACACTTTTCTTCGTTAATGAGGCAGGAAACCTTTTCCTTCCAAGAAATCATTACATACAGGACAAATGGAGAGACTGCAATTTTCTTCAAAGTTTGGAAGATCAAAGGGAGTATTAGTTGGATTCTGTAAGGTGTTGAAAAGTGTTGTTGATGAACCGACTCATTTTAAAGCTCATATCTGGGATGATGACAAGGTTTGTGACAGAATGAGTTGTTATTTGGACCTCCGAATTATTACTGGTATATAAAGGCAGGTGCTTCAGAAGCTACAATAAGAGAAAATACATCAAATGTTTTTGTAACTGCTGATTGCCACTTAAAAGCACAAGAAAACATAAAATATGAAATATGAGACTACATGAATGTAGAAACTTGTTAAGGATACATTCAGCATGTACAGGTTATTCTTCACCAGGCTATCGGACTCGATCTTGACATGAGGGAGACAAAGGCTTTGCAAAAGCAGAGGATCCACTGACACAGTACGAGTCTGTGGGCTTCTGACTGATCTGGAGTTGACCTTCGATCTCACTTTGACCGAATTCCAATGAGCGTCAAACGTCTCGTACTTGGCCTGATCAATGTCTGAGCATCCATCTTGCAAGCACCTAAGGGCGTGTTGACGAGCAGTGTTCTTCTCTGACGGCTCTTCTTCACTCAGAGCGGAGTCATAACCCAAGGGGGTCAGAGGTTTGAGACGATGGTGAGCTCTTGATCTGGACTGCAGGATGAACTTGTCAGCTCTGTCCAGTCGAGGCTTTTGCACAACCAGAGACAGAGCTTCAGTTTGAACGTCCGGCACTTGCACCTCTTCAGTCCCGCGACACAAAAGTCTGACTTTGTCTTTGCAAACCGGTGACTGAGGGGAACTATTGCTCTCTACATTCCCCTCGTCGTCTGGCGAAGTCTGCAGAAGCGGCATGCTTTTGAAAATGGAGTCGACGCTCCTGCTGACAGCTCTGGACAGTTCGTACTTTAAAACATCCGCCATTAGCCTTATTCTCTCAGGTTTGGACTGGAAGTAGCTCATAAGCTTCACCTTCTTCCATCCTTGATATTTTCTACTTGAGCTGCTCTCGAACTCGCCGAATGAATCCATACAAGCGTCCCTAAGAGATGTTTCAGGAGAATTGTCCCAGGTGGGATATTTGTCTTCGTTACTACTGTCGGTGGGGTCAGTTACTCCGTCCACGTGGTTGAACCTTGTTCTGAGGTGTCTGAGGTGCTCATGCTGACTCTCAAGCTGCTTTCTCGCACTGCCGGATCCGCTTCTCTCTTGATGTAAAGGAAGTTCTTGAGTCCTTTCATTTTCCTGCATGCCGTCTGACACCTCATGCTGATTCGTCGTCACATCTGTGCAGTGCATACCGGGGGAGCCGGTCATGCCTTTGATGATATTTTCTACTCTGGCACGCTTTGCTTGATGGCCACTGTTTAAGTTCCAGTCGTGGTGACCACAATAACTGGATGGATGCCTTTTTGTGGATAAAAGTACTGAGTCTCTGGATGGATTGAGCTCCAGCTGGTTGGAATGAATCCAACTCGAACCAGCATCACCTCTGCTGTAATAAGCACTCTCCGGCAGCATGTTTATTTTCTCACTGTCTTTGTGTAAGGTCACAGAAGCACCTGACACGTCTGAATCTGACGGCACTGGGTCAGGTTGAAAGGAGGAGAGATGCTCTGCAGTGCAGCCGTCGAGGCAAATGTTGCTGGGAGAATACATACCTTTGCTCCAAACACTTGGATTTATGCTTGTTGGGTTAAAAAAAAAAAAAAAGACAGAACAAAAGAAGAAGA
This sequence comes from Morone saxatilis, assembly GCF_004916995.1. NCBI lineage: Eukaryota > Metazoa > Chordata > Actinopteri > Moronidae > Morone > Morone saxatilis. Next base: position 11,230,269 of record NW_023340246.1, read on the forward strand.
AAACACTATTATTTATTATATGATGCATGCTTTGTAAGAAATTAAAAATCTGATGTCTACCTGGGATTCTTAGAGATGTCACAGTAACAATAAAAACTTGGGTTTTTGCACAAATATGGATCTAAATTGCCTTGCAAATAATAAATAATACATACAATAAACTGCTTTTTTTCTGACTATTTATTTGTATTAAAGTGAACTGAAATACATTTCAACTTTAAAATATGAAACCACAATAATGTATAACCTACAGTACAAACGAAACATAATTTAAGATTTATTTATTTTTTTGCACAACTATTAGATAAATCGTTTTCTCCTCACTTTTCTGTAGTGTCTTTTTCCGTTAAGCTTTAGTCTATTTAAAATAAATCAGGCTCGATTTAAAGGTTGACAGAAACATCTTACAGTCTAGTTTGATATTACAAAAAAACTAAAACGTTTAGCTCTAGATAATAAAACATATTACAGAGTAATTCTCTATAACCCACCTGTTGCTTGTAGAAGGACCCGAGGAGGCTGCAGGTCTGGAGCTTGCAGGAGAAGTGATCTGTTATTTGTACTGGTCCAACTGGGAGACCCTCCACAAACCAGGAGGTGTGGTCTAATATGTCGACCTATCCCATCTCTACTTGCACATAATAACATTAAATATATTATTTGAACCGGACAAGCCTCTGTGAAGGGAGAAATACATGTTCAGTACTTAACTTGTATTTATTTATCTTATCCCCGTCTGGACTGCTACCTAATGCAGGCAAGGTAATGGTACGGTCCTGTTATTGTTTTAAATTAATGTTTTTGTATTTTATCGTGTGAAAAATTCACTTTTATTTCACCTTGTTCACAATGTGTGTCAGGTTCTAGTTCATGGTGCTCGGTGTGATTTTCTACAGTCCCAGCTCCCCCCGTCCCCGTACCCCGGTACCCCCGAGTCCCCCCTCTCCCAACCAGCCGCAGTGGTTCCTTCCAGTGGGACCGCCCCGGCGCCTGGGAACAGCGGGCTTCCGTACCGCTCCGTCTACCGCTGTCAAATAAGGGACACAGCCGCCAGCTAGCGCTATGTTATCGCGATCCAGATGTGTTTACCGGACGTTTGGCCGATCTCTGTCAGCGGTGCACCAGGTAGGAAGCAGACAAAGTGAACTGGCTCCGCGTTTTAACTCTAAAAGCGCGTTTTTTAAAAAAAATCTGATTAAAACAAGACCCAGCTAGCTGTTAGCTAGCAACAACATAGGTTAGCTTGTTGGAGCAGGGCCTCGCCTACCAAGGACAGACAGACAGACAGACA
>NW_023340246.1:11231571-11258114 GCF_004916995.1 Morone saxatilis
CAGACAGGCAGACAGGCAGACAGGCAGTAGCAGTATCCCATTAACTATCTTGACTCTTCCTCTGAGACTACAAGCCGCACTTATTGTTAGCTTTTATCCAGAAAGTCCTAATAACACGAGTAGGTAGCGTTAACAAGATAACAACAATAACCTCTGTCCCCTTTATTTGTTTATTATTATTGTTATTATCTCCTGTTTAAATGGCTCAATCACTGGCTTCCACTCTACTCGACAGGCTCATGTTAGCATGTTATGGAGCCGTGTGGTGGTAAGACTGGTTGTTGTTGAGCTGACAGAAATAGCCCATGTTATGTTCGACATGTGTGTGAAGGTTGAGGGGGGATAACCCTCACAAGTTCAGCTGTCTGTAACACGATCACGGTTGCTGCTAACTTAGTACCATGAGCCCTTAGTACTAACTTAGTCTGGTCTACTTGATGCTGGGTTGCTAATGGAGTAATGGCTGCAAAGGGGTCTTGAGAAACAGACCCAGCTGCATGTTAATGAGGTTTAATTGGTTAAAAGTAGTGCAGTGCAAAGCCACAGCTCTGCAGCAAAGAGTGGCTTCATGAAGAGAGTCTGGTGTTGATACAACTTGAGTCATTTTTGTTGGCTACAGTTTGTGGTGGTGTTGGATTGTGTTGCATTATACCGACTGGTGTTTCTGTTATACTGTCCACCCCGTTTAAAGCAGTGAGGTTAGGCTGAATAAACAGAAAAACACCTCTCTGTATAATGCAGTGTGGATCAAAAGTACATCCAAAATGACCGTACAGGTGAATCAACACCTCTAAAAAAACTCAACATTATAACCTCCATGAAGATAGTGTTTATTGCACGATGGTTGAATTAGACTGCATTGGTTTTAGCTAAGTGTATCTAATAATAAACTCGTAACTGGGAGGTGTGGTAACTTTTGGGGCTGCAAATAACTGATTGTTTTCCTTATCAATTGTTTAACTTGTAGATACTGTCTTTATATATAACTGTATGGATATAAAGGGTAGGGGTGCCCGATCCGTCTAGAGTTTTAACTGAGGAGGAGGCTGTTCTAGTGGAACACATTGAAAGGGTTAATGCACGAAGGCAGAATTAAATTAAATATGTTGGTGATTCATCCAGCCATTGTTGTACTCTCGGCCCTCCTTGGAACAGCAGTTGTTCTTGTGACTTTGCGGCTGCGTGCCTACACACGCTTCCATCGATTGTAAATCGTTTGGTTCATTTCTGAAAACTCCACCCTCATCTGGCATCCCACATCAGTAGGTTTAGATTGGGATCAAAAGGGACTCCGCGAGACAAACATCCGCTTAGAAGCAGCCAGAACTAGGCAGGCTTCTTCACCAGAGGCCCTGAGAGACCCACCCAAGACCAAGACATGACTCAAAACATACGGCAATGCAGCGCAGTTAACTGTACAGCTGCCTGTTTCTGTCAGCAGTAGAAAGTCCAGTGGTTTGACTGAAAGTTAAACCACCTTATGCACTGAAACCCCTCCCCATTAAAGTTGTGTAGTGATAAGCCCCCCCCCCCCCGATCTTGATGCATCTCCGTCTATGATTGCCAAAAGCCACGCTCATTAGATATATGGCATTTTGCTTTGTGACATAACACATTTGCTCATTTCTTTTAAAGTTATATGTCTTATAAAACTGTAAAAGCTGCAACAATTCATTGATTTAGTCAATTAACAGCTAATTAATCTGTGACTGTTTTGACGAGCCATTAAACATTAAAGCAAAAATGCCCAAAGTTCTCTGCTGTCTGTTTTCTAATGTCTCCCACTTTCTGTTTTATATCATTTAAAACTGAATGTCTTTTGGCATTTTACCGATTGATTGAATAATCGCTCGTATGCAGCCCTAGTCCATTGATGTGGTGTCAGTGGAGGTAGTCTTTGTTTCAGTCCAGATGAACTTTATAGTGAGTTTTTAAAAGCAGGATTAATCTCATTATTCTGTTTTTGTGTCAGAATTTACTGGTGAATTTATTTAGATGTTTTACAGATTGAGTAGATTAAAAACAATTTCATTATTTAACCCGAGTGTTAGATTTAGGGGTAGATTTCGCCACTGTAAAATTCCAAACACCACATATACATGGATACATGTGAAACAGATTTTTTCTCTCTCTTTTCAGGCCAATAATGTGCTCGTCCGACAAAGTGCATCAGGTACGTGTGCTCTTAAGTAGATTAGACTTTTAGTTGGATTTGAGGACCTCATCAGTTAATGCAACATCTAAGAGTCCAGTCTTCATTTTATCGCTCATGAATAAACAAGCTCTATGAGTGGATCATCTGTAGAATCAGTAATGCTTATTGAATGGCTAAGATGCCTCAGGAGCCCACAAGTGGTTAATAGTAGCTTTCAGAGAACTCCGCTCATGACTCATGTTAGATCCTCGGGAGAAGCAGTAGTTACAGCTTTTGTTGATTTTCTGTCTTCTTTCTCTCTTTTTTTTTTTCCCTTTTTTCATCCTAAGGTCTGTCCGTCTGCAGCCGGCTAGTTTACAGGAATTCTCAGCCGTAAGTGCTTTCTCCCATTCTGTTTTCTGCCTTTAATGCCCTTCTGTGACCACTTCACGTGTAGAAAGTCACAATGATGCATTGTTAGAGTAAGAGTTCTCTAAAAAAATGCAAGTAATTGTTTTGTTTTGTTTTCTTGTAGATGTGAATTTCCATCATCAGCTAATGTCTTCCACATCAGATACTTCAAGACATCTGCTGTTCACAGTACGTGTTGCAACAGTTTTCAGCGTTGCGTACTGCCATCGACTCTGCTCGGTGTTTTAACTCACGCCAACTTTTGTTTTGTTGTGCAGGGGATGAGGTAGTCACAGTCAAAACTCCTGCATTTGCAGAATCTGTTACAGAGGGGGATGTGAGGTGGGAGAAAGGTTGGTATTTAATAAACATATTGTAGATGAAATATTGTCAGTGTTTCACAGGTGTCAGTCCATATTGTATTACCAATGTGCCAAATGTTAAAACACATGCTCTTTCATTGTGTTCTAGCTGTGGGCGACTCGGTGAAAGAAGACGAGGTGGTGTGTGAAATTGAGACTGACAAGGTATAAGATAAGAAAGATCATCAACCTAAAATCATCTGTATGTTGTTTTTGTTTTGTTTGGAGTAAGAAAATGACTCAAACCTTTTTGTATTTCCAGACCTCAGTACAAGTCCCCTCTCCAGCAGCTGGTGTCATTGAGGAACTGCTGGTGCCTGATGGAGGGAAGGTTGAAGGAGGGACGCCCCTCTTCAAACTCCGGAAAGGAGGTGTGCTTAGTTGAACGTCCGTTGTCATTTTATCACTGAAATAAACAAACAGTTCTTATTCTATACGTTCTTACAGGCTAGTGTCAGTGATACCTGAGTATCACCACAGTTTAGATACTTTACCTTGTTGTACAGAAAGGCTTTTTTGTTTGTTTGTTGCCTCACATAAGCCAAAGATGAGATGTGTCAGTGTGGATTTCCTTTCAGTGCTTGGTGTTGTTTTCAGTGACTGCTGTAGTATAAGTTACATATGCTGCTGAGAACCTACTCTGATTGGTTAAAAATGAAGGAGGAGGCAAAATGTGTATTTTGTGAATCGTTGGACCCAAACTACTTTCCCTTTTTTTGTTTGTTTTTTTCTGTTACCTCAGCCGCTGCTGCCGCCAAAGCAGCCCCTCCCCCAGCTGCAGAGGCACCAGCTGCAGCCCCTCCACCGCCACCACCTCCACCTCCAGCTTCAGCCCCCACTGCCATGCCTCCAATGCCACCACCAGCTGCCCAACCAAAACCTGGTGTGTTTTCTTCTCTTGTAATATAAATCTACATGCTGCAGAAAGCATGTTTTTATCATTACTGTGCTGTATGTTTCCGAATAGGCCACCAGCACTATTTCTCGTCTCCTAATGTCACATTCTGTCTTTCTCTCTTTGTCAAGTTTCTCCTGTGAAGCCCACTGCTCCAGCACCAGCTCCTTTAACAGTAGGAGCCAGAGGAGAAAACAGGGTAACGCACACATATGCTAATGACACACTTGTTACGTTTCATTCATGTGCTTTGTTTCTTTTATTGCATTCAAATATTACAGATGGTTCACAGATGGTTTGTTCTCCTTCTGTCCAGGTGAAGATGAACCGTATGAGGCTGAGGATCGCCCAGAGGCTAAAGGAGGCTCAGAACACCTGCGCCATGTTGACCACCTTCAACGAGGTGGACATGAGGTGAGCCACAGCAGCTCCGGAAAAGATTATTACAGCTCCCTTTGTAGAATATACATTAATCTAGCTGGGATTGGATTACAAGCCTCAGTACAAAAAAGAACCAGATTAACATTTCATGGCAGAAATTGTGCACAGCAATATCACACAGTATCATCAGATAGATTTGACTATAGGGAACTTTTTTTCAACAAATCATTGGCAGAGATTCTCTAATATGTTGTCAATGTTGTTTCAGCAACATTCAGGAGATGAGGACAGTCCATAAGGATGCTTTCTTGAAGAAACACAGCGTCAAACTGGGTTTTATGTCTGCGTTTGTGAAGGCTGCAGCATACGCTCTGACTGACCAACCTGCTGTCAATGCCGGTACGACAACACAGACTTACTTTTGAACCCTCTGTTGTGTAGCAGACGTAGCCATATATTATACTTTTTATGTTTGTTTTCTTTTTCACAAACTTTCTTCCTAAAATGTTTTTTAACTGCAGTTATTGATGATACAACCAAAGAGATTGTCTACAGGGAGTACGTAGACATCAGTGTTGCTGTGGCAACTCCAAAGGTATACCTTTTGGCTCTATAAAACTACATTTATGTATAAAAACTGTTACTGCTGAATGCTGCGTAACACTGAATACACTTTAATAACACACATTTGTTTAGGGGCTTGTTGTCCCAGTGATCCGTAATGTTGAGACCATGAACTTCACTGACATCGAGAAAGCCATTAATGCATTGGGAGAAAAGGTAAACAGCTCAATCATTGCATTGTTTTCAAATCTTTAATTGAAGAGCAAGAAGATATTTGTCATCTTAGACTGCAGTGCAAGTTTGAATCAAATAAATAGTACATTTTTATTTACTTCCATCACAAAAATGATAAAATCTTGTTGTGTGCCCAAGGCTCGTAAAAACGAGCTTGCTGTTGAAGATATGGATGGAGGCACCTTCACCATCAGCAACGGAGGCGTGTTTGGATCAATGTTTGGAACGCCCATCATCAACCCCCCACAATCTGCCATCCTGGGCATGCATGGCATCTTTGAGCGACCTGTGGCCATCAATGGCAAGGTGAGAATTTGTGTGTCTGTAAATAAAGACAGCAAAAAAAATGTCTGCATTTCAAAAGAAAAAATGAACGAGTAAACAATTTAACTGCTTTCTGGTTGGGCAGGTCGAGATCCGGCCCATGATGTACGTGGCGCTGACGTACGACCACCGACTCGTTGACGGCAGAGAAGCGGTGACTTTCTTACGCAAGATCAAAGCGGTGGTGGAAGATCCAAGAGTGTTGCTTCTGGACATGTGATGTTTCTCCCACCACATTACTCTCATTTAAAGATAGCTCAGCTGCATAAAGTTCCACGTCACAAAAGAAACGCACAAATTGTACAAAATCACCTACACCGCTTCTGTTGTCTCTTTAACTGTTCAGTCAGACTGCAGCAGGACATTTAAGTCTTGTTCCAACACTCCATATGGAGCTTTTAATACGTGGTATTATCTGTAGAGTAACTTGAAGTATCTGAAAACACGGGCCTTGGATAAATCAACCAAGCTAAAAGATTGCCATCTTCTATCAGTAATTGTTTTTGCTACATTTGAATATAATAGTCACATTTACATTACATGTCTTAAACATTCGCATATACAGGCTTAAAATGTTAAAGATAACTCACTTATGGGTGTGTTGCTGTTATACACATGTGCTCCTCAGCTGAAGCAGCAACATAGCAACATATGAAGCAGCAGACAAATACTTGCTACATCCTTGGCATAGTTGTGTAATCATGAAACAAAATGACTTCTCCAGGCAACAGTTGGCTGCATGACTTTCTCCCTTGCTTGTTAGTTGGTGCTCCTGGGCCACTTTTCCCACAGCGGGGCCAAGCAGAGCTGACTCAGATTAGTTCAAGATGTTTTTAATGTTAACACAGGATTGAAAGAATTCCTCGGTTTGCTGCTAGTCATTGTTGCCATCAACAGTCTGGGAAAAGTAATCAGCGACCTGTCTGACGAGCATGTGTTCGGATCACTTATGTCCCTGCTTGACATCGTCATCCGTGTCCTGTCTTTTTATTTTAATTTGTGTTAAACCTTGCCTTGCTGTTGTTGGGCAGATTCTTTGGCCATCAAAATCTAAAAATGTTGATCAAACTGTTGTGAGCTTTTAGTAAAACTGACACATGAATTCACTGTTCATTATCAGAAACTGTACAAAACAAACCAGACACTGTTTGTTTTTTAATATACATATATAAATATATATATACACACACATACATACAGTATACATACAGTATACATACAGTATATATATATATATTGTTTATGGGCGATATGTTGGGAGTAATGTTCAAAACGCACAATTTGGCAGCAGGTTTTTATGTTGAGCTCCAATGTTGGATTTTCATTGTACTATCCTATATATAAAATACTTGTATCTATTTAAAGAAACAATTTTAAACATTAAACATCTCAAGAGTTTTATGTACTAAACTTGTCTTGCACTTTGACTTTACAAACATTGCACATAATAGCTGTATTACAATAAGTCCAACAAGTTGATACATTTTCCTTCAATTGACTAAACCATTAATCTGGAACAGCCGATAATCAATTAATCCTTTAAAAAGGGTCCAGTGTGAAGGATTAAGTGGCATCTAGCATTGTAGACTCCATCGCTTCACCCTCCCCTTCCAAGCATAAAGGAGAAACAACGATGGAGCCTGTGTTTGGTTTGTCCCTTCTGGGCTACTGTAGAAACATGGTGGTTTAACATGGCAGACTCCAAAGAAGACGACCCACAGCGTCTGTAAGATATGAAAGGCTCATTCAAGGCTAAACAAAAATCTAACCGATTCCCATATTCAGGTGATTAACTATCACTAATGAAAACATACCTATTATTGTCTCCATTTCTGCCAATAAGCCTCCTAAATGTTACACAACTGGACCTTAAGTTTACCGTTTCGGAGCAAAAAATTGGTCTGGTTCCACCCTCAAATAAGTTTTCCTGCGTTAGTTTGTCTTATATGCATCACAAAGTTTAATCTCTTTGGGTTTTGAATTGTTGTACAACAAAACAAGACATCCTGAATGTCAATAAATGAATTTAAGCTTATCTTATTTCCATGAATTGATAACAAACAGAAGGCACTTGCAGCACTGTGAGGATTATTGTGATGTTAAAAGCCAAGTGTACCACTCACTATATTCTGCACATTTCACCTTAACTTCATCTCCTAACAACAGACTTTGTCTCTTTTTTAAACGGCAAAATAAAAACAACGAGGCTGAGCCAAGGAACGTCTTCAGTGGGCAATCTTGGCTTTTACTCTTGGTGCCAAAGTCCATTTGCCTCCCGACACTATCTCTGCTGAGTTGAATTTTGCTGCCAAAAACTGATCTTCAAAGCCTCAATACCAGCCTACTGCCTCGGCATCTGAAGAAGCTCAAATAATGGGATCATCTCCTGACAAGTCTAAGGTTGGTACTCGCCTTTCTCACCCAACTTCACAGACACAGGCCAAGTGTGTGGCAGCTGATGTAGATACCCTGTCAGATATTCTGTTTTACGTTAAATAATCAGCAGGGAATGGGTCCAATGTAACTCTTTTTTCATCTGCCATAGCACCTTTACACAAATTCTGAACAACACTGTTTGAGGAAAAACACAGATTCATATATGATAATGATAAAGAACAAAAAAACCCAAAATTAAAATTACCGATGAGAATACTGGAGGTACAGAAGGGCCTGAATACAAGGCAAAACAATGATACAAGGTTCCTTTAATTTAAATTATTCTTAATTTTTATTACCGCTCAAGATTCCATTAGCGCTTTCGAGATCATGCTAATTGGCAGTGTGTGCCAGTGGGTGCATAGATATCTGAAGGGTTTGTTGGCAGGTTTTTTGTTTCGTCTTCAAAATTTGGCCAAATCTGTGAATTTCCAATTGGACTGCTCAATAAGATGTGGGTTTTAAGTCTTTGTGTCCATTCAGATGAAAGATGGCCCATTAGAAATTGGCAGCTAGCTGTTTGTTTTCATTAAGCCACATCAGAGAGATAATTTACCTAAATTATTCTGTTATTTTTTTCTATCTTTTCAAATAGCTAATTATATCAACGTTATTATATAAAGAATTGTATTTTAGTCCAACTGAAAGTGTGTTTTGAGTTTAAGGTGATGCCTTTATAAAGAACCAAAATGGTCCATTTATATTTTCATTCTCAAACACTTTAACTTTTAATTTATTAAGTACATCCTATAAAGTCTTATGAAAAGACTATTATAATATAAATATATTTAGTGGAACAGCTTAACACATTTTGTCAAATGCACAGCCCTTGTATTTATGTACAAACTAATTCCAGTTAACATCCTGTTGTGGTTCTACATTTATTAGATGATTCCATCTTTTTATGTGTACGCACCCTCATGAATGCAGTCAGGGAAAAGGGAAACATTTTAGTTACAGGTTAGAAATCTAACAGCTATCTATCGAGACTGAGTTGTCGGATCAGATAATCACAGGAAAGCATTTTGTTAAATATATATTTCCAGAGAGTGAATGAAGGGATGAAACTCTTGGGGCAACAATGGAGACGAATCTGGAGAAAGTAAAGAAGGTACAAATGATTCAAGATGGAGCAGGAAAAGAGAAACTGATTCAGAATCAGCCCAGGAGTCAGGTGATAGAGATATGTGGGCTATAAACTCGGTACAACATTGAAACCTGCTGTAAAATAACGGACATATCTTTTAAAACAGCGACTAACACTGCATAACATCTTTATTAATTTAAATTAATTTGCTGTTTAAGGGGTGTTTTACATCAGAAACACTGCTGATTTTCTATTAAACTGTTCACTTATTTGTTCAGCTTAAACTAATAAATGAATTCAATTTCATATTCCAAACATGTATCTATAACAAAGACCATATAGAGTGGAGTGAGAGTTTGAGTCGAGATTATTTTCAGAGGGAGACCTGAAGGTTCATTGTTTCATTCATTAATGGAAGACGAGACCGGCTGCAAAATATCCTGGGACCTCTCTGGCAGCCGGTTGCCGTCCCTTCAAGACAAATTTTAATTATGAGCAGGGAACTGAATGGATTTGACTACAATATTCCAGCGAGGAATGCGATAATGAAGAAGCATATCGCACTGACAGCTACTACAGCTCCTCAGAAAGTGATACTGACAGCGTTGGACTTAGCGAACCCAATGACGCTGAGGCTGACATGGAAGACGACCACCATGTTGAGGAAAAGGAGACTGTCTGGAGGAGACAAATGTATGTTTTAAACTGAAATGGGAAGTTTAACAGGGTTGCCGGTGTCCTGATGACCCAGGATACTATAGAGTCAAGCCGTTTGCACATGACTCACTAAGACAAGTGGGTGATATGGTTCCTCATGTCATTGTCTCCTCTGTGGTTACCACTGGAGCCACCTGACAGAAACGGATTGCACTGTTTAATATCGCACCTTGAGACAATTCATCAGCACACCCTTAATAATCCTACCCTGCCGGGCCTGCATAAGTAATGCTGCACATGCATATGCATTAGTGTGCCGTTTCCTTTACAGACCATTTCATTCAAAGCTAACCAATGTGGCGAAACAACTAGCTTGCATCTGGCCCTATTCTTTCCCTCCTCTCGGTCCTTTGATATGGATGCCAGCTCTCTTTTTCTTCCTCCTCTTGTTCTGTTGTCATACCGTAAGATTATTTTTGGATGGAGAGAATGAGGCAGAGGACCCTGTGGCCCAGCGGCGGACACAGCTGGCAGCGCTCAGGTGGGTGCAGCTGGTTGGTGTCAGAGGTTCAAGTATTCACACTGGACAGAATTGGGTTGAGAGAAGAACGACAGCGGAGGGAGAGAGAGAGGAAGAGGGATTCACTGAGGTCATAGGAAGCTGCTATTAGGGCATACCTGTCAGTGGTGCACAAAACCATTGGGTTTGTGATGTCAGTTCCTCCTTGTAAGTATCTATATTTTGTAAACGTGGTATTGTATGGCAAAAAAATGGAGGACCTACTGCATCTTGTCACATTGCCAGCATATAAAAAACAAACTCAAACAGACTCCAATAACTTTTATTTGAAGATATCTCCTCTGTTATCCTCATCTTAGTAGTGCCTGACGTCTCTGTATCTATGACAGCTCAGCGAACTGACTGCAACAGAGAGAGACAGCTCAAAGAGGAAGCTGGATATCACATTACTGTCTGACAGTCAACACAATTTGAATCTGATTTGGGTAAAGTGGAGTCACCAGTGTTGACAAGAAGAGAGAAAAAACATCTCCATGACAACTGAGCTCTGTGTACTGAAAACTGTGGGTTGTGTTTGAAAGCTCTAGAAAAAGCTTATAAGTGGACCTTGACTTATTTTGTCAAGCTACTTTTTTCCAATTATTTTTTAACCTGAAATCTGAATGATCCACTTGGTCGAGACACCGCTACTGTAGTGTTATAGCATAGTTTATTATATAAGTTTTGGTGACCTGACCCTAATAAAACTAATAATTTTGGTTGTTTTTTTCATGAAAAGTTGCATGTAATGATGTTTGTGTTCCTTCTTGACAGCGTATAGACATATACACACACCAGCTGAAGACTAACCTGTACATTATGTTGGCTGTGCAGGTCTTGTCAAACTTCCTGATCAACCACTCAAGCTGTCTCTGATCCAGAGGTACGTTCGCTGCCTGCAGGTAGTAATAGATATCTGAGTACGTCAGCCCAGTTAAGTAATCTTCTGATATGTCTTGTTCTTATTAATGACATGTACTAATGTATGAGGTTTCCAGTGCAATGTGCCTGACCTGTACAGCCTTCCTGAAGGCAGAAGTGGAGACATTCATGGTTGCTTCTTTATCCAAAGCCTGGAAGAAGTCCATGATGCTCTCATTTCGCTCTTCAAGGAATTTCTATGAAAGAATCCAGATCATGTTTCAAGTTTGTGAATCACATAGTTCAACAGTACACATAAAAAGAAAGAAATGATCTCTTTAGGATATGGTGGACATGTTTTTTGTAAAGTCATGAGAATAAACGTTCAATATTCAGGTATTATCCATCACCAGATCTCCCTCCCTTCCTGACCACTGACCTGAAAGATCTGAAGGGCCAATAGGTTCCTGGTGACCGAGCGTGTGATGCTGTACCGAACATTCAGAGCAGGACGCTTCTGATGGACTTTTTTCAACAGCTCCACAAAGGCCTCGCACACAAACACGGTCTGCATGCACACACACACACACACACACACACAGACACAGGCACATTTGTAGCACTGAGTCATATGTATATGAACTCATACCCATATGCTGAGGTGAAATGTGTTTTTGCTGCACTTACAGAAATATCGATCTCCGCCAATGCTGATTTCATGTTGTTGCTAACTGTTTTGAGCAGCGTCAGCGCTCCAGTACTTGACAGGGGATTATGGGAAAGCTAAACAAAAAATATACACACACCAAATCACCATTAACATAAATTAACCTACAGCTTCTTAAGAGTGCAAAAAGTTTCAAATCACCTTTATGATGACATAAAATACCAGTGCTACAGAATTGTCCCTTTTGTCACCTTGAGGACCCTGAGGGTGTCGTTGGAGGCCAGGCCCTGGCAGAGCGGTGTCACAGCCAGGTCGTCTATATGGTTACTGCTGAGGTCCAGCAGCACCAGCGTGCTGTTTTGTTTCAGTGCCTGACCCAGTGACTCTGCCTCTATGTGGCCAAAACCATTCCATGACAGGTGGAGCTGCTTCAGAGTCGAGTTTACCTCAGGAAAGGAAAATGTAAGCGACAAACAGTTATGATAGTGGACAGACCGTTAAAAAATACACTGAGGGCTTTTGCTTGAGTGTGTTATGTTAGTCACCTTCAGCCCAGCACTCAGAGCCACTGCGCCACGCATGCGAAGGTTATTCCAGCTCAGATTTAGGATTTCAATACCTACATTTGTGGCTTTGTGAAGGGGGAAACAAATTTAAAGGGTTACAATGTTTTAAACTGACACCGTTTATTTCTGCAAAGACATCAGTATATTCAGTATTGGTGGTAGTTTTGACTAGTATTTGGTCCAAATTGTACTTCTTTTCATCTGGTATCACACTTAACTTGGTGCTGCTGGAGCTATAGACTATCAAAACCAATGGAGAAAAGCACCCGCACACTCAAATCTGTGCAAGAGTCGTATTTATTTTGCTAGCGTTCAGTCAGAGACCTGCCTCGAGGCAGAACATGTGGAAAGTGGAAGCAGCGGTACACAAAGTTAAAAGAACGTCACTTGATGAGCCTTAATGCAGAACACCTGTGTCAATCAGTTGGGCTTGAGTGGCTTCATCAAGGGAATTGTAGTCCTAGGCATGATGGACTACAAGTTAAAGACTAACTATAGAGACACCAGGCAAAACATCGAACATACAAGATTCACAATATAACAGAAGAAGCAGAAACATCAAGTTTCAATCGTCATCAAACACAGCAGAAAGAGTCTATTATAGTTCATTCACAGCACAACGCTCGAGTCGAAATACTCATTAAGATCCAGTGGTTGCAATGTTCCTACGCAGTGGATCCAAAAAAGCTTTATCTGACATCTCAGATGTAAGTTGTAAACAGAGACTTAAAGCCTGGATGTCAGTCCAACAATATGCCCAAAAACAGTTTTATCATCTTTTTGAAAGAAAATATGCACAATGGCTGTTGTATTATTTCAGTTTATATTTTCTTACATGAAAAGATAAAAGAATAAACATTTAATTTGGAGATAAATCACTCTTGTAGTTTCTCCTACTACAGTCAGTAAATGAACTACTGTACCTAACATCTGACCCAGGTGTTCTCCTCCAGCACAGAACTTATTGTAACTGAGGTCCAGCTCTTGGACCACATTATCAACCTGAGGAAGGAGGAAAAGATCGGTTTTAAAGCTTAATTGCAATTCGGACTTGATTCATCTGTAAGCACATGGTCATGAAAAATGTGTCGAAGCTCAGATGCTCTTCCACCACCTGGATTCAGCAGTCAACGCATTGTACAAACCTTTAAAGCTTCAGTAAAGCACCTAGCAGCAGAATCATCAAAATCATTTCCTAAGGGAAGAAGGAGAAATTCATTTAATTACTTATCCAAAACAGAGTTTACTTGACCTCGTACCTTCCACTGTGTTGCAGTGATGCAGAGGGGAACATAAAAAGACGTAGTTGATCACCAGAGAGTTTGAGGTATTTGATGTAGTAATTGTCTAACAGCATTTTGGAGATTATGTCCGCTCCTTCAAAGCGCAGCTGGTTGTTGGACAGATTCTGAAGTGAAGACAAAAAAAAAAGCATTAGCTTATTCTAAATAGTTATTTTAAAAATGTATGTGAATGAGTTTGGAGTGCTGATACCACAGATTTAAACAGAACTGAGAACTGTATTCGACACGATAGTTTCAGAATAGTTACTAGACTCTGAATGGTGATGTTTCTTTGCAGCATCTCCATCAAATAGCGCGCCCCCTCTGCCCCGAGTCCGTTATCTTCCAGCTCAAGGTTGGTGATGACACTGTCACTCTGAAACAGGAAGAAATACACTAATAAACTAATTAAATGATTGACAGAAAATCTTGACCAGGTCCTTTTTCTTTACATCTTTGTATCCGTCTACATGAACTACATTGAAAATTTATAAAAACTACAGAATCAAGACCTCATATCAGGACATTAGTATCTTAAAAAGAGCCCTTACCTCAACCCCATCCATAACCTTACTTGTAAAAATTGAATTAATTAATCAAAGATTGTTGATTGATTGATTTATCTCGATGAATGGGATTGAAGGCCCTTACCTGCAGAACTATGGCGAGAGCTTTGGCCCCCACAGGTCCCACACCATAGTGGTTCAGGTTGAGATTGGGTTCATCCAGGTTGCGGAGGAAAGAGGAAACGGGAACGGCCCCTGTCCACTGACAGGCGTGCAGGTACAACTCGGCACGGGAATAACTCTTTCTTTGATTGGCATCTGAAAACATTTGGGACAATGCAGATAAAAAAAGGAGGAAGAGGTGAGGAGGTCGAGGACCGTCCATCAATATTATCCTCACTGTGACTTACTGTCTGTTTCCAGATCAGTGTCGTACTCATCGCCACTGTCGCCCTCCTGGACCTGGGTTGTGGGCAGGATGGACGGATCCGTTGGCTGCTGCTCCTCCTCTTGCTGCTCTTCCTCTTGCTGCTCCTCCTCTTGCTGCTCCTCCTCTTGCTGCTCCTCGCTGAGCTGGGAACCTTCACTGTCCTCCTCACACTGATCCATCACACCACAAGAAACCTCACCTGTATCTGCACAAACCCCTGAGGAGGAGACAGGTGAGGGCAGATGTTACTTCTGTAGCAGTAATAGTGAGAATAGAGTTCAGTCAACATCTTGATGGCAAATATTGTACTTTTTACTCCACTAGCTTTATCTTAAAACGAAGGTTTCTTAGCAGGTTCATATAATCGACAAATAAATTATGATGTAAGTATAACATATTAAGATAAAACCTTTTTGATCCCTGGGAGAAATCTTCAAGCTACCCAGCAGATAGAGTATATACAGTCGTTAAAATGAGTCCAACGCTTTCAACATTAAAGTGGCATTAATTCATAAATAATTGTAATACTATAATATATTTATAATATAGCTACACTATTCTAAAATGATCCTTTCTGCATTATGATGCCAATACTTTTGTACTTTTACTTAAGTAAGAATTTGATGCATGGTTTTTACAGACAGTATTTTCTATCTATTTTTTTATTCAATTAATTAATAATTAATTAATAATTATTATTTTATATAACTAATGTTGGGTTAGCGTTGGCATTTTCTCCCAGCAGATTTCAATAAGCTGACGACGGTTGGAGCAGACCAACGTCTGCAAGGAGGAAACCTTTATAGTGGACCCAAATCAAACTCATCTGGATCAGTATTGTAAATAAAACATAAAAGATTTCTGTTTGACTTGTAAAACGTACAGAAAACAGGAGCCTACCTGAGCAAAGGTTGTCACTTTATGGAGATCAAATATCAACGTTTATCGACGGGAAACCAACGGTTGTTGCTATGGTAACTTACTCATCCAAGAAAAACTCCGGTTGATGGAGGCAACAAGAGAAACAACGACGAGAAAACAAAATAAAACTGAATATGTTGAAAAGTGGTTCATTGCTGTTAGTGTTTACAGTATCTGACCACATATCGATCAGTATTTGGGTACAACATAACCTTTTCTAGTCATATCGGGTCTGCTGCAAATCGTGTAGTTCACAAAAACAGCCACTAGATGGAGCCGTTGACCGCAGACTGAGTCTCTACAACACAGGAGATTAATTCAACAACAAAAAACTAATGTTTCATTTTTGTTTTTTATCAGATGTATCATGTTAATAAGGCTCGGCTGTGACTAGAGTTGAGTGGTGTTGTAGCATTACTGTACACTGTCATGTGTTCTTATTATTTAGTCCACCGGCTGTAGTTGTCAGAGCATTACACCAGAAGTCTTGGTTTTAGCAACCCACGGAGGGGTTCATTCATTTACCTGCTTTATGGCTCATGTAAGCAAGTTTAAGAAGGAAATTTAATCTGTATTGTCAGAGTTTCACTTATATTAACTGAATATATTAATTAGACTAAAAAAAGGCAGCTTTAAAGAAAGTAATACAATGTATCTTAAGATAGGCAAAGTCACCACTAACTGGAGTGGTACGTGGTCAAGTTGGTGTTGACAGCTTTCTGTTCAGTCTGCAGATGGTGGCATACTTCTCCTGCTGAGCCCTGAACAAAGGGAGCGGCAATAATTAAGCATGAATGACCTTTTCACAGTTTTGCAAATGAAAGTAAAGCCCTGATTTTGGCAATTGGCCTCAACTGAAGAAAACATGATTGCACAACTTTTATCACTTGATAATTGTAGTGTCATGACTGGGAGGGACAAACACAAGACTTCACTGAGGGAAAACATGAGATATTGCACGTCTGATGGAGTAAAAACAAAACAAAGACGTGCCCTTTCTTGTAGTTAGAAAATAAAATTTAATCTATTCAGGGTACCAGAGTCATACATAGCAGATACAGGTCCAGAACAGACATTGAAATACTGCTCAGCTGAAAGAGATTTCTTGTTTTCACAGCTGTTTGACAGCGCAACATGACAGACACAGACTGGAAAGATTAAAAAGACAAAATCACATCAAGTGATTAAGAAGCATTTCATATATGTTTATGTATACAAAGCAGTATAAAACAATTACAATAATGGACAGACAAACAAGTCCAAAAAAAAAAGAAAAACAAGGGTGTAAACATTTCGTGTATATGTGCTTTTCATGACGCCAGCGTCACCACAAATCGGATCAACCGGTAACTGCCATCGTCGAGGCAGAGTATAGAAATCAACATTACAAAAACAAAAACTCTACTCCGTCTGGTGTACTTGTATTGAGTACTAAATACTAAAAACTCTACACCTGTATATTTTGGCTAGAATACAAAAGGAAAACTGCAGAACATTAAGCCTCTGCATTGAAACAATGCCACACAATCTACTCAGGGCTTTTGTAACAGAGCACCATATTGATATTAGTGTGTTTCCTCAGCGTTGTTTCCAGTCGTACTCTACTGTTTCCATTGGTCCCTTTATGTAGAGATGGTTGAAGTAACAACTAGGCACAGTGGGTGTCAACAACAACACTTAATGCAGAGATGAAACTGGGTATTTTCCAGTCTTCCAATGGACAGAGCCAGCTCATGTAGCAGTACTAAGGAAGCGGTACAACCTCAGGTCTTTGGGCAGAGTCTCCAAAAGGCTTCCTCTTGGAGCTCAAGTGCTTGTTTAGAAATGTATTGCCAGTTATGTTTTTCATTTAAATGGCTGCCACGGTGATGCAAGTCTGGGCTTCAGGGACTCCGCGTCCCTGGTTTCCTGGTTTCACTTGGCGTCGGGGGACAGCTGCTCCAGCAGGGGGTTGACCTCACTCTCGGGTGTTTTGACGCTGTCGGTCCTCACGATGCAGGTGGGCCGGTGGAGGTTGAGCATCACCATTAGCTGCTGCCTCTCCAGACGGAGCTCCTCGATCTGGGCCTTCAGCTCCGAGTTCACCATCTCCAGACGCTCCGATTCCTGGACAGAGATGTTGAATCATCAGATACTGCTGCACAAATGCATAGTTCAGAGCAGTTCGGAGAGGAAAAATGATCCATGACTTTTAAGTCAGGTGCAGTGAGGCTTTTATTAGTCTGACTGTGTCGGGCTGAATGGCTTAAATGTGAACCAGCTGTTCAGGTTAACTGAAGTCAAGCTATTCTTGGCTACCACCCTGAGCTGCTCATCATTATTCAATGCTGTGTCATGAACTCACCCTTTGAAGGAAGTCAGTCCGTTCCTTCTTTTTGTTTCGGCATCGCGCTGCTGCTACCTTGTTTTTCTCTCGTCTCCGTTTCCTTCGTTCCTCATCTTCATCCATCTGCAGAACACAATGCATTGTTAGTATAGGATATACAGCTTATACGGCTGTATTTTATATGAAATATCACTAAATTACATAAAACTACAACCAATAGTGTTCAGCTAGGTGTTGTGCAACCTCTACTGTAATTCTTGATGTAAGCACTAGAGGAGGCAAAATTCAGCTTACAATATTATCATCAGTTTATGCCCACACACTGCATATAAACAGTCTGTATCATGATAATCCACTAACTTGAATCCTAAAACTTAAAATGGCAGCGTCTTAAGTAATCAGCTCAGACAACTATTGATGTTAATATTTAATAGATAATGAGATCATATTTTATATACCAAGCCTGCTGTCAGGACATTTACATTTAATTCATCTTAACTGGCAGAAAAATACAAAATCATTATTAGTCATTATAAACAGCTTTCTTCCTTATTCTTTCCATCACTTTACACTATAAACATAAATCAGAACGGCTTGCGTGTGATACTGAAATTCATTTTTTGGTTCTTTACAGACAAATGTTAGAGACTGGTGTCATTTTCTAAGAAAGTGATAAAACCTGCTTAAAGGGCTTTGAAACATCCAGAATCTAGTCAAGTCAGTTTTATTTATATAGCCCAATATCACATTCCACAATCTGCCTCAAGGGGCTTTAAAATCTGTACAGCATACGACCCTCTGTGCTTAGACCCTCGATTCAAGTGGAAAAAAAACCCCACCCCAAAAACAATCCACTCTATTAACCCTACTAGTTTTTGTTCTCTGACTTAAGTACGTCTTTCACACACCCTACTTCTGCACTATTTCCTCTTTTCTCCTCTTCTCTCTTCCTCCCCACCTCTGTTTTGATGGCCAGCGGCCTCTTCCCCAGCCTCCCCAGGAAATGCAGCGGCGACAGCATGGTGCCCAGCTGGCGAAAGTCGGCCAGCTTGAGTTGATCAGTGAGTGTGGTGGCCGAGATGCCCGCCAGCGGGCCCAGGCTGGGCAGGGAACCCGCCGCCAGCGAAGGGTCAGGTATCTGTCCCGGCATCATGTCCGACCCGGCCACCACCGCCGCTACGGGGGGAGAGAGAAAAGAGGAAGAAAAGGGTTAACGATTAGGACGAGAGAACCGTGTCTGACAGTGAGAACTCAATGCGACTTTTTCAGTACATACAGTGGATAGCAAAGTGTATATAGTTCACATTTATATAGCTATGGATCATTCATTCATCGACTCGCTGGTGGTAACATGAGCCATACGTTCATACCCCTCTTCCATTATCATATCGCAGCTATCTGACACTATCATTTCTCTTTATTAAGATCTTACATCGTTGGCATTCTCTCCACAAAGTGATTAATTTGCTGTCTTCCGTCCTTGTCATCAAACATCTTTCTAAATATGGGTTGCTTTTTCCAAGAATGCATTCGAACGTTGACAGCTTTGACAGCTGTGTTATCTTCTTAGTCAGCAGCGGATGAAAAAACAAACTTCACACTGTCAGCAGCTAAACGCACATCTCTGTAGTTTCACATGCAAAGGGGAGCCATGAAACCCTTTGATCACGTAAACAGGGCTATATTCTACACTTACACTTCTGATCATCTACCAAGCGGTTTTCATCCCGAAGGTTCATTTGTTTTTTAGTCAAGAGGACTCGAAAAAAGGATATCAAAAGCAATCATGTCAAAACAGAGCGGGTAACACTCATGTGTTCCACTGCCACCCTCTTTCAACAATTTGGGGTAGTTTGGAGGAGTTGACCGCAGCACTTTGTAATGTAATCAGGGAGGAATGAGGGACAGAGAGGAGAAAAAGGAGAACTTGTGCAGGCCTTAAAGGAAGTGGCTGGAGAATTAAGACGTCTCTCTAATTACTGTAAGACCAAGAGTTGGAAAACTTCTGATGGCCAAATAAAAAACAAATGTTACAGATGGGAACAGTGTAACATGAGCCGACCGTACCCTGCCCATCCCTGCAATCTCTGCTGAGAGGCAAAGAGAGACCAGCGAATTTTAGAAAAGTCCTGACAAGAAATTGTTCCTCTTACTGTGCAGTATTTATGTAGAAAAATAAATACAGTGAAATAAATAAATATCCAGTAGATGGGTAATAGAGGCAGCTGCCTTTTCACATTTTCTGCTGATGAAATGTTACACCCGAGAGAAATGTGTTTTTGACAAAAAAACGCAGCATGACTGATACAACTGAACAACTGATACTTCAATAACTTTGGCTTGGTGACAAAATGTCAGCTAGGATTACCGGATAAACCCAAAGCTACCAGGAGTTTTAAAAAGATTGATGATATCAATGACTTCTACATTAAGTCTGAGTATTTGTCCAAAGCTGAACCTCTACAGGTTGGGCACGAACCGAACAAAAGCCCCTCTCATACGGAACCAACAAAGACGTGTATTGTAAGGTGCTGCGGAAACAGCTGACTACGCCGGTGGGTGACTAGCTGACAGGCCGACTGTATTGTAAAGTTAAATCAAGTTTTTCTTTCTTTGCTACTTTTTTCTTTTTTTGCAGGGCTGAAAAGTCTTGCTCTATTACAAAAGCCATAGAAGAGGTAATGAAAAAAACAAGGTTATGTAACTCTATTCTAATGTACTCCACCCTGCTTATGGGCTGGTCTCAAAGTGTTTTTATAGTTGGACTAGACTTTACTGTCGAGCGTGGTGGAAACCAAACAGCTCACTTTTAGCATGGAGAAATCAATTCTGACGTGCAATAGTGTCACTTCTCTGCTGAATCACTTAAGATTCAGACTTATCTATCACATAATGTGTCAAATCCATTTCCTCTACCGTCACATCTACATTATAATTCGCAAGTTCAACCGTCAAAGTGATGAGTTGCAAGTACGATACATGACCGAGTCTGAAGCAGTTGTAACACACAATCTCACGTTTTTACCTAGTTTTTTGGGGGGGCAGATTACTGCATGTAGCATCTGAAACTCCTGCATTAGTGATGTTAAACATTAGGTATTACAGTGTGTCTGCTCCCAGCCGTTCAGCTAATCTTAACACTACTTTTGACCTGTTCTTTACCACCTCCAGTCCGCATGATTTATTCACTCCAAGGACAAGTTGGTGTGTGGAGCCAGTGTCCAATGAGGCATTTTATTATTTAAATCCCGACTGCCCCCCCCTCCCTTCCCTTCCCTTCCCTTCCATTCCTCCCTCTTCTCCCTCCCTCTCCCCCACTGTATGTATACTCCCATTTACACTGAACTTGGCAGCGGCCTGTTTTTGCTGGAGAGGAAAAGAACAAGACAGCCCTGGTAAAAAAAAAAATTAAAAAAAATCTTTCTCAGACAAAATTCCCTCTCTCTCTCTCTCTCTCTCTCTCTCGCAAACTCCCGGGAGAGGTGGAGGAATGGAAGGTGCCAAGGCCTTCTCTTTCTGCAGAGAGGCTGTCTAAGAACAAGGCAAACATATGGGAGCTAATCCAGGGGTGAATGAGAGAGAGAGAGCTCTTTAAAAATAGCCAGACAATAGTACAAATTGTGGGGCTGACGTGACTGAGGCACTGCATTTACTCTTAAGTCGCTGATTGAGCTGTAATCTCTGTGAGCTCACAACAACAAAACATTTGAGAGTATTCAATAGTGTAGATCTGAAATGAATTCGCAAATCTGTGGGTTTTATTAAATCCATTCAGAAATTGGGCAAACATGAGCAGAAACCCCCCACCCCAACCCGACATGTGACTAAAGAGTACGCCATGTTTTACTCACATTGCCAACCAATAACTGTGCCGCAATTCAAAAGATGCAATCCAAACTAACCCCTGGGCTGAGAGAGCAGCCACAGGAACTGAAGCGCCCATTTGGAATGACTGAGCAAATCGCTTTCAGAGCCAAAATGGAGTCCAATATCAAAATTGGCCAGACACTCAGGACCGGTGTACAGACTCAGATTAGGCTCCGTCCCGGACAAACACGATTTTTCAATTGAAACTGACACTAAAAAAATAAGTAAATTCAGGAATGACCATATTTTATGTCTGTTACATTGGCTTATTAAAATACATTGTAATGCAACCCTGCTCAGTCAGACACATAGCAAGGAAAACCCCCCATTCCTTGCTATGGCTTGTTGAAGCATGCAGCTGTGGCTAGACCTCGCCACACACACACACACACACACACACATTCAGAACATAAACACACATAAACCTCATATTTGTCTGCATGACATCAGATCACACAAATCAAAATACCACTGCGGTGGTTTTTGCCAGCGGCCTCCATAATAAAAAGGTGAAATGATGTCTGAAGCGAGATGCCTATCAATTATGAGACATAAAAGTGAGCAACACGCCATTCCAGACAATTTATAGTACGGTTGTAAACGCAAACGCATAACAGACTCTTGACGTGTCTCGCTTTTAGGTTAACCCCGGACTTTTAAGTTGAGTAGAAACACTGTTTTATGTTAAATCTGTTCCCGTCTCTTTCAACCTGCCACACAAGTGTCTTAAAATCCCCCTTGCAAATTCGACACCGCGTCAGGCCTCGAGTCATGAAAGTCTCAACTGTACAACACAGGGAAAGTTCGCTGATGCATGTCTCACACTGTGTAATTATACCTAAAAGCATGAGTCAAAGTGATTCTTACATTTTTACAAAGGAGGGGTATTTTTCTCTCTTTTTTTCTGTCAGCAGCAGCCTGCAGCCGAGGATTAGTGGTCAGCATTTGATGATGCAACGACGTTACTGTGCTTTTGCAGTCGAGCAGAAAAGCCAGTGCCATAGCTTTTTAGGCCCACACTAGCCTCAAACAAAGACACCTACACAGCCCAGCACCGCTGCCTCTCAGGGCTAACCTGGAGTAGACGAGCTGAAGCCAAGGGCGGGGAGCGGAAATGTCATGTATTAGTTATGAAATATAGGACCGTACCCAACGCAGGTTGTGGCTTTAGCCCAAAACTAATCTAACTTCATGTCAGCCATAGCTAGCTGGAGGTGTGTGTGAAGAGAGTGTGTCAGGGTGTGCATGTGAGCGCTCCTATATGTCAGCATGCAGGCAGTCGGTGTGTCCTATATATACACGCCAATCCGCTCATTTCTTTGCTCACATACTCTGTCTTTAGCTCGACCAAATGTGTCCATTTCCTGAGTCATTCCTGAGAGCAATTAGCAGTGCTGAGGAATTCAGCCCCTTACCAATAGCCAGCAGCACGACTGGAGGCCCTATTATCCTCATTCCCTATAGCGATGGTGAAGGAGAAGGGTGGGGGGGTTACAGGGGCTTTTCAAAGCCAACTCATTACCTCAACATACTGTTTCTTTTTAAAAGAGGAGCCCACTAATAGCTAACCTCTACCTGTGCAGTAATTTTGACTGAAAGCAGGAGCCAAAACTATTTGCTTACCAATTTATCTTTGCCTGAGACACAAAGTTACCTTTTTGTGCTGCCAGACATCTTTAAATCACTGGATCATGGCATTTCGGGGAAGACATGTGTGCTTTCCAAGACGCTACTTGACCACTTTCTGTCAGCGTACTTTATTAAAGTCTAATTTTGGACAAATAATGCCTTGCACGGCCCACACACCAGCATCTTGCAAAACTCTTGCAAACAGCTTCTAGAGCTCCACACGAGCGCTGAAAATGAACAATGAGCGCAAACGCTCGGGCCAAGGCACACTCTCTCAATCTCTGGCCAAGGTCTCAGCGATCATCATTACCGTCTGCACTCAGTCAGGCTGTGTGTTGAGTTACAGCCTTTCGCAATCCTCTGAGGAAACCAGGGAATTTGGCACCATCTTCCTCGAGGACAGGACAGTCCAAATATACAGCATCAACATTCCTCTAACCCCTCATTATACTTTCATTGGAGGGACAAGACACAGGAACGGGAAGGGAAGAGACGCCGTAGTAATGGCTGTTGTTCTGATCATGCTGCCGCCACCTCTGGCCGTTAAACTCAAGGGTGATTGCGTGTGGGAGTAGAAGTGATTATCACAACAGAAAATATCATCTCTTTTCATTTCAGCTTTCATTTCTCGTTTGGGCTAAACAGCTGCCACAGATAGAAGGAACCTTTGAAAATTCCTCTTGTGTAAATGACTAAACCTTACCGAAGTCAACGCAATTATGAACATTTAATCACACGATATTGTCAATGATTATAAACCCTCTGTAATGAGCATGCTTAATTTCCCCTCACAATTACAGTCTGGATGTCTCAGCAGTGAGCAGGCTGGAGTACAGGGCATGCAGAGGTGATCTTTTGTTCATAAAGAAATTACACAAGAGAACAGGAAGTTCAACTATTGCATTTTATTGCCGACATCAGCCTAAGAATAAAGACTTTTCCAAGCAAATCGAAACACAAAGCACCTGTAGATATGCACAAGGCATGAGGACTGTGGCTGCCTTCATTCAAACATTACGATGTGATCGTTGGCTGGATTCCTGCTCGGCCTGCCTCATGCCATTCAAACAGTCACACGTCTATATTCTGCATCTGGGTGGTCCTGGTTGAATTATTATAACGTTACTATTTTTCTCCACATTGTAAGTCAGGATTAGACTTTGCGTGGCACTGAGCTTTGGCTTGACTCAGACGAGGATTAAATGAATCAAAATACAAAATGCAGACAAAAGCCATTTTAAATGTATGGAGTTCATGTCTGTGACAAATCCAAGGCAAGTTATGTGCAATCCCTGACAATAAGATATTGGCCAACCAAGTCCAGAAAATCTGATTTAATGCCGCCTGTTAAAGTAATCACCATTATTGTGTAACGTGTGGTTTTCACTTTAATTCTCTATCATACTTTGTCCTCTGATATTTCCTCATCTGCCCCACGTCAAACAGACACTTGCTCTGATTAAACAAGCCTCACTGTCTGCACTGCACTATGTGTTCAATCCTGATGTTGCTCTTAAAGGCTGTGGGCTAAAGGTCAATGTTAAGGTTAAGGACAAGACAGGTTTTTTTTGTGCAAATGGAGAAAACTGGCTCCCAGATTCAGGAAATCTGGAAATCATAACCATGTAAAAGCCTTTATAAAAAAAAAAAAAAAAAAAAAAGGAGCTTTTACTGTGCACTTTTCTTTAAAAAAACAGTGGTTTTAATGTCTCTTCTCTGTTACACCTTTGGACATTTGGGTGTTTGCTTCCACAGAGTACGTCTAGTCTGTCCTGACACACTGTTTTTACAAACCATGTGGAAAGGCTTACAGGGACTACAATGTGATACTGATAATGTGATACGTACAGCAGTGAATGGCTGCTCCCCCAGCATTAGTATTAGTATCATTGAGCCGAGCTGTTGCATAGTTGGCTCGCTCGCCTGCAATGCGTCTGCTGTCTATTCAGTGTACTGGGGTGCAGCTTGGCAATTCCAGCTCTCCAGAGACGCACTGGAAGGCATTTCTACTTAAAATAAACCCTGTGCGCCCACGTCCAGCCTCTCAGCCCTGTCGGCCCTGCGCTGCTTGTCGGCTCGCCAGCCCTTCCCCATTAATCCACTGCAGCGTTCCATTTATGCAGAAACCATCCTACGGATGTGCCCGGGCAGGCGCTGGGGCATTTAAACCCTCTGCAACACACGCGTTCTCTCACTTAGACACACGCAAACACAGATAAAGACACAAAGGAAACACACATATATAAAGAACACACAAATAGTTTCCCCAGCGTGGCATGTAGCTGTACGAGCAGGCACTGCATCAGCTGAGCAGCATGCACTCGCTGTATAGGGAAACACTGAACCTATGAACTTGCAAGTCACAAACCCACACACATGATTCCACCCCTGTCTATCATACTTCCCATACCATGATTGGCCTTTAACCTTCAGGCCAACAGGGGCAGATAACTAAAGCGACCTCTGTCCTAGATAGAGTTACTGTTACGCAGTGAAGTGTAAATCTTTTCAAAGAGCCTGACTGGAACGAGAGGATGATATTTACTGGCTCATCAAAACAGCACAGGCAAAACAAAGGATTGCTGTGGTGATTAAGGGGAAGTGTAATAAGTGTATGACTATATAATGTGCTTTAAACAAGTGTAAGTGTGTTAAGACTGTAAGATTATCCAGTGCAGAAAAGGTAGAGTTAAAGATACCGAGTATGTGCACTAAGATGTCCAAAGCACAGATTACAAATGCGAGCCCATCCGAGCACACATTCCTGGCTGTACTCACATGCTGCCAAATACACTTCACACTTCATCTACATCACTTGTTTCAAGGTGAGCTAGCTAGGCCAAGAAAAGTTTTTAGTTTTTATTTTAATTGAGTGCAGCAGAAGGTGATACTCCAGAGAGCAGCCCTGTTTAATTCAATTCAAACTGTTTTTGATGCTCAATACTTACTCAGAGAAAACTTGCCAGTCGTCTTCTGTCAATGATGCAACTGTGTTTGGACGCTGTAGAAAGGCAGATATGTATTAAACGATAAGTCAATTGAAAATTAACCAAAAAAACCAACTGATTATAATCAGCCAGAAGTGGCAAACATTCTCCGGTTTCTATTTGATGTCACTGTAAATTAAATACTTTGGGGGTTTATCTGTCAAAACAAATTGTTTGGAGACATCAACTCGGGCCTCTATAGTTTATAGACGGATTAATCAAAAAAAAGAATTCATTTAATTTATTGCCAAGTAAGTTTTCACATAGGAGGAATTTGCATTGGGACTTTGTTGCATAAGAACCACAATCAACTGATCATTAAAACAACCACTTCTCCATCTATACCGGGAACTTAACCTCTGTTATCTCACAGTCATTCTGCAAATCTGGCACTCTTATCTCTCTTGCAGTTGCATGCAGTGAGTGTCCCTTTTTTCAACGTAGTAGTAGTGAAAG
>NW_023340246.1:11258214-11282203 GCF_004916995.1 Morone saxatilis
CCCCCCCCCTCCACCACCACCGACCAGCGTGTGGCGTGTATAGCGTTACATAACTGTCTTCACAAGGCTAACCGACACTTCTCCTGTTTAGCAACACTGAAATTAAGTCTCCAGAGATGAAAATACCTCCAGTCCGACACAAGCCGGTGTGTGCAATTTAGCGAACAGCTCTGTAAATAACGAGCTACAAAGCGACAGTTGCTACAACAGTTGTATCAACAACTTACACACCGACTCCTGCGGTAAGAGCACGGAAAACTTACAAACTACTAACAAAAAAAAAAAAGCTGACTTTTTTTTTTTTAACAGCAATTTATTGAAAACACATACATGTACTGGAATCGTCTGACACAAGTAACAAATATATTTCTATATGTAACGAACGAGAGAGGTGTTGAGTCTCCAACGTGGTGAGAAAAGTGTTACAAAATATATATATATATATGTGTGTATGTATATGTCAAGCCTGGTACTGACACAAATAAACAAAGAGAGGAGAAAACAATAACAATGTAGCTCGACGCTTCACTCTCACATACTCTCTCACACTCACACTCTCACACACACACACTTACCTGTTGTGCGTCCAAAAAATCCGCAGTAATAATGTGTCGGTGCGGGTGTTGTGAGTCGGATGTAGGTTTTGGGACTAGCTGGAGTCGTTGCATCAGCCCGTTTAAGTACTGCTCTGGTCTGCGAGGCTCCGGAATGCGGAACTGCTCCCCCCCATACGTAAGCAGGGATGAAAATAA
Organism: Morone saxatilis; assembly: GCF_004916995.1. NCBI lineage: Eukaryota > Metazoa > Chordata > Actinopteri > Moronidae > Morone > Morone saxatilis. The sequence goes on from NW_023340246.1 coordinate 11,258,967, forward strand.
TGAGAGGAGGGCTGAAGACTGAGGTTTGTTTGCTCCACCCCTAGCAACCAAAAACACACACACACACACACACATACACACAGGCTGGAGGAAAGTTTCAGCTGAGGGATAGATTAGAGATGGTAAATACACACCTCAAGGGCCATAAAGAGTCAGTAAATGCAGTTATGGCTCTAAACATGTATAGGCTCTGTCTTGGCTGCAGGTGTTTTATTATTTGACTTGAGGATGGAGCTCCTTGCCAACGCTAAAAAAGAAATCAGTCCAATTGGTTGGGGTTATTTATACCCAAATAGGTGTGTCGAAGCCAAGTCTATAATAAAAGCATTAATGTCAGTAGGCGCAAGAGATTTTAGCACGTTTGGAGGGTTTATATTTAGGCTCTGCTCCCAAGCCGTAAACCCCTTAAACAAATCAGTGCCTCTTCGTAAGTTATGTTACCTTAGTGTGGATATGGGACTAGTTCAGGTTAGGTTTCTTTATTTGTATATGTAGGTAGATTTGGCTTGCAGTAAAACACAAGGCATTCCTCTTAAAACAAAAACATCAAATAACCCAGACTGCTTTCAATTATTTAAGCAAGGGGAAGGATGTGGTTTAGTGCTTTATTGCGTTCAGACAATGTTTAACATGTTAAATGACTGCGAAACCCAAAAATAAGTAAATCAGCCATTTTGGCTCTTACAGGGAATTGAGTGTGTCAACAGCGCACCGTGGTTCCTGACATCAAAAGACTTTCAAGTACTGTTATAAAACTTGCAGCCTACAAGTGACAAAAGTGAGCTAATTCAACACCTGTGTTGTTCCAAATCATATATTTTCTGTATAAATGTTTATGTGACGACATGTTTGCGGTCTTGTTTTCTAATGAAGAGAAGAGCCATCACTTCCTGTTTAATAGACAGTTTCCTTTTGACTGCTGTTTTGATTATTTTTGCAAAACTGAAAGTGTAGAGCTGAACAATCTTGTTTTATGTCACATTTTATTTGCTTTTCCTTTCACCCATGTTGTTCTTCCTGTAACCCAAAGTCATTTGACCCTTGAAGGTTGCATTCAGATGTATCCCAAGTGTGGCTATCATGCATATTTGTAAGACTGAAAGAGACACCCAGTATTGCTTTGCTCAGACAAATCCACAGAGAGCTAAAACCATATTATTTCAGGTGGACTAGAGGAAGTTTGATGTAGTATTGCACACATAGCTTTAGTTAGTTGTTGTGAAATCCAATTCTTTAAGCTCTCTTTAATAAAGAGGAAGCTTGGTTCATAATGAATAACAGCTTAAACACACATGCACAAAATCATGTCTGAGTATTTCTGATGGACCTTCAAGAAAATTCCAGAAAAAACTTTATCCGAATGCCTCTTCCTGCTGCTTCCCTCTAGTGTGGACAGCCGTAACTACATTCCACTGGACTCCTTCTATAACACTGAAATGTGTCTGTTTAAAGCACATTATAGAGCCATGAAGTTACACTCTTAAAGGGCTGGAAACAACCTGTTGCAATATGATGCAGAATTGCTTTTCACTCTCTGTCTTTTTATTGTTATTTTAATGCTAAAAGTTGTGCATGAATAAGCATTGTTTGGTTTTGATATAGCCATAAAACTGAAACAAACACACACCTGTGGATTACTTTATAGCAAAGTCACAACTGAGCTGCAATATAATGTCCAAAGAGCAGTGTGTTTTAGTATAGTTTTAATCAAATATAACTTTCTCATGTGCAACTTTGAGGTTTTTATTATCACCATTATCTGAGGCTCGGTTGGGTTTTACACGATGCCATCTCAACTGTTCCACCTAGAACAAGCAGCTGAGTTATTAGAGGCTCACCAAAATACCCCACTCTGTTCCTTTTTTTAGATTCTAATTTGGTTCTGCTATGATTTATGTCTCGCATCTGAGGGGAGGTCGGGGGGGACTGTGCGTCACAGTCGCTCCTAACAGCGATGACAAATTTTCAGGGGGGCATTTGGGGTTAATAAAGCAGAACTGAACCAACAAGCAGACAGATTTCATAAAACTGGATGGTTCTGGACATCTTTTAGTTGAGACATTTCAGAGGTTTTCCCTTTTTGCAGGTATAGACTTTCAGCTGAATTTCTCTGTGCCTGCAGGAAGGCAGCCAGAGATGTCACTCAGTACATGAACACACATGGTGCAGGACCATTTGGCACTTTAAGCCTTTAAGAGGGAACTGTCCATGCCAAGAACAATAAGCCTTGATAATGACGCTCTGAAAAAAACACACACCAGTCTGAATATGCAGACCAAGTATGCGGAGCATGTTAATTTGTTCAACAAAAAAGTTAACAAAAGGTCTAAGTTGTGCTCTGGTAAGAAAACACAGAAATGACTGCTTTTATAGGAACCTGGGGTCTGATTCAGGATATGAAGAAAGTGATTAAAAGTACAGAATCATATTGCAACATACTGTACATGTCGAGATGTTTATTTTTTCTGCTCCAAACTTTCATAAAGTTATTGCATTAAAACATAATCTTTTGTGCACTTTCTAACAGCTGCCCAAGTGATGAATGGAGAGGGAGTGCAGTTTGTGGTTGTGCAGCTTTGCCCAGCTCATACTGAGTTCTTGGTGTGTGGGCGTCAGAAGGTAAAAACAATGAAACTGCTCTTTGCACAGCAAGCATTTATATTTCTGTCCCTTTATTTACTTATTTTTAAACAGACATTTACACGTGTATTCATAATCATATTTGATCCTTCATACGTTACATTCCTGGTGACTAGTTAAGTAAACAAGTCAGTCATAATTTTCTCATTTTCTCATTCGATTAACCTGGTTAAAATCTGTAGGTTAAGTTGTCGTAATATTATCCAACACCACATCTTTAGGAAATACCCAGCAAACCAGACACATCCAGACATAATCCTGAGTCATCATCCACCGCACTGCAGACACAATAGGCAAACTTTATTTTTACCAACGCTCCATTTAATTTCCTTCCTTCCTTCCTTTTTTTTTCCTTTCAAAATAACCTCAGACATTAGTAAATCACGTCAAAACACGTAAAGTTATGTGTAAAGATGGACCGTTTTTCAGTTAGGTTATTTAAAACTGTATGACATTTTGCCATTTTGGTGTATTACCACAGAATGATATTTCCCATTTTCCAACAGCAGTGGTTTAAGAGCGAATGGAAACTGTGATTTTGTCATAGTTTATTCAGTGAACGCCAAAATCTTGCATGCACTATCCAGATCTATCTAATAGTAACCTGCATAAAAACATACTGTGCATGATGAAAACAATCAGTGTCTCAACGGAAACATATATTATTTTTTACTATAAAACATTTTCCTCCAGCACACTCCTGTGTATCCAACACACACACACAGATAAGATACATGCCCTTCTTAATGGATTAAATTGTGATGCTGAAGCAAACTCCCATCGACTACATTCACAGAAATTGAATCAATCACTTAATGCACCAATTGCGTGCTGGCGCTGATTTTAAACCCTCCCCCCTCTTCATCTTCATCTCCCTTTCACAAAAACAGGCTGTCAGCTATCATGCCAGCACTCCTCTTCCTCCCCCCACTGCTCCTGTTTCCATTTGAGTAAAAGCTCCCAGTGTTATTAATGTTGTGAGACATGGATTCACCATTTGATGTTCATCCATTGTATGGTGTAGCATTAAAGTCTATAAAAAGCACATGCTTTTGTACAAAGAAATAAAATATTTGCAGTTTTAAGCATGTCAGTGCTAATTTAATGAAACAGTAGTCATGAAAAACAGGTGAGCCAATTCAAAATAAATCAACACAAGATGTTTTTTCTACCCATTGTATTACTGAAGAGCTCCAGTTGGAAACAAAAGAGAGTTCATGTACATATCAACACCATCTTTGGCACTGTTGTTCTCTCATAGCATTACTCATGTCAGGTGATCCAGTCTTCCCGAACTCGTATGACATTGATTTATCCCTGTAAATATAGCACTTCCTTGGGAATATCACAGTAAGCAGGAAACAGAGTGGTCAGGAGGTGTATGAGGATGAGATAACAGAGGTGGAAACTCTGAGCACACAACAAATAATACGAAGATAGAGATCTGTAACCAGGCAATGTGAGACATATTGCAGAGTACTGGTGTTGGGAGTAATCTCTTCCTGAAACATTCAGCAGGGAGGACCGCCCTTCAAACTTCTACATGTTTTGTACTTTATTTATTAGTCAGGTCACGTCAACGCTTTACAACGCACAGTTCATATTAGATTGCTGATTAGACTTCTGCAGATTGAGGTAATACAGACTAATGTTCGGTCTTCAAACTTCATGAATAAATAATAGAGATAAAGGTGAAAGTTGTCCAGTGCAACCAAGAGGAGGGTGAAGTTTGAAGCTGCCCACGCAATCCTGAAAATATCTTTAATCAGTCAAAATTATTGATAAGAACTGTGGGGGTGAAACATGGCTGTGTAAGGCCTTTAAGTTCTTTATACTTGAACTCCATTACATTTCAGAGCAAAATATTGTACTTTATATTTAATTACATTTAATTTGACAAGTATAGCTACTACTTACTTTGCAAGTTAAGATTTTAAACGCAAAAAATATAATGAATTTATAAAAATACATATAGTGATTGAATATATTTTAATTGATTGAAATACTAAAATAGATCAACTTCAACCAGCCTATAATACATCAGTAATAATTATACAACAGTTTAATAATAACAGAGTAATAATATAACATTGATGGGACCATTCCGAGTACTTTTAATGTTATACTTTAAGAGCATTTCACTGTTAAAACATCTGTACTTTTACTTCTGAATGTATAATAGAAAGACCTGAAAACTTCCACATACACACAGTTACACTAAATCTTCATCTGACAGCTATTAGTTGTGTTACTTTAGATTTTTACAAAACATTGTGATGAGTTTATGAAATATGTTGCACTGCAAAACAACCCAAAGTATGTTGTCATTTGGTACATCACACATGCACATCATGCATTCAAATAATAAATTATAGGGGCCATTCTGCTGTATATAGTTATTTTACTTTTGTTACCTTTTGAATAGATAACATTTTGCTGATATATATACACACCAAGTCCTTTAAGATCTACTTTATTACATAACAAAGTCAGAGAAACACATATTTCCTCCACCACTGAGAATAAGTGCAGGCAAAATACTCAGTCCCAACCTTAAAATAAAAACTCTCCCCCCTCAGCTCATCTCATACGGTGAGGTTGTGGCTTCATGTTTGGTTGTGAACAACTCTAGCTATGTGACATTTTACAGCTCTGAAACAGGTGATGGAGGCGAGAGAAGCATCGCACTGCTGGACACAGACACAGTTTGATGGAATAAGTGGACGGAGAGTGAGTCAGTAGACTTCAGAGCTGTTGACAGGCCCATCCATCATCACTCTAAAATAGCCGGACACTGAACGCATCACGCACACACAGAAAATGAGGGGAAGCTCAGTTGTTTGGGGCTCGCTCTGTAGCTCCCCCTATCGATGGAAATAAAACACTGCACTTCTCACACATACATACTTATGGAAACATGAGACTGTGTTGTGAAACGTTCAACGGAGGCTCATTTGGCGTAAATTAATAAAACTGCGCTCCTTTTGGTCTGTAAATGGTTCGATTAAGTGCATCCACTGCGGTCTTATTGCTGCCTTGAAACATTACTTGTCACTGAAGAGCGAAACCAAACAAAGGCTGCGGTCATTAAATGCCCCGTTTGCTGTTCCGAGAAAGCCTCTGGCACCGTTACATTACCGACTACAGCAATTACCGACACGCACGTGATGCCCCGCTCTGTAATTAATGAGAGAGGTTCGTCTGTCTCCGCTCAACAACAACACTCAAAGCTCCTTGCTTCGACTTTTTCCGGTAACGTCCTCCCGGGGGCACCGAAATATGACACCCGTCGTCATAGAAACAAAACAACTGCAATTACCCAAACATGGTCAAGGGAAGTGAAAACGATACGGCAATCGCGCGTTGACGTCACGCAGAGCACGCACCGTGCTGCTGTAGAATCGGGTTCCCTTGACCGTGACAACAGTGGAGCGGAGAGCGAGCTGTGAATAAATAATTAACCCGCTGTTTCTGCTGTTCCCACTCGTTTTAAACACGACTCAGTCCCCGGTGGTTGTGCTTTATGTAATCCGGAATCCTAAAATAGGCACACTGGCATCTTTACGGGCTGATATAGAGCTGGAAATAGGTTCAAAGTTCAACCGCGACCCTCTTTTTGACCCTATTTACAGCGATACCTTTAAAGCTATCAGAGTACAGGACATAGTCGTTATCAGCAGCTGGAGATTGAACTGTTGTTTTGGAATTGTAAGGTGTTTTTTGAGCGTTTCTCCTCCATGTTGTGCTTAAAGGCTGAGGTAGAGAGCTCATTCTTGACCTTGTAAAATAACATTTGAGAAAACAGTATCACCACAGGGTCCACTTAGTAGCTGCTGGAGCTTTCAGTCATATCACATGGCTGTCAGAACCAGGTGAAGAGACATGGTGTGAGGCATGTTAGGCATGAGAAGAGGACGTAAAATATGTTCCATTAGGTTGTTGTACCAGAGCTTTTGATCATATCTCATGATCTTCTTTGACAGATGCAGTTTGATGTTCAAATAACAGTTCAACTAAAGGTCTTGTTGTCAATGATAGCTTAAAAGCTGAGGTTCAAAGGTCATTCTTGGAAAACGCTGTTGAGAAAGCATCTCACCACGAGGTCCATTTAGTAGCTGTTAAGGAGCTTTCAGTCATATTACGTGATATATATATATATATATATATATATATACACTCCTGTGCAAACTCCATCTGCTGATGAAGATCATGGGATATGATCGAAAGCTCCAGAACAATGAACCCTGTTGTAATATCCCTGACCGAGTGACGACAACAGCCAGAAATTGTTTGTGGTTATCTTATTTTATTTCCAGCATTATACAATTTTTTGCATCTGATCATTTTTGAATAAGTAAAAAAATAAACTATGTCATAAAATACATCTTGATAAAATACATGACGTGACCTTTTTATTTATGGAAACACTTGAAAGGACATTGTCAAGTTAGGGGACACCTTACAGCAAGATGTTACACCTATACACTACACATTAGTAACCCTGTTATTTTCACTTGTTACAACACAACTTGGTTAACAGTATTACACATACATTAGGCTACTGAGCATGATTTAACTTCACATCACATTTAGGGATTTTAAAAACACAAGATACCACCTCTTCTTGGATTACGGATGACTCGTATTTGCATGCATTTCTTGTAACCAGCGCAAAGTCTCATCTCAGAGAATTGCACCAGCAGTATGGAAGAAGTCAACCCTGTTACAGTCACAGAAAAACATGTCATCTACACAACCTTTGATGTTTAGGTTTACACAACATCAAAACTCACACTACAAAAGATTATTTGAGAGAGAGAGATCATAGCTTGCTGGCTGGTTAGAATACAATTACAGTATCATTGCATAACTTCTTTGCATTCACAAGGCCAGAAGTGTTGGAGAGTTAAGACTATCTTTCATTAACTCAGACGCACCGAGGCTGCCTTTGAGGCTCTCAAAGCCCTCAGCCAAGGAATCAATCTCAGAGTAATTAAAGGAAAACACTGTGCGGTAATTGCTACAAGTGGGACTGGAAGACATGACTGGTGTGCTCAAAGACTCAAGGTCGTTCGCCACAGATTTGTACAGCGTTTCCCAGTCAGAGAGGCAGAAGGGGCCGCTCAGGTCTATGTCAGGGACGGATGCAGCCATCTCAGAAGTCACTTCCATCTCTAGGCTGGGCACCAAGTCATCCAGGTCATCTCCTTTCAAGTCCTCCAGAGCCTCCTCTTCTGCACTCGAACACAGGAGGATGTTGGAGTTCCCCAAAATGGCTGCATCAGGGATGCAAGGGACAGTGTCCATGTCTTGACCAATCGAGGCATCTCCAATGGTCGAGTTGCTCTCGGGGGTTTTTGCATTCTCTAAGATGGACAGCAGCTGTGGTGAGGCTGGAGGATCCTGCAGCATTGTGTTAACATCATCTCCATCATCTCCATTATCCTCCTCCTCCTCCTCCTCCTCCTTCTCCTCATCGCCGTCGTCATTTGCAGGCAGTTTGCAGGATGATTTGTGGGAGGCTAAGACCTGCTCCAGCCTCTCCTTCTCCTTCAGCAGGTCGTCTATCTCCGTCTGGAGGGCAGACTTCTCGTCTTCGAGCTTGTCCGTTTCCTGAGGTGAGGAGGAACAAAATCAGAAAAAAGACCTGGCGTGAGGGGAGCATGAAAACACTGCTGGCTTTTGGTGCTCTGCAGTCATTCCTGCTGTGCTCCTCTTATCTTTAATGACTAGTGACATGTCACAGGGCGCATACAGTGCATGTGCTGTGTGAATGTTCCCTGTATGTTTTCACAAAAACGGCATACTTACAGCTTGCAGAGTGTCTATCAGCTCCCTCCGTCTGTTACGACACTTTGCTGCAGCAATTTTGTTCCTCTCCCTCCTGATCCTCCTCCTTTCCTCCTCCTCCTTGGAAGGCTAAAAAAATCAATCAGAAATAGCCCATTTAAATGCGCATCCTTCTAAGTTTTTGCCATATCAGCAGTTGGCTCTTCAACACCATTTCACTTGCCAAAAAAACAGGAGAAAAAAAAAGATCATCTTTGTTGCAGTGTATGCTGGGAATACTGATCTTGGTCGGTGCAGACGCCTCTTTCAGTTCAGGCGTTAAAATGCTGCACCACTGGCACGGTCTAGTCAAGGCACGTGAACGCGCACTTTTATGCAATTTCCCGTCCCATTCATAAACTGCACTGTGCTCATTACTCCAAAAGTAGCCTAATCACTCACTGCACCAATTAGACATCATCCTGTCACCTTATGCGCTTCTCCCTGCACTCCGTTATTTGCACTACTCCTTACGTTCATTTCATTTACTTTCACAGTAAAAAAAAAAAAAAACAATTACATCTTTAACATCCTGTTGAAAATATCGCGATAACTCAATGTCCATATTAACCTTCATCAGTGGAAAGGATATTACTGAAGAACAATACAGACTCCTTGCTTAATTGACTGATTGATTGATTGATTGATTGATTGGCTACCTGTAACGGGGTAGCCTATTTATGAACCTGACATTTCATTGCCTCCCTCCCCAACCCTGTTTTGCCTGCACACCTTGTCTTTCAGCCCTTTCCTGTTGGAGGGCTTTGCCTTGTTTGCAGCTGCGGGGGAAGACGACTGGCTCGCGCCGTGAGATCTGGTCTTCGCGCGGCCGCCGGGTGACGGAGAGACAGATGTGATGACCGTCGGCTGCACCATCCACCTTAAATCCGGCGAGGTTGAGATTGCAGTCACAGTCGGAACAAAGGAGTCTGCTGCACGGGTCTCAGTATCCTGGAAAAATCCACATCACAGACACATTGCATATGCATTCAGTCTAATTTAGCTTATCTGATGAATGAGGAACCGCGCTCGTGGTTGACCTTTAGATGGGCTTAAATGGTACATCAATCATTTGGTTGAGGAATGCCAAAAAAAGACTGAATCAATACTGTCTACGAATGTTTAAAAACCAGCTACATGCTCTATTATCACATCATTATCACTGGTTTTCATCATCATCATCATCATCACTTTAAAATGAAAGGTCACGACCAAGGCACGTCTGTACATTACAAACCCCTTTCTCTCAAATAAGGCAGAACATTATTGCGCTGCCTTGACGGATTTTCCTACACACGCAAGGAGACAGACTCCCTACGTGTTTGCACAGAATCATTTTCAGCACGGGACAGTAATCTATGCCATGGATGTGTGTGAAGATGTTGCACCTACTGCAACATAAATGCATGAATTATCCTGCAAAAAAAAAAAAAGAAAAGAAAAAAATTTCGTTTGTTGAGGATTATTTTGTGGATGATCTTTTCTACCTTGGTGCTGTCCACTGATGATGAAAGCGAGTCAGGAGGATGCTGGCTGCACCCAGGGGTGTCCCCGCCAGGCGATGCTGTGCTACAGCTGGACGATGAGTCGAACTCAGTGCTGGAGTCTGGATGCATGTTCTCGTCTAAAATCACTGCATACAAATAGTACAATAGTCTATCTAATCTAAGTAGAAAACTGACGCCTAAACGCCTTTCTATATTCCATTAGCCAGGTTCATAAATGGTAACTGTGCAGATAGTGGAGAGGCCCGCCTTTTATAGTGAGCTGGAATTTTATGAATGAAATCTGTGTGGTGAGACCGAACCATTTCACAGAGGGAGAGGTAAATGAAAAAAAAAAAAAAAAGCAGATGTTTCTCAATTCAACAATTAAACCCGCTAAACGCCTAAACATCAATATCAGCAGAATTCTAATTTTAACTTGTTTTATTTACTAAAATATCCCAAAATAACGAGCATGTGTTAAGTGACACCCCCGCCTCCAAGAGGTGCCCATCGCCATGAATGAACTACGTCATTTCACGTATGCAGCATCTGCATCATATACATTATGTTCCCTTTATGTCCACATATGTTCACGAGGTGTATCTTCATTCTACTGGCGCACTCATGGCAACAGAAATGTTACTGCGGGACAATTGATACGATGGAAATGCAATATATTGATAAACACTGAACATTTCACTAATAACATGGTTATATGTTCCCTTCTAATCGCTCACATTTGCTGCAGTGCAATATCACAGGAGCTGCCACCAATTTATAATTTGGACCAATATTGTGAAAACCAGCATGATTTAATTAATGCACACAGCTTCCAGCACACCGGCTGATTATTTATGAGCTGCTAAATGAAGTGTCATCCATATATCACACTGCCTTTCACCTGTCTCTGCATATGAATAGAGCTCCAGCAACAGAATTGTCGCTGTAGTAAAGCAGCCAATCGCAGAGTGGACCGGTCGAGCCATATATGGTGTTTCCGGTGAACAGGGGGCGCGCTGTGGCGCACAGAGAGCGCGCAGACGGACGTGTGGCTGTGTGGCCCACTCACTCAGTCACAAAAGAAAAAGTGAAACATGCGCTAAAAGGCTCGTCCGTCACGCATTGTACCTGATAACAGCGTCATTATCTGCGCCTTGAATGGCCGCACAGGCGCTACTTTTAGGACATGAAGAGGAGGGCAAACCCCTGCACTTGACCCACCTTTTAGTACAAGAATAGGACGAATGCAGCTTTTGAATGGAGATCTGTGAACGCATTTACAGATCATCTGCATACTAATGCGTTATTGCAGATAATTAGGCTAAAAATATCGATAAAAGTATTACTAATTTAGTGGTTTGGTGGCTGATTTCCCCGTGATCATAGATGAGAAGCCACTTTTTGTTCTTCCACGTTCACACATACTAATCTGTTGTGCTGATATAATGTATTGGCACCAATCATGTAAGCTTTATTCCCGCATATAGCCTAATTCAGCCCTTATTTTTTTTTAAAAGGGGGGTTATATGCTATATTTAGGTTTTCAGATGACCTCACTGATCCACTGGAGTGAAAGCGATAGATGGTGAATAGAGGGGGCCTCTCCCCGCTTAGAGGGGCTGCGCTCCCGGCTGCTTCCCGGCAGTCACAGCCCCCTCTGGGCTCGTTTACCGGCACATCATTAGGTGGTCGGCTTGAGCCTTTTCAGTGGCTGGCGGCTCAAGACCAGAGGAGTTCAAAGGTCGGACATAACTGCAGACACCCCTCACCACAGCTCAAAGACCTGTTTTCATAAAAGCAATTTGAGCGTGAATGTGCAAAGACCGGCGGAGTTTATTTTTAGACTCAGTGACATCAGCACTCAAAGTTCATGTAAATGAGGTAAATAGATCTTTTAAGTAAACTGTGCTGCTGTGAATAACACAATTGTCCATGGAACTGAGACTAAATGTCCCAGAGTTTTTAAAAAAAAAAAGGATGCTATACATATATATTATGCTATAAACTAAAATAAACATATAGTCAGGCAGTTTAGAGCGCTGGTGTAACGCATCTAAAATTACATTATACATTGCAAAATCCTTTTTCCAAAAGTCTAGGCTTAAGATATGTGAAGATGATCTCATCCATTAATTAATCCACCTCTGTGTTGTTGCAAATTGATTTCATATGGTTATTTTTTGATTATTGTTATGGTCACTAACTCATTTATTATAACCAACAAGTGGTCTAACTTACATAGCCTACTAATTGTTAACCAATCTTTCTATTTGCCTACTATGTATTTGTATGTAAGAACAAAAAAAACTCTTTCAGAACAAGTAGTAACAGTCAGCATTGCAGATTTGGAAGTTGCTGCTCTGGCCAACCAGTCAAACCCAATACTCAGACAATACAAGGTAAATTGGTTGGTGTCCCGTTTCATTCCGCAGACACCATGGAGAGAGCTCTGTCTGAGAGCCTCAACACAGACAGAGCTCTCACTCTGACGCTGTTTCCTAGAACCAGAAATTCCGGTTAACGTAATGACGTGTACCTCCGCAGACGACGCCGAAGAGCCGGTTTTATTTTCTTGTGTTGAGTGATCCGTCGCTACAACACAAACGATCGTTGTTGCTATGCAAAACGAGGACGTCACTGACGCGAAGGGGTGGAGTGTTGCTATGCCAACCAGGAATGTTCAACAAAACACGAGCGCGGGAAACAAAACACAAGCCTTTTAACCTACATTGATGCACTTTGGCACAATAACACTATTATTAACACTTTATACATTTATCACTGGCATGTTAACGTTTTATTTTTAACAGCAGCCCGGCCTGTAGCCTGTACACTGTTTAGAGAACTGTTTAATATGGGGCTTTCACTAAAAGACCCCTAGGAATGCAAATAAAAAGAGGAAAACTAAACACAACCATTGTGAATATAAGAATGACTATTGTGGCCAAAGTTTAAATCAACCAAACAAAAGAATTCCAGGAAAGTGTTGCTGACACCACTAAAACTGGGTTGTGATCTGTGTGCTAGTTCTACTATTAAAGGAATGAAAACTGTATTGGATAATCTTCATTAGGATGTTTATTGTAATGAAAATATGTTGTAAAGCAACACAGTCACTTATTTAAACAATTCAAGTCTGATTGTTGGCTCAATGTCACGTGTGGTTCAGGGACTCCTGTAGCTCCTTATGTAGGCTAAATGATGAAAGATTCCCACAACAACAGTAGAGGGAATCCTTCAGTATGAGTGTGCAGGTAGGCTTAGTTTAAGGCAAGGGAAGACCTTTATAATTAAGCTTGGACATCCCTAAGCAAACTGCTTATGTGGAAAAGTACACATAACAAACCAGTTATCCGTTTGCTGTGCAACTAAACACACCCTGTGGATTGCGCACAAAAGGTACGACGGGTGCCTGAGGGCGTAATACACATTAATTTATGACTTTCCTGAAATATGTTTACACAGAGCTGTTGTTTTGGATAGCATGCAAATCAGGGAATAGACGTTTGTCCCCTGCTAAAGCGAAGGTGGATGTGTTTATACATCCGTCTACTCCTGGAGGACCTTGCATGACAAACAGTGGCACAGGACATTTATTAGATTATTTGGAACATCTCTTTAGGTTGTAGTGTATGTTTGCACCTACATTTGGTGGTGAAATACAAATTACATTTCTAAACCTTACATCTGGACCAAAGGGAGTCAGACTTTGTAGTCCAGACTGCAGTGTGCAGCCTAAAGCCTTAACCATAGGCACTTATTTCAGATATGAAAATATTACAGGTATTCAAATGTTTGAGTCTTAGTTTTCTGTTTAAAACACTAGTTTATACTTCTTTTAAATTTACATCTAAGCTTTCAAATCTTAGTTTTAATGTTCTGATATGTGACAGTAATCTAGCCCTGCATTTCACTGCTCATGTTGTATGAGCACCACTTCACATCAACATCGACTCTGTGGTGCAGAAACACTTCTAACACAACAGCACTACACATGATTCGCCCTGCAAGTTTCTCAAACCACAACTTGTTGAAGAGTAAATGTACTTTTGTTTTCCATAAAGAGTGTTAAAGCCTCAGTGAGTTATAAAAATGCATTAAAGGCTATCTTAGTAAGGGACAGGCAAAAAATCAGGACTGCTGCAGTCCCATATGTTCATGAAACAAATAATATTTGAATGAACTATTTCAATGGACAGCCAGCAGTGTGTGTGTGTGTTTTGATGCGTTTGATTGATACAAATAGTTCAGAACAGACAAATCTGCATGTTGAAATGTCCCTTTGATGTACTTTGGTGAGTAGGATGTACTTTTGCTGACCATTACCCCAGCCTCTGTGTTTGTTGTCTTACATAACGTCATGTTGCTGTCGGCCAATCTCGGATGGTGTGTTTCCCAGCAGGATCCGCCCCTTTTACAGGATGCACCATATTTGGAAAATGACGTACTGGGGATCCCGTTTCTGGAATATTCCATTTATCGAGGGTGAGTTTAAAAGATAGTTTCTAAATGTTACTTTTTACATTTAAACATCAGCAATAAGCATTGTATGTTGAACTTTAACTGTACTTAAACGATGTACGAGCAGTAGTGGGCATTATTGCTGCGTTGTTATGTCGGTGTTTTGGTGTTTTTCTCCTCCCTCTGTTGGCTGAGGAGCGCTCCCCTTTGCCGACGTCATTCCGCCGGTCCTGTCTCGGGTATAAAAGCCCTGTGTCTGCTCAGAGTTGGCATTCAAACTTTCAGTAGCACATCAGCGACAAGAGCAAAGGAGACCGAGAGCGGAACTTTAGAGTTTCTCACAAGCCCACTCAAAGGATTTCCTCATCTCAAGGGTTACATTAACCCCTCAACAGAGTTTGCTTGGATCTTCCTTACTTATTTTTTTTGGAGTAACGATGATGTTTACCGGTTTCAACACGGAGTGCGACTCTTCCTCCCGCTGCAGCACCGCTTCCCCGTCCGGGGACAACCCGGGATACTACCCGTCCCCAGCCGGGTCTTACTCCAGCATGGGATCACCCCAGTCTCAGGTATGTCCAGTCAAATATTACTACAATGTATGATATTTATATTCAGGCAATGAAGAACTTGGGAAGATAAAGCTTATTTTAGCATTCACTAAATCATTCTCATAAAGTTTTTAAATGATAAATATGGGCTGACTTATAAATAGTAATAGCCTATGACCGGCGCTGCACACAGCTCAAGGCAAGCTTTATTCAATCACCTGGAAACTCCTCAGAGGAGAGTGTAACGTCATACTTGACATCATATGGATATTTTTAAACCACCCAGCTTTTTATAGATCCCCTTCTTCATTCATAGACACCCTGTAATGCTGCACTCCCCCCTTCATCCTCAAAGTATACCAAATGTACTGATGATCTCTTTTGCTTCATTACCCACAGGATTTCACTGACCTGACAGCATCAAGTGCCTCCTTCATCCCCACTGTCACAGCCATCTCGACAAGCCCAGATTTGCAGTGGATGGTCCAGCCTTTGATCTCCTCGGTGGCCCCTTCTCACAGAGCTCACCCATACAGCTCCAGCCCCAGCCCCGCCTACTCCAGACCAGCCATGAGGTCTGAAGCCTCCCGGGCTCACAGCTCTACCAAGAGGGGCAGAGTTGAACAGGTAATTATTATTATATCTCAGTGTTACATAACAAGCAGCGACTTTGATGTTATACAGTGGTAATTACGAGAGCTGGAGGCTTAACTTTTTCTTTTATTATGTGCAGATATCACCCGAGGAAGAAGAGAAGAAAAAAATTCGCAGAGAGAGAAATAAGCAGGCAGCGGCAAAATGCCGCAACAGGAGGCGAGAGCTTACAGACACTCTGCAAGCTGTAAGTATGCCACTGATTTGCCATCATTCATCAAAATGACTTTCCAGCCACAGCTAATAACACTGTTATCCAACAGCCATTTTAATGCCTCTTCCTCTTTCTCTCTCCCTCGCAGGAAACTGATCAGCTAGAGGATGAGAAGTCCAGCTTGCAGAACGATATTGCTAATCTTCTGAAGGAGAAGGAAAGGCTTGAGTTCATTCTCGCTGCCCACCAACCCATCTGCAAAATCCCCTCAGAGCTGGACATGGACTTCTCTGTGGTCTCCATTACTCCTTCCCACCCCTGCCTCTCCACTAAGGTGTCCACCCAGTCACAGATCACCATCCCAGAGGCATCCATTATCACTTCAAGCCAGCCAACCTTCACCTCAACCTCCAACTCCATCTTCTCAACCAGCTCCATCCCCTCCATCGCCACCATCTCCAGCAGCACGGTCAAGATGACAGACCTGGACGCCTCCGTCCTGGAGGAGTCTCTGGATCTGCTGGCAAAGACAGAGATGGAGACGGCGCGGTCGGTGCCAGAGGTTGACCTGTCCAACTCACTCTACACAACTCAGGACTGGGAGGCCCTTCACGCCTCAGCCAATAACAATGACTTTGAGCCACTGTGCACGCCTGTGGTGACCTGCACACCAGCCGGCACCACCTTCACTTCTTCTTTCATGTTTACCTTCCCAGAGGCGGAGACCTTCCCCACTTGTGGCGTTGCCCACAGGAGAGGAAGTAACAGCAACGACCAGTCCTCTGATTCCCTCAGCTCACCCACCCTGCTGGCCCTTTAAAGTCTCCTCCAAGAACAATAATACTTCCTTTCAAGCACATTTTCTTGATGTATGAGAGAGATGTGCAGATCACAGGGCTATGGAATGGACAGGAAGCAAATTATTTCTGATTTTATTTGCCTTTATCTATACTTGCCTATTACACCAATGTAGCAAGTTAAAAAGCATGTTTTAACTAATACCACCTAGTCGTTTTATGAGTTCATATATGATTTTAATGGTGCTAGATAACAAAACTTATTGTAGTGTTGATGTGTGTTCAGAGCAATAGTTATTATTGACCCAGTTTGTTTTCTGGTTAATGGAACGTGAGAGTAATTGTGAACTTGTTTGTGAAATTTTAAAAACTGACGTGCTTTGTCTTAACCATGGTCTGAGAGTGGTCTATCTTAGTCTGAAGTTTTCTGTGAAAACATTAGTGGTTTTAATTTATGAAATTTATTTTTTTACAGAGAGAGTAAAGATGAATGTTGTTTGTAAGACATGTAAATAAAACATAGTGATATTTCAATTCAAGCATTTGTCTGGTTGAATCTGTGGCACTCTTGTATGCAACACACAAGGGTTTTAAAATGTATAACTAGCAGTGAGGTATAATAGCAGCTCCAGTGGCATTCAACAGTCAATTAAAATAAAGTCTAAAATTAGCCTCCATAAGGGATAGCAGTATTTTTCCTGCACCTCCACTGGCTCTATTTATTGTTCCGTCTGTTGCCAAGGTTAACTATACGTCAGGACTCTTACGTCAGTGCGTTCTTTCCATTTTTTTACATTTGCAAGCATAGCGCGATGACGTTGCACTTCCGTGCCCAAATATAGAGTGCTTCGACGACTCGTTGCTGCTGCCTGTCTGCAGAGAGCAGACGGGCTTCTTGGTCAGACACCTTGTTTTTCTTCCCTCCCCGCTAACACACAGACATCTCTAGAACTTGTCTCTGCATAGAAATTTGATAATTGGCGTGTCGATAGGGAATAGCAAACGGGGGGGGATGCATTGCTTCCCCAATCGAGGTGGTGTGTGTTTCACATGCGCTGCACACGTGTACGGTTATACAAGAGACATCGCAAGAGGATCCGAAAGCAACATTTTAACCACGATCTACGTTGGTTTTAATTTATTCTGTTCTCTTGGAAGGTTTTGAATTCGCCAATATATCACCTCCCACAGTCAACAGACGCACGAGTGAGTTACAGCACAATGCAACAAACCCACAAAAAAAAGGGGGGCCCTCAGCAATTATTCATGTAGGCACAGACAGCAGTTTGGACTTCTTTAACTATTCTATGTGCAAATGGACTGGGGCATGCAGGCAGCTGGACGGTGAAGTGTAAAGTGGCTGTCTGCAAAGGGGTGTTTTTATTCAGCCTGCTCCAATTCTTCCTTCTCACCAGACACTAAATCCACCTCTTCTGGAGGCACAGCTGGGCCAGAATTAACACTTATGTGCCAACATCACATCAAAATGTCTTGAATGACCAGTAGGGTCTCATGGGCATAAATACCCAATTTAGAAGATGGTGATCTAGGAAATGTATTCACTAATAGTCTCGCATAGTATCTTTTTTCCATTGGTTGTTGTTGACAAATGAACAGCGGCAAACAGAGCTTGTGTAGGTTTTCTTTCCGTTCAAAGCCACACTAGAATAACTGACTGATGAGATTTATGTGTGGTTTTCCTAGAGGCAGATAAGATTTAGTGTGAAAACATTCACCTTTTAAATGACCTTTTGCTATCTTAATATGTAGTTTTCATTAAGTTGAAGACATTTGATTTCTTTATTTAAACCCATAGCTTCATGGCCCAGGTACATGTAAGGCACTCTCAGGGCTGGGAGTTACATACATCTGTCTGGCTCTGTATAAAATAATGCAATCCTGTGTCTTCCAGCTTTTCCTAAACATAAAGTTGTTGTTCAAAAGGCCATTTTCTAAACATAAAGACAGTAAATTCATTAGGAACACAATTGAATTTCAATGAAACTAGGTGATTCAAACTTCTTATTGTTACAGTTTGTCATCAAACTTTTCCTACCGCTCCCTTCTACTTGTCATTCTTTTACCTCGCTTGCTCATTTCACCCTTTATCAATATTTCACCATGTAAAGAATAATCGGAAGGCAGATTGCCTAATGGCTTTGCACAGGAAATGCGTGTTGTGTGTGTGTGTGTGTGTGCGCGTGTGAGGGACGTGCTGGGTGGAAGACTACCATCACACAATGAACTTACTCTGACGTTTGAGCCCTTGTGTGGACACACCCTTTTGTGCAACACGGCCAAGATATCAGCAGTTGTTACTCCTGTATTGTCACTTCCTGTATGGATATGGACCTGCTCCTCCAATGGCAACCTGAAACAAATAAAAAGGGCCAAATATTTGATATAGTTTAAAGAATAAAGGTTGCAGAAGTACAATGCAACTTCCTTGGTTTCGTTAAAATGCTTGGATTGAAACACCAAAGCTCTTGTTTTGTTAGCACTGTGCTGTTGTATAACCGCTGTATTCTGAGTACCTGTTTGTTTTCCTTTGCACTTAAGCAGAGCCTCTTTTTCCTCAATAAAGCCTCTATGTGCAACCATGCAGCGCCTAATAACTCTGTCTATTAATACCTCGTTGCCAGCCCCAGGGAGATGGGGTAGCAGCAGAAATAGCAGGTGCCTATTGCTTCTTTTAACATCAGCATCAACAGCAGTAAAATTAGACCACTATGACGCCAACCTGCGTCGGTGCTGCAACCCAGGGGAGGAACCAGGCAGCGTACGCCTGATAGAAAGAGAGGAGGAAAGTGAGAGCGAGGCGAAGGGGTGGAAGACGAAAGGAGAAAATGATGAGTGTATGAGGATAGCAGGGAGGGAGGCAGACAGAGATCCCTGCCTAGGTGTAATTGTGAGCACAGTGATGATGAAAGAGCCGAGTTTGCCTCCGTGCCACGACGACAAGAGCTCAGTTTGGCTCGGATCCATATTCACAGAAATCCATCCACTGATACCTTTCTTTTGTCGAGAGAGGATATTAAAGCCTTAAGAAAGCATGAATACTTCAGTGTCTTCCCCCTATGGCAGAGTGTCTGTCTGAGTGACAGAGTGATAGTTACTCAGTAGTGCGCTTACAAAGACACCAAATTATACATTTACTGACAATCAAATGACATCTCTTCTTGACATATTTGTTTTACTGGCATGACTGTCAACACAGTGAGTGCATCTGACACAATGAATGTATTCCATAATGTTAAGTTTCTATGACACAGACTGCTCAGCTGTGGGAGTGTAACATAACAAATTTAGATTTTTGAACTTGATTCTGAGCTCTTATTTGCGTATGTCTGCTTTTCCTTTGTGTTTTTTTGTATCTAGAGGTGAGATCAAGCAGAACTCAAAGAATGACAGCAATGAGTTGGAGGGTGTGTAGGCACTTGCGTCAGCATGCATGCTCATTTAAGGAAGTAATCTACTCTGTAAAGTAGTACTTTCATACTGACAATGCTGAATCAGTGCCCAGAGGTGATAAAAAAGGCTAGTGAATCAATGGTTAGATTATTGGACTAGTTTTCCAGGTAGCTTACAGACTGCATTTCACCCCTAGACATAGTTAATCCACAATGAATATGGTTCAGAATGTACTTGTTGATTGAAAATCCCTGACAGTGGTTAAAAACAATGTGACATTCACATTTTAGTATAATTTAATGTACAAATATAGATAAGACACAGGTATATGAATATAAAGTTTTGTAAGATTAATTTCTAGCCTAAAAGCTCCATAGCATGGAGGAGTGTGTGACATGCTATTCTTGGTGGTTATTTGACGCACTAAGCTACAATACTGGAGGGATTTCTCTATCCAATAATTACTGTTCACTTAGTGCCAGACTCCCCACACTGCAGCGTGTCCTCGTCTCGTCTCGTGGGATCAGTAACAAGGATGTTTCCCTGGAAACTGGACAGCTCTATCATATGTAATTGGGTAATCCCTGAGCTGCTGACAGAAAAATAATAGCTTTTGGGATTTTCAAAATACCCCAGCCAACACTGAGCATGATATGTCTGTTTTATAACCTGGATTTAACAATCGCATGGATGGATTATTATGCAACTATGGTAATATTTAATACATTTTTGAGTGAAAATCTATAGAAATCAATAAGCTACATGTGAACCCTTTGAACGCTAGCACAACAAAATGAAAATAGATGATTTCTAATCTTATAACTGCGATACCAATATCTTTCTATGGGAGCAAATATGTGCAAGGATAGAAGTACATTGCTCATTCAGCTGCTGAAGGAGAGAGGGAGAGAAGGAGAGTTTACATGATATAAAACAGGGTCACACATTCATTCTCATTACAGAGACTAACTTGGACTTCATCTCATGTGAAGTACCATAACAGACCTTTAGACTCTAAACTATAAAACAGCAACAACCAACAACAAAAACTAAAAAACAGCCTAGCTCTGCAGTCGCCACCCTGACTGGTATGTGTGTGTAATCTCCATTTGAAAAATATTTAATGCCACAAACTACTTTTTTTTATCTTGTAAGAGACATGAAAGCCTCTGATCTTTCTTCTGTGGTTTTCACTGCCTTGAACTTGTTACCACATGTTTTCCCACACACATTATCGGTCTCAGGAATATGGCCTTTTTGACCCACTAGGGGGCCCCAGGTCATAACTGTACTGTAGTCTATGTAAGGGCACCACCAGGATGTTCTCAAAACCAGAACCTTAGGAGTCTTGTGTTAGTAATTAAGTTGTTTTGTAAAATTTACATAGAAATACGCCTGGTGTGAACACTGCTGTGTGTTGTATCCCACAACAAACTACAAAACATGTCACTATATGTAACAAAGCAATCCAGGCTCAAAGGTCCACTGCATCTCACTGTATTCTTCAGCAAATTAAAGCCAGCTCAGGTGTCATCATGTGATCTAAGTGTGAAACTTTAGTTATGTGTTATATGCATATGTGTGAATGGGGATGGACTCCACGGAATGCTTCTGGTGGTCCCTGCTGAGTAAGCCGTGTCTTACATTCCTCCTTACTCACAACTTTGTGTAGGAGGGCCCACTGACATAAACGAGTGGCCAAAGACCATCCCTCACTCTGATCTCTGAACATAAGTGACATCATGTGACACCTGAACCAGCTCTTGCTGATGAAGACTGTGAAATGTGGTTGATGTGAATGTCCATCACTACGTCTATGCAGTACGTATCTAATGTTTATATTTTTCAAACATTGCCAGTTTAATTATTCCCAGACTACTAACCCGGCAAAATGGGTAACTGCCCAGACACCTAAAGGCCAAAGGGTGACCAGATCCCACAAACCAGATACGGGACAAAGAGTATGTTTGTGTGGGACAATGTGGGACACATTACCAATGCTTTGATATGTCTAACTATCTAACTATCTCTGTTCCCCTTTAGCTCATAAGATCTTCAATTCAGTAGCACACAATAAACCATTCAGGTCACAGGTTAGGCCTTAGCATGCAAAGGACTTTCCCAACTTCGACGCTACAGCAGGCGTAAAAGCAAGCTGCAGTTTCACAGTTGTTATTGTGCAACAGTCTGCGGTAGTGGCCTTCCACCGGTTTCACCCAGTTAAGACTAGTTTCCCAGTCTTTCCTTGTGGTAGTTTACATCATATTAAATCTGCATAATTTGTGACTTTGTGGTGACCAGCAATTTTCCACGATGGGCGTGGCTAGTAAAGAGACAGATTAACCTGCACTTGACCTACATGGGTGCAGTTTGATTAACATCAAACACACCCCCATGATGACAGCCTGCCCTGCTTTCATCACAACCACCAGATAAATATCAGATCTCAGAATAGCGTCTGTCCTGCAGCGGTTTGACTTGTGAAAACTAGAGCCAATCAATATGTGGAATATCGTCTCAATATGTGGACAATGGACCTTTTTCACTGTGGCCATTCTGACATGAAATAGTAAGGTTAACACAGGTGTTACTAATGATACTAATTAAGGCTCTGTTCCATTTATTGTAGCAGAACCTTTCCAGTGAGTCAACATGCACTTTAGTAGCACCCTGAAACGGTTTGACCCGAATGGAGTGGAACCTCAATAAGTATCATTAATAACATCTGTGTGGCTGTGTATTCTGTGAATCTGGTTTTAAGAGTTAGTATCAAGATAGAGGCTTTACAATTCAATATAGATTTCTTAAAACTTATTTTAGGAAATCTATACCGGTGCTCCAAAACAAAAGTATAAAGAACCCACCACCATATCCATAAATTAATTTATTATTTATCATAAATGTGTGCATCTGAGTAAATTTTTTTTAATTTTTATGCAACCAGAACAGTGGGATCTGCCTTTGTATCCATCACAGCCCCTGTAACATTAACATCAGATCCCTCAGTACACATTAACAGCACTGATATCTAGATGTTGAGGGTTTAAACACAAAAATCAATAGGCTACAGCGTTTTTGAGAATTGGTACAATATCACAAAACAAACAAAACCCATAGTGTTTACCTTACTACTTCCTGTCTAAATGGATTAAAATAATAAGAATAAGAATAAGAATAACTTTATTTGTATAGCACTTTTTAAAAACATGGTTTACAAAGTGCTTTGACAGAACACAGCAAGAATACAATTTAC
>NW_023340246.1:11282303-11282866 GCF_004916995.1 Morone saxatilis
TTGGAGCTCGGTGTTAAGCTGGTTGGCTGGCAGGGGCTGGTTGGTCGGTCGGTTGAGGGTAGCCATGGCTCGACTCGCTGCGCTACTGCTGTTACCGGTTCTTATTGAATCTGTATTCTCCATTTCTTTCTTTTTACCGGTCAACTCGAGGAAGTGCTTACGAGAGGAGATCCACAAAGACGTGCTCGTCACGGGGGAGTATGAAATAAGCGAACAGGCGAACACCAAAACTAACCTGAAGGTGAGCACAGAGCTGCGGCGGGCTCACACTGCTCGTATGGAGGCCGACATGGCTCCAGTCTGTCCACGTCTGTGTCGAGTTAGGCTCGCTGTTGCAATGGAAACGCGTAGCTTGTGTTGAAGACGGTCCAAAGACGGGCTAAAGACAGTCTGAGCTGTCGAGCGCGGCGGGAGCGTGTGACAACTGTTGTTAGCATTGCAGCTAAACTAGGCCCCGAAAAAAAAACTCGTCTTCCTGGTTTTACTAGCTCAGTCGCTAGCTGGGCTAACGTCACATTATCGTTAATAATGCATTTTTAACACAGTCTCAAACTGCTCCCCCC
>NW_023340246.1:11282876-11287337 GCF_004916995.1 Morone saxatilis
AGTGAACAGCCACTGTGTCGACCACTGTGCGTGTTTATTTCACATGAGTCGTGTGCTATGTGCGGTGAAGTGATCCCATATGTGTCCTCGGCTCTGCTGCTGTTACACGTCAGTCTTACCGTCCATTCAACACAAAGCTAGCCGCATTAGCACATTAGCCATTTATAATGCATGTCAACGACAGCTTGTGTGTGCTGTTATTAAAATCAACGCGGTCTGAATATTCTCCTCGTGTGTGACACAGGAGCTTAAATCCTCGCATTGATTCCTGATAGTTGTGTTGGTAAATCAGGTCTTCGTGATTTAACAGCTGTCAAAATAAAGAGCACGATTAATGGTTTGGAGGTGATTATTAGTCTTGATGAGTGTTTATATCAGTTTTTTGCTGTCTGTCTGGGCTACAAGTAACTGTTGGTTTTATAATATAATTTAATCTGTTGATTACTTTTTCAATTAATAGATGACTATGAAATCCCCAAGAGCCATATGCAATCAGCTTAACCTCACCATCAAAGCACTCATGAGACAAATCCTCTCATTTTAGATGCTAGAACCAGAGATGATTGAATAACTATCAATATATGAGTCAACTCAACAGTACAGTTCATATGTGTGTCATTGTTTACTTTTGTAGATCACAGATTCCTCCAGTCACACTCTTTACTCCAAGGAAGATGCAACAAAAGGAAAGTTTGCGTTCACCACAGAGGACTATGACATGTTTGAGGTGTGCTTCGAGAGCAAGTCACCCATGGGTAAGTGTGTTAACCCCCAAAAGCAGGCAGCCCGCAGGCACAGCATTATAATTTATTGTGAGGAACGCTCACCGAAGGCAATGGCATTGTTTGTCACGGACACAAGAAGACGATTAGTTTGTGTTAATCTTTGGAACAAGAGCAAAGATCTGAGTGTTTATAATTAACATTGTGCTCCATGTTGTTTTTATAAATAAACACACAGTGACATTTAACCCTTTTAGTGGTATTTTTGTTGTTGTGATATAAACTAGATGGTTATGAAATTAGAGATGTGAATTTGTGAAAATGAAGGAATGATAAGAAGCTAATAATGATCCATTCAGAACAATGATAAATGAAGGTTTTTGCAATTATGGAACTAGACCAGGTCTATATAATTATGAGTCAACATCATTTAATTTGGTTAATTGCATATGATGGTAAAACTTTTTTTTTTAATCAGGGACTGGAAGAGTGCCTGACCAGCTGGTCAATCTGGACATGAAGCATGGTGTGGAGGCCAAAAACTATGAAGAGGTAAGTGTTAGCTCGCTTTTGTAGAATGATACCAATACTGCAGATAAAGAGCGCCTGCAGTTTGTAGAGTAGGTCAGTGGATGTAGATCACTGGTGTTGCAGCAGTGGTTTCACTACATATCTTCATTATTCCAGTTTGAAAAACTACAAAGGCACATGCTCGTTTTAGCTGATTGCCAGCAGCAGCAGGTGTTAGAGGGCCCCCAAATGTCCTATATACAACCCAAACCTTGAGTTGAAGTTCTCAGAATATGGTTCTGGACTGAATTGCTTGGTTAAATGTGCAGTACACTAATAGTCAAGATAAAGGCCCATTGTGAAACATTATAATGACGTCGAGGTGCCCCAGTATAGAAGAGGTTTATTTTACCTCCACATTATTCAAATTTTTTTTTTTTTTACATAGGCACACATCAGTGTACATCATCACTTCCATATCTTCGTAGTCCGTCTGAGAATGGATAGCGCTGTGGTTGCCTCAGGCAACACTTAAAAATAAGTGCAGAAGAGATAAAGCCCTGTGAGCTGAGAATCACCCCCCTGCCCACACATGCTGCAAGAACATGACGTTCTGTTCTGCTGCGGGATTGCGGAGGTGATTGTTCAGGGAGAGCTCAAGTGGGCATGCCTATCTGTGGGAAGGAGGGTGGAGCTGAAATTACACATGTATTCACCTACGTAGATGGGTGTGTTACTTCAGAACAAATTTGCAAGTAGTTCAGATGATGTCTTGGTATTTGGTTAATGTTCTGGAAGGATTTCCTGTCTGTTACACAATGTTCGAGAATGTTTACTTGGCAGATGTAAACCGCATGATCCAGTTTGTCTTTGTTCTCTGCTTATTTGAATCCATTTGCATGTTGCATATCTGGCAGATTTTACTTTTTGAGTCCCTAATGGGAAAACGTCCATGTCGGAGCCTGCTGCACAGTTTAAGGTTTGGTTCATTTATTCCACACCAAAAAGAAAGACAGAGGCATTGTTTCTGTTTAGTTTTGTCCCTTTAGACGACATACAGACTGCAGACATTGACAGTTATAAACATACGCCACATGGACTGACAGGTAATCTATTCATTGGGCAGTTTTAGTGACCTCTCCTCCATAATCGACAATCAACAGCAAGTCGTACTCAAAGAGCACAGGCAGAAATAGTTGTAATAATAATCATTATTGGCTCAGACTGCATCTTGCATTGTAAATTAAAAAAAAAAGACTTATCCTGCGCCACCGCACAGGAGGAAATGGTTGCCATAATCATCAGAGAAATCTTGTAAATTAGTTCTCTTTAGCAGTTAAATTTGTACACGTCACACATTCATATTACATATTCCTGTGATTGGTCCATTTTGTGTTTTCACCACAAACCAACCGAACCAGAGTTCGTTAAAGACACACCTTCTAAGGCGGTGCAGCTGTTTGCTTCACATGGCAGTTTTCTCACCTGCCTACAAGAGTAAATGAGCAAACACCATTTATTTAACTGGGTGTGCGCCCAGCCTAAGAGTGACACCTGCTGGACAAAGGTTATAATGACACTGTTCAAAGAGTAGTTCTAAGTTTGTTTGTTTTTCTACCATTGGCTTCTCAGGCATCAAGTTTCTGTGGTTGTAGCAGCTTCTGTTTTGTCCCTGCAGATTGCCAAGGTGGAGAAGCTGAAGCCTCTCGAGGTCGAGCTGAGGCGACTGGAGGACTTGTCAGAATCTATCGTAAATGACTTTGCTTACATGAAGAAGAGAGAGGAGGAGATGCGGGACACCAATGGTAAGAAAACTGCAATTAGTCATTTGCTGAAACGGCACACAAATGATCACAGGGAAAGGACAATTGATTAGTCCGTAAGTGGTAAACCTCAGTGAATGTACACGCTTGACAAGCCCAGCAGACACTGCTTAATAAGGTCAGAGTGTGGATTTGAACCCTGAACCCTGCAAAATGTCTGCCTTACTGGTTTCTGTTTGACATCCTGTTTGAGGGGGGGTTCATGACGCCTAATTAATTGCCTGAACAAACAACAAACAGGCTTTTAGATGAATTTTTGGCTGTCTCACAGTTTGAGCAGTTGCAGGATCCATTTTCCCCACATGGCTACTGTCAAAATATCTCTTACAGACTGTAGTGAGCTTGTTATTACTTGAGTAGTATTTGACATGTGTGATGTGAATCATTGTCTCAAATTGTTCTTATTTTAAATAATGAATATAAATGTTTCCATTATCCTTTTTAGTCACTGGTTGAGTTGCAGTTTCGTGTTTATTTCTAGCAGTTGGATCAATTTGCAGTCAAAAATACATCAGCGCTAATGCCAACCATACTTTACATTCATAGCCGTAGTGCACGGTAATCCTGCCTTTCTCTTGTTTTTTCAACTTTGTTGAGGACACAGTGTTCCTTGTTGTGTTTATTGGATTTGTGAATGGACAAAATGGCAATTCTGGCTGTGCAGAAAGGCCAATTTAAAACATGTAGTGACTCAATGTACAAGATTAGCTACATGAGTGTCAGGTTTTAATTAAAGGCCTAGTGTGTAACATTTAGAATGTGTAGGCAAAAATTGGATATAATCATAGTTATGTTTTCATTAGTCTATAATCACCTGAAAATAAGAATCATTTTATTTTTTTGTTACCTCAGAATGAATGTTTTTATCCAGAGAAGGTCCTCTTTCACAGACACTGCCATGTTAAGCCACCATGTTTCTACAGTAGCCCCGAACAGACAATCCAAACACTGACTCTAGATAGGACCTTTGGCGTTTTCCGCTGCCACTGTTGTTTCTCATATGTGCTTGAAGAGTAAAGTTGTCTCTTTTTTTTTGTTGGTTAATTAATTGTTTAAAAGAAGTCACTGACTACCCCTCTGCTTTTTCATCACTCTCCAGAGTCCACCAACACACGTGTGCTGTACTTCAGCATATTCTCCATGTGCTGTCTCATTGGGCTGGCTACATGGCAGGTCTTCTACTTGCGGCGCTTCTTCAAGGCAAAGAAGCTGATCGAGTAGAGCGGCCCCTAGCTCCTGACCTCGGGGGAAGCTGCCTGCCAGTCAGCCAACACATCCCAACATCCACCCTCTTTGGACTAGCTTCAGCAAACAACAGCAAGTGGGGTTGAGGGGCTCAAATTCTAGTTTTCACAGCTGTAAGAGAAAAAGTACCAAGGTTGTCCTCTGAAAAACGATTCACCTGC
>NW_023340246.1:11287351-11287827 GCF_004916995.1 Morone saxatilis
CTTATTTAGTGGTTTGAAACATAAAAAGCGCTGTAGGGAGAAATGCACTGTGAGACATGGGAGGCGTATGTCGCTGAGATACGTCCATCCCCATGCTACTTCACGTTTCTGTCTGCACTGTTTTGAATGTTGCAGCTTACTGAATAAGAACTTGTTCCTTTAATCAGTTGAACAGTGATGTTTGATTTTGAGCTCAGTATGAATGGATGTGCCATGAGCGAATGTCTTTTGCCCTTCTGTTGATGTACACATTCTTTGCCATGCCAAGCAAACTAGATCCTTGGTGCCCTTTTTATCAAGTGAAGGCTATTTGAAAAGTGGTTTGTTGTTACTTTGATAAGAAAATTGGCAACCACTTAACTTCTGTGTTATGTCACCTAATTTGCATACATGTTTGGTAGCTAAATTTAACCGTGTCTTTAGTTTGTTTTCATATTGTAAATGCTACTTAGTTGCTTTTACAGGCATTTTTTTTT
>NW_023340246.1:11287852-11302511 GCF_004916995.1 Morone saxatilis
CCTCATGAATGCTTCTTGTCCTTCCAGGTGGACTTGAAAATGTAATTGCATCGAGTTGCATTGTTTCTTCCCGTACTAGGATTACTGTTAACTTCCGGCTCTACACGTGCCTCAGTCAGGCTTCCTTAAATCGTTTACAGTTTTTTTGAGTACAAAATGCGCAGAGCGCGCCAGGATTTGTAACCAGAAGCCAGCCGGTCGTGGGGTTCCCAGCATTATCTCCTGTTCTGGGGGGATCCCTGAGTTGTCTTCCTTGTAAATTCAGAATCGAAGGTGTAAGAGTGTTACTGGATTTCATATAAGCACTTTATGACGCGCCGCTGCAGTTGCATTTCAGAGTCTCATTGTTCCTCCTTCCCACTCCTCGGCGTACCTGTCACTCCTCAATCTATAATACTGTTTTCCATGTTGCTCTAACTGCAGAAACTAAAGGTGGACTGTGCCTTTGAGTGTTTTAGCCCAACATTGTGGAGATAGCTCTCCCCCAAATCATCTCAGATGTTGCTGAAGAGCGGTGACTTTTTGTAAGCCAGCCTTTTAAAACCACTTCTTCATGCAGAACGCCTTTATATAGATCTTCCTTTTGTTTTTTTTGTGTCGATCTGTCGTTCTCTTTCTATTAATTGAATCTTTCCCTCTTGGTTTGTATCTTCCTTGATCTTTGTAGTTTACATGTGCTCCTCTAGTAGTATTGTTTGATTGGGTATGGTTATGGCATGTACATATGTAGTATGTTATACGTATATAGTATTAGACCCGATATGTGATGTTTGTGTGTTTGTTTTATTTGTGTGGTTGTAAAGCACTTTTGTAAACTCGTGTTAAAAAAGATTTGATCTGTGGTTTCTGGTGGGGATGAGTTTCTTCTAGTGAAAGTGAAGCAACTGTTCAAATGAAAGGAGAAAGCGACAGAAGACACAGAGCGCGCCGTCCCTAGGGATGGACAATAGATGTTGTAGGTTCATTGGGCCAAAAAGTTATCTGAAAGGTTGTTAAAGCTGGTGTGTGTATAGAAGTTAAACATTTCTTCTGTGTGATGTATTGGTGTGAAAATGTGTTGGTATCTGATTGTTGGCTGATCTGGCTGTGTTGGAAACCCGACTGACAGATTATTTACATCGCTCACATTAAAAAGAGATCATCATTCTTCCGCCTCGTGCTTTTTCTACCAACGTGCTGGTTTTGCAGAGCATAAAGTGACATCACCCGGTCGGTGCTTTTCACCCCAACGCATGAAGCTCGCTGAATTAAGATTTCCTGGGTGTTTTTCTACAGGGTTTGCCTAAGAGATAAGGATGAATTAGCGTATAACTTTTACATTGTGTTTAACAATGTCTCAGGGGTGATAGAAAAGACCGTGGGAGTTTATCTTGTTTTCCGGCTCTGGTTGTTGCTGCAAAGAGCCAGAAAAAAAGACCCCACACAGGGTCCAGCTTGTGTCTAACTTGACGTTCTGCATGTTAACCAAATAGTGCCTTACATGTCAAAGGGGATGTGGGGGGTCTCTTGGCCCCCGCCCCCCCCCCCCCCCAGAAACAGTGTGATACATGGACTGTGTTGACCTTTTTTAAAGGTTAAAACATGTTCAGTGAGGGTTCAAAATCACTTTGGGTCAGAGGTTATCCTGTGTTTAGAGTTTGTGGCGGAGGGTAAACAGGTCTTTAAAATTGACAATGAGTGAAAATAGTAAATAAAAGCTGGGTAAAACTGGCTGTTTAGGGGGCTGGTACGGATCCAGGATTGTGATTACAGATGTTCTTGTTAGTCAGGTTGGGTCTGTTGAAAAGGGCAGAAAAACCACAGAGGACCCAGTCCTGCGTTAATACTTGACTTCATGTTCACAGCAGAATGAAAAAATCGCCACGCAGGTTGGTGTTGTTTTTGGTTTTTCCACAGGTTGTGAGTAGATTGTGTTTATTCAAGGTGAAATGTTGTCCCTTCTGAGGGTTGATGAGCACGAGGATTGCGTTATGAGATTTGGTTAGATTGTATTTCACACTGAGTAATGTTTGTTTTTGTTGACAGATTACAAAGTTCAAAACACTCTGGGATTGATTATAAAGTCTAAGTTTTTTTGTAGAATGGTTCTTTTCACAGACTGAGTTTCTGTTGAGTTGTGTTTGATTTCATAATCAAAACTCTGTTATTCCCTCAAGGTGTGTGTTTCCCCCCCGGTGTCAGTGGATGTAGTGTGGTGTAAGTTGACACATAAAGATGCTGTTTGTGTGTTAAATTGTTGTGACACTGAAGAAGGTTCTTTATAAGCTGTACATCACGGTGGTGTAAGAGTGTCAGCTCAAGCAGATCAAGCTGATTTATGATGACATTGTGCAAATCAGACAATAAAAAAGGCTTTTGCAGGTGAGAGTGTTCAATCCAGGATAACCTTCATCAACGCAGGCTGACCGGTTTGGTTTTACGCCCGCACGGCGATGGGACGTCAGCATGTAGTCCAAGCTCAAAAACGCCCTGTGAGCTCGTGGGAGTCTGTCGCCGGGTGCGGTGGGCTGCGCGCCTTGTTAATCAAGCTACCGGGAGGCTGAGGGCTTGGCGGATCGTTTAGCTTCAGGAAAGGCTCTGAGGCTGCCAAGCGGACATATGCCGGATCGGGTGTGCCGCACTAAGTTTCGGGGTATCGATTAGTGTGCGTGCTCCTGGGAGCCCGGTGACCAGCCAGGGTCGTCTGCAAGGAGGGGTGCCACCGGCCCAGGTCGGAAACGGAGCAGGTCAAAGCCCCCGCGTGCCGCTCAGTAGTGGAATCGCGGCCGCTGGGTGAATAGACGCTGTAGTGCAGGCCTGAGTAAGTACCGCGGGACCGCAGTCTTTTTACACTCACAATAAACTGCTCTCACGTACACAGCGAGCACTCGGACGACATTAAGCATCTTGTGACACCCTCTGCAGCTTCATCACATCACTCTTGCATCTTTCTGTATCCCCATCAAACACCTGTGCGACAAAAGCTGGCTGCTCTGCGTCGTCCTACACCGCCTTCCCGCGCTGGAGGACCACCTGGCAACTACATCCTGCCGTTCCACTTGATAGATTACGCAAACGGGTTGGCATTTCTGGGTTACAGCCCTTAAACTGGGTTTCGGAATGTGCGCTGTTTGACTGAATGTGTAGAGATTCCGTGTTAATGTCTGCGCATTAATAGATCATGTTGCTCCGTCCGAGCTGTGTGGTGGGGTCCTCAGGGTGTCGGGTCTCGGTCCAGTTATTTTCTCCCTGTACGTGCTTCCTCTCGCAATTGTATTAAAGTTTCAGGAACATTCCCAGAATAACTCCTTACATACAGCACGATACTTCGTCAAAAGAAACACAAATGACACTGTATCAATCATTTTATTTAATTTATTTGTTAATTAAACTGGTTAAAGTTCATGGTCTTCTGGGTGGTAAAGTTCGCTCATCAGTCGGTAGATGTATGACGGTGCGTGTCCTCCAATGTTAGAGATGAACAGCGTGATGAGCTCAGGTGGCACATAGTCAAACACTGGACAGTGCACGTTCACCTTTGAGAGAATCTCACCTGAAATACAAAAAAGTGAATAAGTCAGAGGAACACTTATTTTAAAAGGCTTCAAAGTTGCTGTTTAAAAGATGAAGATAAAGTAACAAGCGTTTTGTTAGGATTGTTACCTTCGGTGAAAGGAAGAACCTCATGTGGAGAGACAAACTTATGGAAGGTATCTTCTTCATTTGGGAACTACAGACACAAAATAGTTATTATCAATTGTTGTCTGCAGAAATGATAGAAATCTGGCTAATTAGTGAGTCTTCTTACCTGAGGTGAGAGCTTGAACATGGGAGCACAAACTATCAGAGGTGTGGAGTGGTGCTTGGCTGCGAGGGCCAGAGTGTGCGTCCCGTTGACGGCCCTCAGCCCTCCGTTCGCCAGAACTGTCTGTGTACCAATGATGACCTGAGGGGAGAGAGATCGCCACACAGGTTGACCCAAATGCTTTAACATTGTTTTACAAAGTCGTCTGTGATGTCAAAAAACTGTAAAAAGTTAATAAAACTACTTTGAACAACAACAAAAAAAAACAAACACCTTATTAACACGAGACATGACTGCAAATATGGCAGCGTCTGTGATCACGGTCGTTTCGATGCCAGCTTCTGAGAGACTCGTTGCCATCTTATGTCCCTGGTGGGAGGAGAACAAAGAGGATAGAAATTATAACAATCTTTATAGCAACACCAAATTTTCTTGTTTTTCCTGCAAGAACGTAATAATTTCTTGCATCTTTGACGTGTTCCAGCTACCTGGCAGAAGGGGGCGCACTCCGCCACTATGACATGGAACTTTCGCTTGCGTGCGGCGTCTTTGAGGAAGGACTCGACGGTGCGAGAACGGCCAATAGTCATGATGACCTCGTTAGAGTGAATGTGCTCCAGAGCCTGCATCGCAATGTTGTCAGTTGTTCCCTCTGAAAAAGGAGAACAAAAAACCCTCACAGAATAGAGACAGACGTTGACGAGTGTCTAACACCAGCTGCTGGATGAATAAATGACCTGACAGTTAAAAGGAGAAAGTACCCAGCTCGGTCAGCAGCTCATTGATGGCTTCGATGACGTTCGCTTTGAGGGCGGCGAAATGCTGTCTGAAGTTCTCCTCGCTGAGTCCCCCAGAGGTCAGCAGCTTGTGGAGAGACTCCTGCTGGTCTGTCTCCTCACTGCTACCTCGAGATCTGCAGAAAACAACCGAACAAACTCACAGAAAGTGGGAAAAGCTGAGACATTGTTTCTGAAACAAAAGTTTTTATTTATTTAAAAGGTGACAGCATTTGCTATTTGCTGTGATTTGGCACCCCCAGTTGTAATACCACTGTCATAAATATGGACAGCTGCATTTGTGTGTTTTCTTTTATTACATTACTCTTGATGCTATGATATACTTACTACTACTACTATTCACTCTATTAGGACTTAGTGCAGCGTCAAAATGGTTTTAAGGGCTGTTATCTTAAGGTAGATAAAGTAGTAGAGGTCTTGGTGATACAGGTACCATCAAGGAATTTTAGAACGAATTTTAAAAATCTTCACAAAAGAAATACTGAAGGTACCACATTTGCAATTCTGCTGTCAAGCTTACTGATCTTTGGTTTTGTGATAGTTTCTGAAAATAACAGGAACAAGAACCGAATTATTATTTACAGGTTTAAATTGAGCTGTTCTATAATGAGTACCAAATTGAATAGTTAATTCCAGGAAACTTCCTTGAAATTATTTGGGAATCAACTAAGTTGCTTTCACATTATCTGAAGAAACAATCAAGTTACTAATAGATTACATTGATTCATTGAAGAGTCATGGAGGCCAATAAAACCAAATCCAGACAGGATGTAACCAATAATAAAAGTAATAAAATAATAGGTACTGCTTTGATTATACGACTGGCTGTAAAGTACCAGATCAGCATTCATAATATTTATGGTCCATGTGAGTCTTTATACTCAGGGAACTTAATCTATAACCTTTAAAAGTCAGTGACTAGTTTCAGAAGCATTCATGCTCCTCACCTGGCATATTCCTCTCTGATGATCTTCAGCACCCGTCTGATCATGTTACCAACAGTGGTCTCCGATGGCTGGGCGGCAGTCATTCTTCTCCCCTCTTTCCGAATTATTTCCATCAGATCGCCTGAAACAGAGAACATTTTAGTGGAAATGGGAAATGCTAAAGCTAGTGAGAATCCACTGTTATATATATAATCACATCTCCAACCTGAAAAGCAAAGCCAAAGTGATGCACCACTGTTTCTCTTTTCTATTTATTATTCATTCTATTACTTGGAAAGTGTACCATTTGTAATGTAATAACACAGATGCAAGTTTAATACAGTTTAGTACAGTCTGACATTTTATGGTACCCTGTATTCACATTCAGTTTTACTCTCTCAACTTGTGTAAACTATATATATATATGGATTTATTTTACTATACATGACAGCATATTAACCATAAAACGACCCCTGAACCAAGTCTGCTTGCTCTTCATTAGAAACGTGTCTCTTTAAACACCATCTCCATGTGTAAAATTCACTAATAGTTACAACACAGTACCAAACTATTACCACACTGACAGCTGACTCCAGTCCACACTGTTCAGCTACAACGACAGCTGTCATACTGCTTATCTTCACAGCTGTAACGCCAGAGTTAAACTGTAAATGAACACAAAAACAAAGAGTATTCAGCCTGAAGCACCTGCGCTGCTCCACCGCGCCTGGGCTGTGATTCTGCGGAGCAGGGCGGTCGTCTCTCGGGCTGTCTCCGCCGAGCCCCGCAGCGGCCCCGTCCCGCTCCCTCCGCGCTTCAGGTCGGACAGAAACGCTTCAATCCTCTCCGTCAGGTCTGTCTCTTTGTCCGGGCCCGGCATAGTTGTTATAAAACGGTGCTGCTGTCAGGGTGAACACTAGGAAACTATGTTTCTAACATGAGAATGTTTTGACACGGAAGTGGCTCCGGAGTACATCCGGGTTACTGTGACTGCGCTTTCATCTGATTGGTTGGCCGCTCCACGAGCTGTTGCGTCAAGTTTGTGGTGCGTTAGCAACCAACTGCAGTCCGACAAGAAACTGTGAACGTGGTCGTTTTAAAGTGTTTTATAACCACATAGGAGGAGATTAAAATGTTTTTATATCAACGTGTTTATAGCGTGGGTGTGTGTGTTGTATTTGTTAGGTGTTTTTTACCGGAACAATCTAGTCTAACTAGAGATTGGTGTAATGTCAGATCCTGTGTCCCCTTCACTGTCCGTTTCCTTTCGTTGGTTGCCCGGAAATTGCCTGTGAGAAAAACTTTAACCCAAATTAAACTGATTACATTTCTTTTTATATATATATATATAATCTCAGATATGTTTTAATTATTTTTTTTGTTTTAATGTGTTGTTTTTTTTGTATTTTGTATGGAAAAGTCAGTGAGAGTGAGAGGATTTTTTTTATTAATTTACTTACATGGACAACATTAAAAACACTACATTTGATTCAATATATATCATATTAGAATGAATTACTGAAATGTTTAAAAATCACAAGGTAAACAGCCTACAGGTATAGTATAAACTTGTAGTACAGTATGTTTGTTTCCCACTATAGTACAAAGCACAGCCTCACTTTTTCCCCTATCCATTTGTTGTAACACTGTTCATGTTCCTCCACTTCACCAGATTTAAGTCTCAAGTTCCTCTGGGGTGTAAAAAGGAAATTAGCGGTTTTGATGCATACTGTAGTCCCACAATGTCAATGTCAATGTCATTGATGAATTTTCAGCCTTGAATATATGTGGTTTATCTGCTTGATTTCTAACCCAGGATGACATCTGAAGCACTCCAATCTCTGGAAGGAGATCACTGAAAGTCAGATTGTGGCTGTCCAGGGTCAGAGTAGAGGTTTGAGGTTTGGTTGAATACTTAGATGGTGGCTCCCTGGTTTGTTATGAGAAGGTGAGCTCATCACAAGATAGTAGTATTGATGAAATAGTCTCATACAGTGCTGTAACAGATAAGGTCAAGTGAGCAACTATCACTTTATGGTCTGTCAAATCCAATGATTTCCACTGGTGAATTAAGAAGGTAAGAGGACAGTCTGTCCTTCGTAGTCAAGGTCTGATTTTAATGGTCACTTATGATGGATTTTTTTTTCTGCCTGGGTGATAATTGTTATGTATGCTTATGAGCTTATCTTGACCCAGAATGTCCAAAACCTGCCTTAAATCGAATGAGAAATGACACATAACACTGGTAACGAACACATACAGAGTCTCTGTATTGTTCAAGAGTAATAACATTACTCACCTTTCACTGTCGAGCTTTGATGACTTATGAGAGCCATAATCAGCTCCTGTACTGGAAATGCTTTTAGTTGTTTGTTTGGGAGGGATGTACTCCATCTTTGATGACATTTAGCTCTTGTTGCTATGGAGTCTGAATGCACTTATTGGAAGTTGCTTTGGGTAAAAGCATCTTCAAATGAATGTAATGACTCTATCCGGTCTTCAAAGTGCACCAAGGATGTAAACAGCAGTGGTCATGTGACCATTGACAGTAAAGGTAAATCTGCTCAAATCTCATCAGGAGAAGTTGTTTACAAACATAACTCAATTGATAATATAAAATTATAAATTAAAATGTATTATTAAATGTATATAATAAAAGTAAATGTACAGTCTGATAAGTCGTATTGGCCACTATTATGACCAGCAGAGCAACTAATACTTAATTTGAATGTGGAGGTGAATATTTGTTACTTTTATAGCCTTATTATAATGCTGAGGTTATAGTGCTGTTTTTCGCGGAGGCAATTTCCAACTCAGGACTGTGCTATTACAGTATTCAAGTCAAAAACCATCTTTCAGAGCCCATACATTAGCACTGCAAGTGGGAAATACATGTTAGACTACACCATAACTAATGTAAATCCATCCAATATTTTATTGAATAAAAGCCCAACACAAATTTACAAAATTTATCAGTCAACATAAAAATCATTGATTGCGCACAATGCGCATGTTCATTGTTAAAAATGTATCCATGACAGATGCCTCAATTAATCCCTGTCAAAAACAATCTGAATATTTGCAACCACCCACATTCTCATGTAACCCAAGCCTCATAAGCATTTCTAAAGAAAAGAAGCACGCTGGATGGATCTGCAAGTACTGTAATTGGGAGGTGATACTGAAGTTACAAAAGATCATTAAATTTACCAGTGTGTAAAGAAAAAAGGTCGTATGATGGAAAGGATATTTCAGAAAAAGGTTTGGATACTTTACATTTTCTGTGAGGTCTTCCATCCACTGTACTCTGACAAGAGAAACTTGCACACAGTATCTGAATTGTACCACAGAAGTCAGGTGGTTAAATTACTCATAGCCATGTACATACAGTATAATGCTGCAACAAGGTTTTTGGTTTCTGGCTACTTTTGATTGGTGACAAACTAATATTCAGGTGTTCCAAAAACAAAACTAGAACGTGCAAGAGCTCATAGAAGTGACCTAATTTATAACTAAGAGAATATTTTACTCTGACAACTCACAACCCCCGCCCCGCCCCCCCCCCCCCCCCAGAAAACAAAAATGCCTGTAAAAGCAAATAAAGTGCAGTTAATACAAATATGAAAAACAAACTAAAACAGTACAACGGTATAAGTCACTGTTAGCTACACCCCTTGTATGAAATATCATCACCGGTACAATACCACAGAGTTACAACCAAAGTGGTAGCATTTTGCTTCTCAAAAACCCCCAGAGTAACAACCAACCCAGCTTTAGTCAAATGCTAAATCACATGATAACACAGGGCCACCAAGGGCATCTAGTTTGCTTCCATGCATGTGCAAAGATTGTGGCTACAGTCGAGAGACAGACAGGGCAAAGACTTCGGCTGCATGAGCGTCAGACTTATACTGTGCGTCAATCAAAGAGATCACTGGTATAACTGGTTAAAGAGGAACAAGTTTATATCTACCCAATATATCTCAGTAGCTTGCAAACTTCAAACCAGGCCAGGACTGATGCCTTGAAAGAAAAGTAGCATGGGGGAAATGGATCGTAATTTCTCGGAGCGTGACCCTCACCCCATGAGACCTTGTCTCACAGATAGCGATTTCATCCTGTACCGCAAGCGCTTTTGTAAATCCGTTGTTCAACAACACCCTTAGAATACCCAGCAAAAGTGGATCTGTTTTCCAGCGGCACAACCGACCCGCTTGGTCACCTTCTTCTTGCCCCCTTCCAGCTCGCAACACTAAGCAAATTGACAGCCCCATCACACCCCCACGTGCTGTTCGTGTGTGATGAAGCTTCGTCCCGAAACACATGACAGCACGAGGAAAGACAATGGTCCGGTGAACCTGTTGGCGCACCCGAACCCCAACAAACAACTCCAAATCGTGCGGCTCCTGGCCCCAACGGACCTGGCGGCCAGCTCTCCCCCAGCCGGTCAGAGCTCGGGGCCGTACCCGCTCGTCCCTGGTCAGCTTCTTTGCCTTTGCTGACCGCGCCGCCAGTCGAAGCGCCCTGTAGCCGCTCCCTGCGACAAGCCTCTGGAAGCTCTGCTGCCGTCTAAAGTAGCCTGCCCACGTGTAGTATGGTGGAAAAATTCTGGAGAGTGAAATTGCGAAATCCCGACAGCATAGGGTAGTCCAAGGTGCTTCCTTTCAAAACCCCCAACTTCCTTCCCCACACACACAAACAGCTGACACCCTTTTATCTTCAAGCACCTCATGTACACCCAACAGTTGCCCGCGGCAAACAGCCACAAGCGCCAAAACGTTTCAGGTCAAGTGTTGTTGTTGTTACGGGGGTAACTGTCGAAAACACATCACCCGCCCCCCCCCCGATTTCGCTCTCAGATTCTGTCACTAACCAATCGAGCTCGTGTCTGTGCCGAAGGCCTTCTCTGGAATCGCCCCACATTCCTTATACTGACATTCCACCCTCCGTCCGGTAACCCAACAAACACCTACACACCCTGAAATCATCTTATTTTCCTCCCGGTGGAAGCCTTATAGTCATGAACGACACTAACACTGCCAATCTCATTCAAAACTTTTTGCCTCAAGAAGCTTCTCACCCTGGTTGCCGAGCTGACCCATGCCGTTCTCTTCGAATCCCTGGCCAACTCCTTTGCAATAAACAATCTTGTCCCTTGACGTCTCCCATCACTTTTTAGTACTTTCCTTATCTGCCCATGCCGGAAATTGCTCTTCTGTACCTTCGCACTCATCCCATCGTACCCCAACCAACCCAGGAAACCACCTGTGCTCTTCTATGCCCCCCAAAGTTGCCCACGACACGCGCCCGCTTTCCTTCCGTGCACTACGGCTAATGCCGTGGCCAGTGACTCGGTTTCGCAAGGCACATTCGCGCTGCTGTTTTTTGCCTGCAACAACCTTCGTCATCACTGGCTCGAAGCGTACAAATGGCCACCCTGCCTACGACCGCTACCGTGCCTACACACCCGGCTCCTGCACCTCCATCCTCCTAACATAATTTCAACTTCTTTTAACCACTCAGAACCTGACTAATTGCGAACTGCATTCCCCCTTCCCCTGTCCGCCGGCTCCCTACTCCTGTCCGCTCACCGCTCAGCTCTCACGTCTCGTACAGACTAGCTTTCTCAATTTGACCTTGTCGCCAATGTGGGGGCTCTGGATCCTGCCATCACTGCCACTCCCAACACCTGTGAGCCCGCTCACTTCCTCTCCCGTGCTGTTATGTTGTATTATTCGGCCTATTCCTTTCAGGCGTTCTGCACCAACCCCTTCGCTGCCTCTCCCACCGGAAGATTTCCCCGCCTACGAGTCACAAGCGCCGCTTTGCGATGGTTCCGGTTCTCAGTCCCCTCTGACTCCTAATCTGTTTGCGCAGTGTCTGCCCCACTCACCCTTGTGGGATCGTCCACGCAGTCGTGCCCAAATGTCTCCTGAGCGTCTTTACCACATGACGCGTAACTTCATTTGTGCTTTCCCTGGCTGCCAATTTGGTTTGTGCACGTTTCAGCACAACTGCCCATCATTGCGTTTTCTTCCACTTTAAGGGCCCCAATGTCCGCATCCTTCCTCCTCTTCTACTTCTTTCCTGTCGCCCTCCACTTTGCGCTCGATTTCGCCAGCCTCAGTCGCCTCCGCATCGCAACCTCGCCAGCCGAGGGTTCCGCGGGACCTTATCTCTAGCGCTTGGTCAATCTGCCCCCGGAAAACCCAAAATCAGCGCTGAACAACCACCAAGAAACCCTCTGAATAGCCTGGACCCAAACCAA
This sequence comes from Morone saxatilis, assembly GCF_004916995.1. Lineage (NCBI taxonomy): Eukaryota > Metazoa > Chordata > Actinopteri > Moronidae > Morone > Morone saxatilis. Next base: position 11,299,628 of record NW_023340246.1, read on the forward strand.
ATGATCGCCAACCACCAAAACCACCTTAGAACTACCTTTTGAGACCAAAGATCAAATAACAGCTAAACCCGTTGTTCCGGTGTCCCCATCTCTGAGTCTGCGCGGCCGCCGGCAACCAGTTAAATCATAATGGTGTTTGCTCAAATACAAACTTACTCTTGTAAGCAGGTGACGACTACTGCCGGCTGTGTGAAAAGCACAGCTGATGCCCTATAATAAGAAAAGGTGTGTCCTTTAAACGAAACTCTTCCTGGTTCGCGGCTTTGGGAGTTTGTTGAAAAAAAAATGGACTCCAAATGCTAAACTGTAAATGTGAAATGGGAGGTGTACCATAAATTTAAATTGTAAAAAAAAATAAAAGAGTGACTAATCCTTTTACCAAAAGAACAGTTTCTCTGACATGATTCCTTAATGGGGCCAAACCTTTCCTTCCTGTGCCAACAGCGGTGGACGCACAGAAGGATGTCTTGTTTTTCTTGACATTTTTATTAGCATACCTGAGCCAAATGTCGCGTCTGAGTTACGCTCCAATAAAACTGTATTAAACGTTCTATTCTACCTACTACAAACTATTACCCCTGCACCCCTGTGTCCTTATGTGTACTGCTTAAAGTATCTATCTATAAAAATGGTCGTTGATTTCGAAACAAATGTGTGGACTAGTCTTAAACAAGAAAAGGCTCCAAACGTCGATCGCTAAATAAAAGCCATGTCTCAATTGAAACGCTATGCGCTTCACCTTGGCCATGTCTCAAACACCCCTTTTGGGCGTTAATGTATATATAAAATCCTTCCAAATCCTGCAAAAGTCCATGGTGCGGATAATTGTAAGTCACTGTTTAAAAACCAATGCGATCCTAGGTCTGCCAATTAATGAATCACCTAAAAAAAATATACAGTTGTCTTTTCCTTTATATTGTGACCTGTGCCCACCCCCTTGTCAGGGTAAATAAACGCATTCCCTTTAAATTAGACAAACACCAAACTAAGAAATTTCTATAAACTAAACTGTAGTAGCCCAAGGCATTACGTCCTCCACTTTTGGAATGGTCGATACTTGTGCCTTCTCTATCTATAATAAATGTGCTATAAGATGTGAGCTGATGTGCAACAGCCTTCCTGTTGTATTCTAATGATAATGTCCAAACACCGAGCTAAGCTGAAAAGAGAAAGTTCGAGAAATCCGAATGTATAAAGCGAGCGTGAAAGCAGCAGCCACTAATAAATGTAGTAGAAAGAGAGATGTCTGTGAAATAAAAAGCTAAACACCAGGTATGTCATTCTGAGAGTACGTCTGCCGCTCCCCGTACGCGTTACAAAGAAGGCGACTTTCCGCAAATATGAACTGTTGATGGTAAAAGTCCGCAGATGAGCATCGGGATCCCTTTGGCACGGTACAAGCTTAAACAACTGGCTATTGCCATGAAAAATACCACAGATCATGGACGCACACTAGCAACCTTACTAATAGCAAATTTAATTAAGATGTCATGGAGCCATATATAACTGACTCACGAGGAGCCTACAGACTTAAAGGTGAGTTCTGCGGTGCATGAGTTAGCGGAGGTATGGACTCCAACTCGGCTCCTTGCCGCACAGATGGCCTGCACCACTTGAGGAAATCCCCCTGCAGCATTCCCCTCCGCCACAACTCCCGCCCGCAGCAAGCCAGAACTACGTGTCCAGGTTGTTGCAGCGAAACCCTGTTGGGAACCCAACGGAGGAGTGCAGCTTCTAGCTCATCTACAAAGTTGGCTGTATCTCTTCTGCCCTGGTTTTTTCAGCACGTGTAGCTGAGCCCTACCCGCGCCCAAAACGCTGCCATTCTCGACCAGAAGGGCGCTGCGAAAATCCATGGCAGCGTGGACCCAAGTGCTCTGCACCCTTCACCACCTGCCTGTAGTGCTAAATGTCCACCCACCCCACACCCAAATTTGGCTAACACCATGTGGCCTGGGGTAAAACTAACTCTGACATCTCAATACGGGCCACTCGAAACGTCCCATCGCGTAATACACAGATGTTTCAAACAACCTTGCGGCCTTTAATCTTGCCTATTAAGTGTAGCTCGCCAATCTTTCAGCCAAACACGCAAAAATTCCAGTCCAGACATAAATTCGTGGACACTTCAATCCGCACAAGGTATTGGGCTTGTAGTCTACCGGACATTGTCGAGGAGACGGACCCCTCCGTTTCAAAATTCACACCATCCTGACTGCTCTGGTAAAAGGAGGAGGAACTTGACCAAAAGAGAAACTTTATCGCTCCGCTTGTAACGTCTCTTTACAAACAACTTGACTTCGCAATATAACTGACAGTAATTGCCAACCCAGAATTTAGGCTCGCTTGATTAGTATGAGTCTCTCACACCTTGCCATGGCTAAAGCAACCACCAGAGCAATGTTTCAGATTCTTCACTGTGTTTACTTGTCACACAATCTAACACCCTAAAACACTGAGCTGGGAGACCGCCTTGTGTATTATATGTCCTGTTGAGTAACACGAATTGGTTATAACCATCAAAGAATCTACGTATTAGAACGCTGAGATACTACATAAAACTATACTCTTATCGAGTGTGGCCTCCACCCTTGCTTCAAAACGTGTCCAAGTACGTTGAAACCCGCGCTGGTCAGGCAGCTGGCTTCAGTCCCTGAAAATTCAACACACACAAAAAAACAGTTTCGTCCGACTTTAATGCCGTGCTCAACCGCCACTTACAAACCTGAGATGTGGCCTAACATCCCGTTAATAATCTGCTACTCAGGTCCTAGTTATCGATATGCCAAACCAACAAAACCGTTCAACATTCTGTTCAATCTGTCTGGAATGGCGCCGCTCAAATTATTCAGCTATCGTTGAATCTTCCCTTCCCTCTTCACAT
>NW_023340246.1:11302611-11305224 GCF_004916995.1 Morone saxatilis
TTGATGAAGGTTGATAAAGCCTCAAAACTAAAACGGGCCCTAATTAGGAAGCATTAGCCTACATCGTATTTACATAGGCAACCACACTGTGAAATATATTTATCTAACTGGTCTTTTATACTAAAGTTTTTCTTTTCTCTCTCTTTTTTATTATTGCATTTATATATTTATTTTGTATATACTGCCTCACCCTAAATTCCTGCTGTGCTATGTGCCATTGCAACGACATTTCTTTTTGATGCAAATCCAAATGACAAATAAAGTCTGTCTAAGTCTAAGTCTATCATCTCATCATGAGATACTAACATGTTTTAACTGACTGACAGTTTCCCTGAAACCAATACACTGTCAAATCTATAAGTAGCTCTCATGTCTTCAAACCTCGGGGATAAAACATTTCACCACCAACATCATAGCCACATTCCCACTGAATGTAGATTTGAGGTCCAAATATAGTTATTTTACATCAACACATTCACTATTCCTGATACAACTCACCCTCTAAATGTTGACTATATCAGTGATTTTGGATACAGCTTCAGCAAAGTGAACATGTGTGGGTTTTTTAAATTGTGCAGCTTCACAACTATAGAGGCATGTAAGCTCAACTCTGATCTAATATATTCTGTTTTTAGTCCATTCCAATGTGGACTAATGTGTCCTTTTGCCTGTTCGTATCAACCTTGATCACTTACACTCACTCGTGAGTCTCGCGTCAGGACACTGTCATTAGGAGAGGCAAAATAAATGTTAAAAATTAAGTTATTGAGAACACAAAATTAACATCCAGAAAATAATACGACTACATAATAGTGATGGCAGATTCTGTTTCTTTTTTTCTGTTGTTTTTTTTTTTTGTTTGTCTGGTTTCAGGCCGTGAAAGACCAAAGTCAGACCGGATATTTTCCTCTTCATGAGGCGATTCACCTCTGGTCTCACAAGAGAACACCATCCTCTCTATGGAACTTTCTGCTCAAAATTGTCCAGTTGTATTTTTGAGTGGGACCAGGATTACATCTGTTATCTAAAGAAAAGCCAAGAGGTCAGAGCTGAAGAAAAAGCATGCTGGTCTTGCTCCTACAGAAGCACAAGTTCTGGCCACCATCAGCTCCAATGAACTTGCCAAGCATTGCAGAAGGAGAAGAGATCAGGTTTACGCTTGATCAACCCTGACAGTATGACACGTGTGTGGGAGGTGCAACAGAAACACCTAAAATGCATCCAAGATCCACCCGGCGTACAACTGTATACCAAGCTTGGCTCAGGGTCACAAAAGGGGGACAAGGTCGTGGATGTCTTGAGGTGTGGCAGAGGGACATCATCTTTAGAGAGTTTTCATCACCACCAGTGCACCTTTACCCGGGTAAGGAGAAATGACATATCTTTAGCATGATTCATATCCTTTATGTATCTGTGATATAATTAGTCATCATTTTCTAGTCTCAAGTTTCTGAAAGAAGATTGCACACATAGGGGAATGTGTATAATAAATGTAGTTAATATTTCAATAATCTCAAACATTGAACTTTTACAAGGATAGAGATGTAATGCGATGCACACCCAGATGTAATGCTTGAGGGTGGTTCCAGATGGAACATGAATCGAGTCCATGAAGCTGTGGATTTGGGTGGTGCATCGCAAACTAAAATCTATGATGTCCGACCCGATGTCCAACGTCAATGCCTTCAGCAACAGAGTCCTCGGCCGTGCACTCTTGTCAGAGTTCGTTCCCCCAGGGAGACCAACTGGTAAGATACTCTAGGAGACATGATTCTCCTTGGGACACCTTTGGTGTAACCCATTCAACAAATAAACTCTTCTGTCTTTTCTCGCCCACTCTATGCAAACCTCTCTAATCTTCTGAATTAATTTTTCATAATACGTTATGGCAGGTGAACGTATTGCTGTGGAGTATTTGCTGGCTCAGTCTGACACAGGAGACCTGCTGAGTCCACCACAACACAGTGAACTTGGCGTCATCCTGCAAAAACCTGCAGGTCAAAGTTCAGGAGGAGTGTCCTAAGGATGTGACAGTAAGTGATGCAGCGGACATTCTCAGTTATAGCCCACCTGAAGCCCTTCAGTGTAATGACACTTGTGATTAAACCCTCTGACAATCCTTTTCTTCATGGTGACTCACCCAACACATCATCATCTCAGGTACCATTGCAAGATCTCATTGAACTTCTACAGGGAAAGTTATTAATTTGCACATCCTATGAAGGATGTGTTTCATTGTTAATAGTCTACATTGATCTTTTTGTGTTGCATACTTACAGAATAATTCATTTTAAACAGAGTCAATTTTATAATCAAGGATATTTTTCTCATTTTTTATTTCTCTCTCTCTCTCTCTCTCTTTCTCTCTCTCTCTCAAAAATTAACAGACCAGTTTCGTTGTAAGTGGTGTCTCTAGTGGACCCTGCACATCATCTCAGGTAATCTGACTGACTAATGACTCAGTTTCTCTCCTCTCCATAGTTTGCATGCTATCATGTCTCTTTCCTTCTGTGTTTGTCTCTCCTATTGGTGTGATGTGTTCCAAATCGAGGGTCTAAGGACAGAGGCTCTTCTATGTTCTATGTGATTGTAAATCTCTTTGGGGCAAATTGT
>NW_023340246.1:11305288-11307852 GCF_004916995.1 Morone saxatilis
ACAACTTGGCGGAGTACCTTGTCCGCCTCAACCGCACAACAACGGCATTGTCAACCACAGAGATAGCTGAGATTGTGCGGTTGTATTCCGGTCTACATGCCATGGACAAGTGCCCTTCCAAATACACTCTGAAATGCAAGAAGAAGACCTTGCCAGGGCCGTGGAGAGCTTTCAGGAAACGTAGTGGCTCTGCACCTGATCAACAAGCAGCTGAAAGGTGACCTGACCTATAGTGGATGCACAAATTACTTAATTCAAATGTATCATAATTATATATAATATAATATAATATTGATCATATTGTCTTTTTCCCCCACAGAGGAAAAAGGGTCAGCCTGGCCATGACCCATGGCCAGGCTGCCCAGAGACCTGATACCAACAGGATTTCAGAGTGTGTTTCCCTCAGGCTTTTAAAAGAGTATCAACAAGCCAGAAATCGGCCAAAAGACAGCAAGGGCAAAACCTCTCCTGTCCACGAGAGGCCACGAGAAATGTAAATATGTTATTATTTTAACATAGTTACATTCGACCGGGGAAGATTTCATTTAGCTACAATACAACCTTTGCTATAGTGCTCGTCTGAAATGGTAAACATCTTGTATTTTCCCAGGTTGCATAAAAGACAGAACAGGACTGACCGGGACTCATTGCTGCAAGGAGTACAGCTTCCCCAGAAGGTCTCTGATGCTAAGGATTACCTGCTAAAAGCAAGAGAGCTTCCTTCTGCAGCCAAGGAATATGGTCATGCAGTAATGGAGTTCCAGGAGCCAGAAAACCGGGAAGGCGAAGCAGTGATACGTCTGCGCCACAGCGTCAGAACTGGCTCAGCACTGTCTTCTTGGGTCATATGCATGGCCTGGTTCTTCTGCCCCCTCCTCATACCAGCAGGGTCCTCTGCCACCGGCCCCATCTCCTGTCCACTTGAATGGCCGCAGAAAATGGAGAAAGGAAAAGTCCGCACTTGAAGACCAGGAGCGTGTGGCAAGAGGTGAGCCTCCAAAAAAGCGGCATTGCAAAGAGGACTACCGTTATCAGTGTAAAATATGTGGTCATTCCAAAAACAAAATCACCGGCCACACACAGGTGAAAGGAAAGTGGTACTGTCCTGCATCTGGACAGACCATCACAGAATGTAAAGAAACTCTTGAAAAGCAGTAAAAGTTGTCTTTTAAGAATAGGAATTAGGTAAATTACTAGTTTTTAGTTAACTGATTATTAGTGTGTTTGTTTCTGAATGTGAAGTGTACCTTTTTATATTGTTGATTTTTTATAAACTAATATATTAAAAATGTGTTCAGTGAAAACAAGTTTGTGGATTTTAAACGTAAACGTAAAGCACAGGGGAGAAACTATAGTGGGCTACTGTCGATATATGGTGGTTCAACATGGTGGACTGTAGATAAAAATGTTTCATTCTGAGTTCACAAAAAACAACATGTCTTATTTTCAGATGATTATACACTAATAAAAACATTCCTATAAATATTATAGTTAATTTCTGCTAATACTGTAGATCCTCCTAAATGTTCTGAACTTTTAAATATTGCATGCATATGCATATACACTTGATAAATATTGGCATGCGGTGTATTGGGTATATGCATACTGTGTGTTTTTGAAATCCATGCTTTTAAAAACATCAGCACCTCTGTTTGCCTTACTGTTATTGTGACTTCTTGTTAGCTCTGTATATTTTGTTCAGCTCAAATCACAACAAACAGCACAAGTTTTGTGAAGGCAATGCTGGAATGATCTTCCAGAAACAATAATAATACTCGTCTGCAAAAAAAGTATATTTCCCACATTAAAATCCTCATAAAAAGGTTTCCTATATGTTCATATAAAATTACAAACTCTATGAAAATTTAATAAATAATGAAATAATTTCCAAAGTTTTCCTGTTGGACACAAGATGTCTCCTACTTTACTGTAAAGTCCATTCTCAGTGTATGAGCACTGAGTTTTTACATCACACTGTAGAAGTTATAAACTGGACCAGGACTGACACACAAACTATTTGTGATGTTTGGCTCCACCTGCAGGACACGATGAGGAGTGTTGAGTGTGGTTGATGTAGTTGCAGGTGTCCTCCAGAGGAGCCTGTTTCTGGAGAAGGGCCTTGCCGGCCAGGGCGGGAACTTTTTATCTTGGTGGGTGGCCGAGTCGGGGTGTCCGCACTAATTCGGTTATCTGATATGTGTTCCGTGGGGGGCCCGGTGACCACGCAGGTGTGCTAGAGGAGGGGTCTGGCAGCCGGCCAAGGTGCGGGAAACGGAGCAGGTCAAGATAGCCCCGGCCGCTCGAGTATGTGTTTGATCGGCGCTGTCGATATAGGACGCGTGGTAGGTGCAGCCTGAGTAATACAGGGGACCCAGGATCTTTTTAAGCTCACCTAATAAACTGCTCTCACTACACCACACACTTCATCACATTACATCCTGTAGCACCAGCTCTGCAGGCTGTCATCAGTCGCGTCTTGCAGTCTTCTCTGATTTCACCAATCAAACACCTTCACGAAAGCGTGAGCTGCTCTGCTCGTCCTATGCTAAGCCGCGCCATGCCCT
>NW_023340246.1:11307877-11312253 GCF_004916995.1 Morone saxatilis
ACTACACTGACACATTCAATAGAGTCTGCTCCTGTTCATTACAATGAAACGTTCCCATAATCTAAGCAGGACAGGGAGTTATAGTTTGAATTAACCCAACAGTTATATGGAAGTGTTTGACCTGTCTCCAGCTGAGCATCTTGTCATTCAGAGAAGACAAAAAAAGGATGTTTATATATTGATTCAGACATTTGTTTCATTTTTAACCAACATACAGCTTCTTCCTGGAACCAAAACGTACTCGATGTTTCCTTTGTTATCTTCCTTTTAACTGAATGAAAATATGTGCTCATACTAATCTGCGTCATCACCTCTTTCTGCCCTCAGGTGTGGTTTCAGAACCGCAGGGCCAAGTGGAGGAAGAGGGAGAAGTGTTGGGGGCGCAGCAGCGTGATGGCAGAGTACGGCCTGTATGGAGCCATGGTCCGCCACTCCATCCCACTGCCCGAGTCCATCCTCAAGTCAGCCAAGGAGGGCGTCACAGACTCTTATGCTCCGTGGTTACTAGGTAAATAGATGCAGATATATGTTTGTGTATTTGCATTTTTTGTACAGAAGACATTTTGTTCAAATAATAAAATTAGTAACACTTGTGCTTCTGTTGGACTGTTCTATAGTGTATGACTTCCTATTGATCTTGAATTGTATGCTATTCTGTAACCGACACAACACAGATTAACAATTGCTTGTGGCAGAAATGTCTGGCAAGGAAGTAGTAAGTAATTTTACACATACAGTAGCACCATCATCTGTGGCCCAGCATTTTAAAAAGTGTTGAAAAGACGTTTTAAGACTCCCACATATATATTTTTTTTTTACAGATTCTCTATCGTCATTTCCTACAACTGAATATAAAAGTCCTCTATATTCACCTTTAATATCAATATTAAGGCTCAATATGTGAAAATCAGCTTTGCAGAGTTACTTCTTCTTTGGCTGACCGAGCCACACATGGGCAGAGCACTTTTAAAAATCTTCATACAGATAAAATGTGTTTTTTCTAATCATTCTTGTGCCCAACGTTTATTACTGCACTGCAGGTCCAAAGCCAATCCGCTCTTGTGTAAATGCAATTTTTCTCTTAGTCTGTCTCATTGTGTTTGAAAATTGGGGATTAAGATGTATTCCGACAACAGGAAGTGGGAGCTAAACCCGGCTCATGTTAGCAGCCAATAAAAGTGTCAGCATGTCAATAAAAGGTAGCAGTCGATACAGTGATAATCCTACTTAATCAGGACAGATTAGACCAAATGTCCTCTCTCGCCTCATGTCAATTGATTAGTTTAAATCAATTAGGTGACTCTAATTAAATATCCATGCATCTATGCCCTTCCTTCTCTTGCGCACTTCAATATCAAACACCTCAGTTCATGCAAAATGCAATGCTTATGAGGGAATCTGTGCTCTTTCATGCATCAATACCTCAAACTACACCAGTAAACACTAACATAAAGATACTTACAAGACAACTTTTAAAGTCCTCATCTAATCTGAAAAATGCATGTCCTTTTTCCTTCAGGTATGCACAAGAAGTCTGTGGAAACCTCACACACCTCTCCTGGGAATCCCAGCAGCCTGTCACCACCACCGCCACCGCTACCGCCACAGGAGAAACCAGAGGACATAGCGATGGAGGAAGAGAAGAAGAAGCAGATGAAAGACACTAGCTCAGTGATTTCTAAAGAGGAACTGAGGGAGAACAGTATTGCTGCACTGCGAGCGAAGGCGCAGGAGCACAGTGCCAAGATGCACGGGACAGTTTCTGACAGAACGAATGGTCACGTAACGCACAAAGAGGAAGTCGAGGACAAGGTGGTGGAGCGGGAGACGGCAGAGGTGGAGAGGAGTAACTGAAAATGAAAAAGGGGCTGCTGGATACAGACTGATGGTGGAACACATGCAAAGTGGAGGTTGCAAACATTTCACAGAGGCAGGAGACTTTTTCATTGGTTGAGTTGCACCTTGGTGCATGTGGAGTCACCGCTTAACTTCATACCTGCAGAACAGATATTATAAATGTGAGAAATGATGAGAAAAAGGTTCTTTGGCTCCAACAATTTGATGTTAATTAACTCAACCAATGAGATTATTTGTGTCGCTGCTCTTAGAAATATTTGTACAGCTAACTCCAAACTACACAATACCTTTTTCATTTCACCTTGTGGAGGAGAGTCATTGAGGCTCAAGCACGGAAATGTTCCCCCTAATATTTATCGCAGATGTTTTGATATGGAGCCGCATTCAAAAAAATATATATTTATTTTCTTTAAAACAGATTACAGTTCTGTAACATGGCAGCTACTTTATGCAACAATGTGGATAAAGATTGGTTTTGGGAAGCAAGCATTCAGTTGACCCTGCTCCAGAGGGTGCTATTAAGGAAATAACTGTGACCTTTGACCTCCTTGTGATGACTCATTTCAGTTGGGTAACTGAAAAGTACAGTTGTGTATTTTGTCCTGTGAAAAGGTTACAACCCTAAAATCTTCTGTTTTCTTTCAGCTGTTGCAATATTTGTGATGTACATAGTGAAAATAATGTCCAATAGTTAACACTGTACTATTATGTACAGTTAATACTGATTCTCTGTGTTTGTCTCTGTATAAATGTAACAGTAGCCCATAATTAAAAGTTACTGATATTTAAAGCCCCCCCCCTCCTCCTCGTTTGTTTTTATTGTTTACTTGGATGTTTGAGCTTCACTGTGCAGAATGGTGTATGAGTATTATTCATCATTCAAGTGTTTTTATGTCTTGAATCGTCTAGAGAGGACCTTTAAACAAAGAAATTCTGCGTGTTGCGCAAAAAGAAACTTTTTGCAACCGATGTTGAAATTTTGGTTGCAGCCTTAAATACTTTCCAAAAACAGAATAAAGTGTCACCACATGGGTTTGTACCGCCTTTTAACGCACCACGCCTCCAGCCCCTCCTCTCCGTTTGGAGTTTCCAAGTTTTCCCTTTCACTTAAGTTGAGCAGAGTAACTTCCAGAATTGCTTAAAGGCTGCAGTATCCGAGACGGAAATGCGTTGCAGACCATAAATTGGTGTAGCGCAGAATACTTTCACTTTCACGATGTGGCTGCCCTGTGGATGCGCTTCAAAGTGCGTCTCCTTAAGTCGTCGGGTTTTCAGATCTTATTTCCATGTTCTGGGTCGAAGGAGATGTAATATTGCGGCGTTTATGCCGGAGTCTGCGGGGTTTGAAGGGGTGTCGGACTGCTCGGCGCTGCAGGAGTTTTCCGTCTCCAACAGTGAGCGCTTCTGGGCCGCTGCGGCGCGCCAGAGACTGAGCTGGATCAGTCCTTTCCACACGGTCCAGGACTGTGACCTGAGCCGAGGCAGGATTAAGTGGTTTGAGGGAGGAAAGCTGAACGTGTCCGGTAAGATTATCTTCACATCTAATCAGTTAGTACGACCAGTAATTGGATTTATACCAAAAAAAAAAAAAAAAAGATGGTCGTTAGAATAAACTGAAGTCATGATCATGCTGCTTTTTGAGGAACACTTTTAAACTAGAGAAGACAACTTCTGAAGACAATTCAGAGTGGCTGTTAACTGACGCTAAACTGCATTGTTGGCTTTAATTTTTATGGAGAAGCAGCTGAAGGAGTATGTAGGGTTGGAAAAGTGGAAAGGGGGTTAATGAATAGGAATAAGGTTGAACATTTTGAGTATATCAGATAGGTAAGAAAGAAGGTGTATGAAAGATGTGGAACATAAGGTTTGAATTGAGTTTCTGTAAAGTATGATTGAGTAGACTAATGTTAAAAGGAGTATGAACAGTTGGAAAGGTGGCAGGGAAGGGATGAAAGATGGAAGATATACTGTAAACTGGGATCTTAACATTGTTTGGATAATGGCTGGCAGCTATACTAACTAACTGCATTGCTGGAGTCACTTTTAAATTAGAAGTGAAACGTATCCTAGTCTGAATTATGTGGAACATTAGAAGGTTTGAATTGAGTTTTTGGCTTAAAGTAAGTAGATAAGTCTTGTCTAAGATCTGAGTCTCACAGCAAACTACACTAATTAGAAAATCTACATCAGCTATAATCAAAGGTTGCCATGGTGATGGTAACTCCTGTTTGACTCCTGGCTCAGAGAGTACATTTCATAGAGATTTTAGCTGAGGCACACCTCTTATATCCCTGCTTCTACCTAAAAGACAGTAACTTCTATCACCTAACTGGATATATTCTAAGAAATAGGAGACCCTGCTGAGCACAATGTGTGAAATGTGTGTGTGTGATGTCAAAAATGTGACTATAGGAGCAGTTAAGAAAAGTTTCTGTTTCCCTCCTAAAATTGATGCTCTCGTTTAATAAGGGAGTCAATGCAGTTGGTTGGTGCCCCTGTAGGGGAAATTCTTCCATAAT
>NW_023340246.1:11312278-11314574 GCF_004916995.1 Morone saxatilis
CCTATCTCTCGGAGACGTGCTAGTTTTCTGAAGAATTACAAACCCAGTGTGATGAATCAAATTCCTTTACTCATGCAGCATGGAGGGAAGACCACAGCATAGACGGCAGTTTAGGTCTTTCACAATCGGTCCGTCAGCTGACCTGACTGGACCAACTGCCGACCCAGTCATACCATAAAACACCAACCCCCTACCATAAACACGCTCCCTAACCAAACCGACATACATTAACCTCCCCCCCACCTAAAACCATAATCTACCCACTTTCCCCTTTTGACACAATCGTGTCAACACAATACATTTGGAAATCAATCATCAATACTCTTAATGAGTTTTATGGGTATGCATTACTGTAGACTATCAGCGCTAGTGTTTAACGTCTCAGTTAGAAGTATTGACATAACATTACCATCTTTCTTCGGTTTCCTAGCAAGGACAAAAAGACCATAAAACACAATCAAACAAAAATCAACCTAATATACTAATTCCTCCATTTATCACTTTCACCTCAACATCTGCTGTTCCGTTACAGCTGATTCTCAATAGAACTCTTAAAATACAAAGATATCTTCCCTATGCACTATACGAACAATTACATACAATACCAAAAATAACACCAGCAATTTAAAATGGAATATCTACACTGTGATCATTGGGATCCAAACAGCATTCTTGCATCCCCACGTTCTAATATTACTTTCCTTATCCATTTCCCATAAATCAGTCATCTCTTTACTTGGGAAAATGCCACTGGGATCATGACCACATGTACCTCTCAGCATCTCGCAGCGGTTGGGTCCAACGCTACCAGTATGTTCTCTCCAGGTCATATCAGCTCCAGGCAGCTCTTATTCCTGAAAGGAAGCTTTACACATAGTTAAATCTACTACAATTGCTATTTTAAATGACTCATCTAAAATCTGCGAAAACTTTACTATGTCTGTTATTGTCGAACATGTGTTGTTGCTTCACAGAAACTATTCATATAATCTAGGAAGGACTGAAAACTACCTCTATGTCTGTATGTTCAGAAATTTGTTTTAACAATATAAATAATCTACTTAATATGAATAACGAAGGAAACAGAAACTTCAAACATTATAATCAACACTAAAATAACTCAGTCCTTTTTAAACTTTCGAGTTATAGACCAACAGCTTAACATTAAACTACACTTGACCCTGCTCTGTCGAAACACCTCCGAAGCTCACCATTGGTGCTGACACCTACGGCTGTTTTAACATCATTCCCTTCTCTTCCATAATAATAATCTTTATTATGTATTGCTACTATTTGAGTTATCAAAGTTCCACCTATTTCACCTAAGATTTTTCTAAATCATTAGCTGTGCTAAAGAGCCGACTCATCGCTATCATCAATTTAATACTGTATAACTTCTATCGACTCTCTAAGGACTTCAATACTCATCTATTTTGCATTCCAACCAACATTAAAATCATATTCATCAAATCTAAATTCCCTCCACTACACTTAATATCTATCTACTCATTTCAAAATGTCTCTGAAAACAAACTAATATTTTAGCTTAAATGTTTATACCTCTTTATTGTCTCATTATCATTTATAAAGGGGAGTACTTTAGGCAAAACCTTTTTCCAACTATCACTCTGTTATTATCCTTCACTGGTTCTGATAAATCTTTCACTCTACCTCCAACTAGCTGGAAGTTGGGTTACATTATTACACAAACGCTACACAGCGTTGAATTATACTTTTTACCCACAACAGCAAACCACTAATTGTCATCTTCAGCAGTACAGGACCACCAATTTGGGAACAGATCAGGATCGTAACCCGCAGGTGAATTAGACACTTGTAATTTAAGATTTCCTAAGCTGTCATAGTCCTTACTAACAAGATTAGAAATATACAGCATGCAGGGACATAGAAATTAGGACTTTTTCAGGGTCATTAAAAGCTTTTTTTGCCTCAACCCAAGTTCAAAAAATCAAAAATTTCATTCTTTCAAAAAATCTTTCCCATGTAGTTTTCATACATTTCTTATATCTCCCAGTTTATTTATTTGTTTGTTTGTTAGTATTTACTTTACAAATTAGGATTTTATATACAAAACACAAGTTTATAAAAAAAATATCAAGCACTGTTATAGATTAAACTACTCAACAGTATGTAGAAAAGTTCAAAACTAAATTCATCTCAACCAATTAACATGCTGCTGGCACACACATGCATCAGTTAGAATAATATAACAGCTGTATCACTCACAGGGGCCATTTTACTGCATTGAGTACTTTTGATACTTTAGGTACATTTT
>NW_023340246.1:11314669-11315254 GCF_004916995.1 Morone saxatilis
CACACACACACACAGACAGGCAGAAAGCTGAAGGACTGCAGGGGAACCCAGACTTTTAGAAAGGATTCTTGTGCTACTTCAAATGTGGACAACTCCAGTGCTCAACATTAACACTGCTTAATCTGTATGCATTGATGTGGGCTGAGCCAGTCTGCCTCTTTAATAAAGGCGAGTTGGAGGAGGCCCCCACCCCACCCCACACCCCCAGACCAGAACCAAAGGAAAACTGTCCATAGACCTTCCATAGCCTTCTCTACAAGCCTGACTCCTCTCCACTGCTCGCCTGTCCACCAGTCACTCTCAGCAGCACCACTGTATATATTTTTAAAATCTCCGAATCAAACCGGAGTTATTTGAGGTCGTTTCAGCGTCACATTTCTGTAAATTTGCTGCAATTTGAGACCCCCCCCCCCCTCCTCNNCCTCTTTGTTATTATCACAGCAGTGGCATTTCCGCTGAGTCTGACTCCAGGACATGTGAGCAAAGCTGAGATCTGAGACGTGTCTCTAATGACCTGACTGTGTGAAAGAAAACTGTACATATTGTGTAAAAAAGGAGGGAAAAAAGTACCACAAAAAAGAATGA
>NW_023340246.1:11315343-11315709 GCF_004916995.1 Morone saxatilis
TTTAATGAATGTCGCCCTGTGTAGAATTCCACCTGTGTTTATGAATTATTAGGTTTTTAGATAATTATTTATGTCGAACATTTTCCCCGAGGAACTGAGTGAAGGAACGTTTTTTTTCTTATTAAGTGATTGTAAGTTTCCTGGTTTATAATAATGCTAATTTGAATAAATTACATTGTTAAAATGAGTTCTTTTATTATTTCAAATTCCTTTAGGACTGACATAGGCCTGAACCAGGAAAAATAAACAATGTGAAATAGAATATTATAGAACTATTAATAAAAGGTGTTATGAAGAAAATGTGTTTTCTGTCTTACATTGAAGAATAATTTTGCAAAATCTCAATTTATGTAACTGGTTGTTGTT
>NW_023340246.1:11315736-11319940 GCF_004916995.1 Morone saxatilis
AAATATTACTGACTGAATAGTCTACCGGAATGTAAAGTAAATACACCAACTTCAGTAACAGGTTGTCTGATGTTCACAGCGCGTTTTCCAGAGAGGACTGTATCGCTGCAGAGAGCAGAGACGGAGGCGCTGCTCCACCTGAATGACAGAAATGTATTAGGTGTGTAATCCAGCGCGCTGCGTGCGTCTATCCTCTTGAGCGGAGTTGACAAAATACTGACCATATATTCATGAGCTTAATCCCCAACATGTGAAACGCGCGACAAAGGCGAGGGGTTTTCAATTAGATCGCCCACTTTATCTGGGGGGCCCCGTCACAAAACTTCCTTTAAAACCCTTTAAAGGCGCTAAATTGGTCTTAACATCTGTAATGCCGTGTCGATGGAGGCGAGTCCCCTTTGTCATTAATGAAGTAACAAACCACTTCATCAAACGGCTTTCTCACACACACACACACACACACACACACACACACCTCATGGAGTTAATTCCCCTGCCCCCCCCCCTTTCTCCATTGGATCTCACTGCTAATGCAGGACTATTACAGCAATCAATGGTTATTCTCCTCCGTTTGACCCATCTATGGTGTCCGACCAAATCGCGTGAAATTACCCTGCGGATTAATGTAGTCCCTTCTTTCATATTGTTGTCTGCATCTGTGGAGAGAAAAAACCCTCTTCTTGTTCGCTCAGCGGTCTTGTTTTACAGGTCCCGCAGGTCTTACACCTGTTAATCACTCAATTTAGTCCAAACAAGCAGGAATTAGATCCGATAAGGGACTGATGGGAGAGATATTTCTGTACATTCATTTATACACACACACACACACACACACACACAGATATATACTCACAGCCTCACACAAAGTCACCCAGCTGCTCCTTGGAGCATAATGCAAAAAAGCATAGAGAGAAAAAAGAAAAAACATAAAAAACAATTTTCTCCATGTGCGCCCAAACCTTCATCTACAATGTGTGAGCTCTATGTTTTTTAAATTCTTATTCTTTTGCTCAAGCCCAGTGGACCGTGTGTGGGTCCCCCCACCCCCCATATATGGCCCTATAGGGTTTTGATGAGATTGTCCGGGGACTTCTAATCTTATTGTGAATATAACTAATGAATGGCAAACCAATTTGTCCCTAATATCTGGGGAATGCCGGGAGGCGGATGACCTGCTGGGAGCGAGGCTTAAACTTTCTTTGCAGCGCAAAAAGGCGAGAAAATTGAAATGCTGTCGCGGGGCAATCGCTCTGGATTTATAAAGTCACACTTGTTGGATGTGTGCTCTCTCATTCAAGACAGGCCTGCACTTGGGATTAGGCCCATGAGGTTTTTCTTGTTGCATGAATGATCATGATAATGAATGTTGATATATTGGGGTATGGGTGTGTGTGTGTGTGTGTGTGGAGGGGTGAATGTAGTCCAATCATGCGCTGTTTTCTTGCAAATTGGCTGCAAAAAAAAAAAAAAAAAGGGGAAATCTACATGATTTGGCGGATTGTGTCAGTGCGTTGAGACCTGAACGCTCAGGCACTCTCACAGGTTGAATCCAGGTGTCCAGAAAATGTCCTCCCACTGACTTGTCGTGCCCATTTTCATCACCACCACCACCCTCCCTCCCCCCAGCTGTTGGACTTGATTTGGCCCGTGATTTTGGATTCTCCCGGGCCTCGTTTCTCCCACCACGTCCCCGCCTGAGAGAATAGGCCCAATCACTCCACAGCCTCAGCCGGATCAGTCCTCACTCAGTCCCCGGGAGAGGAGCTCTAAAAGGCGCTTTGATGAACAGCCTCCCACCCTCCCATTCTCCCTCCCTCCCCTCCCTCCCCCCAAGGCGGAGAACCGGGCCTCGATGAAAAGACCTGAATAGCAGGGCCATGGCACTCCGCTCCCCTCTCGGATCGCCCCTTAATTCCCCGTCTCTCCTGCTCTCATCCAATTAGCTCAGTGTATTAAGCGGTTTATCGTCTCATAACCGCCCTTTCAGCTCCAACAAGGGAGACACTTTGCAATAGGACCGGCTCTCCTTTTGACACCCTCTCTGGTGCTTGTATGTTCCACCGCGCTATGAATAACAGGGACAGAATAGGCGACTAATTCCCTCATCAAAGCCTACCTTGTCCATCGCTGGTCAAAACGACAAGCAATAAAGCTTAACACGACAATACAAAGAGACTTGTTCGACCTTATTAGCTTAGCAGGGTCGAATTAATGCAGGGGACTCAATTTGACTGGTTTCACTCCAAACTGGGAGGACAAAACGAGGCCCTTGCTTTAAAAAAAAAACAAAAAAAAAAACTGCAAGTCTGCTAGTGGGAATAGCAGGCCTGTGCGCATCTACTGTGATCTGCAGCTGATTAAATCCGGGAGAAAACCCGAGCAAAAACAAGCTAAGCAACTGTGGGAGAAGTAGTGGAGCTGATATGATTGAATAAATATGTAAAGTTAGGAGAAATAAATGCACCGACACACTTTTTCTCTCACACACAGCATGTTCTATCCATTGCATAGTGAATCATGGTCTAAGTGTTCAGCCCACTTAAGGTTGCCTTCACAAGTCACAGTGGTTTCAAGTGATTTGTGAGGCATGCAGTGTTTATGGAAATGCACACGGCAGGATGGAATAAAGAAGGGAAAAAAATAGAAAATCCCTCAACTGTATTAACACAAAGGAGAATTCTTGGGGAGGAAAATGGTGAAACACTTCATGTAGCCAGTTAGACTGAACTTTAACTACAGCAGAGAAAGTATATTAAAGAAACACCAGTGTTATGCCATTGGGTTTATTAATATATGTTTATATTAGGCCAAACAGAGATGCTGCCAACATTGGTTTTTCATTCATTCACAATTCTTTACTTTGGCATCAATGTAAAGAACCAGCTTCATTCGACAGGCAGCAGTTATTTTATTCATTACCAGTTCTCAATTTATTTCCCACAAAATGCACCATACTGCCATATAAAAAGGACATGTATACCGTAATAGAGGATTTGATCTGCTTTGCTATTTAGAAATAACAAAAATATTTCATTAGAAATCAACAGGAGCCTAAAATTAGGTTACACTTGCAAAATCTCATCCATATACTTAAAGGATAAAGCAGGCCATTTTATATTAGTCTTGTCAACAATGTTTTTTTTTATCCACCTCTCAACGCCTGTCTGTATCATCACATTCCCACTGCCTGAAAAAGTAAGCCACTCAGAATAGATCGTAAATATAGTTTCACTTTGAAAATAAAAAAAGTGATTTTGTAAAACAGCTGGGCACTGTATTTTTTCTTTCTTTAGCAACTTTTAGTCAAACTGGAGTAAACAGAGCAGGGCATTTAATGGGGACTATTTTCAGCTGCAGAATAAAACTCATTTGGTGCACTAGTGAGTTTTTACAGCCCGTCAATGTATGTGGGATCAGCTCCCAAACATACAAACGTGCGGCTCATTTGTGTTTTTAATAGTTTTTGGACAATAATGGAGCACAGAGGAATGAAATATACTGCATCAGGCTTCAGCTACAGAGGAACCACAATCAATCCATCGTTGGTTTCGCTCTTTTTATGAGATTTGTTGAGATTAAGTAAAATATAGAATAAATATAAAATAAAGTGAAGGGGTGCTTGATTTACATAACCAGATACCCCAATATTGTAACTTTTTTCTATATAGTTTAAAAAACAAACAAAAAAAAAAAACTTTCAAGGCATGTTTGTTGTGTTACAGAGTGCAGTGCCAACAGGAAACACGATCACCCCACAGAATCTCAAATAAAACAACATTAACATTATATCCATTCAGCTTTTTATTGAGGTTTCAGTATCAAAAAGATTCTCAACAATATCAAAATACCCAATACTAAATATTCTGGTCATTACAAAAAAAATCATTACATAAACCAACCTGAGCGATACAAGTCGGATACATAGAAAATTACAGACATTAAAACACAATCTGCACAGAGGAGGGAGGGCAGGAGAAGATGACGAGTGAAAGGGATGAAATGACATCAGTTAAACAGAGGCAGTGGAGGAGAAGGAGATCAGCTGTTCGATACGGAGACAAAAGAGTGAGGGAGCAGAACATGTGGCCTCCCTCACCCCCTGCATCCTCCTTACTCCTTTCTTTCATCCTCTGATCTCTCTCTCTCTCACTCTCTCTCTCTCTCTCTCTCTCTCACACACACACACACACACACGGAGGGGAAC
>NW_023340246.1:11320040-11327326 GCF_004916995.1 Morone saxatilis
CGGGGTGGACAGGGCGGCTTTGGCGTACTGTCCGCTTTTGACGCTTTTGGTCTGAACGTACAGTAAGTAGCAAGGCTAAGTCCCCACTCCCCCACCAAAGTTTTTTTATTTTTATGGTTTAAAATTTTTAAATGTTTGGGTATGTTT
Source organism: Morone saxatilis (assembly GCF_004916995.1). Lineage (NCBI taxonomy): Eukaryota > Metazoa > Chordata > Actinopteri > Moronidae > Morone > Morone saxatilis. The sequence goes on from NW_023340246.1 coordinate 11,320,188, forward strand.
GTAACATAAACAAAGCAGATGGAAATATTACTTCTTTTGTTTTACTGCTTTATACTTGAATTGTTGTCTACTCGAGAAAATGGCACCGTGGCTTCTCTGCTGTGGTGTCAGTCTACACTGTGTGTGTGTGTGTGTGTGTGTGGAGCTGAGCCCTGCCCATGGTTCAGACTTTCAGGTCTGAAAATTGGCATCATTTATTTCAGTTGCTGGTGCAGAGCTGTTGTGTTTTCTTTGTGCAAAGACATTGTTGCTGTATTTTTAATATAGCTGACAGAAAGATGCTTTGGTGAGAACAAAAATGAAAACGACTTGTCACATAACCACAAAACAGGTGGCAAAAACAAAATAAACTATATTTAAACAAATAAACCTTTATCTATAAAATGATAACAGTATCAGTGTTTGAGCCAAGCCCGCAGGAAGAGCGCCAGGCTTTGAAGCCAATTTCACATAGTAGCCAAACCATGTAATTACAGCAGTGGTGTCCATAATGTGATGCACACTGGCCCAAAAAGATGTTTTCCCATAAGGTTACAATGTGAAAGAAGTGGCTGTAAAACGGTGGATACGTTTTTTACACAATCAGAATTTGATCCATTCAGTTCAATAACATTCAACAAATAAATCATTTTACCCCCATTCAAGTTAATGGAGGGCCAGCGGAAGTCTCTAGTGCCCATGTGCCGTTGTGGCCCACCTGCACAGATTATGCAGGACCGTGACACATTTTAAAGGACCAGTGTGTAGGATTTAGTAGCTTCTAGTGGTGAAATTTTGCAACTAACTGAACACCGCTTGCGTCTAAATTTGACAACCTGGGAATGAGAATGGGCTGAAAAGAAAGAAAATCATGAAAGGCCGTATCTACAGCCAGTGTTTGGTTTGTCCCTTCTGGGCTGCTGTAGAAACATGGCGGACTCCGTGGAAGACAATCCGCAGCATCTGTAGAAAAAAAGGTGATTAAATGAACACCTACCTATGGACACTGGACCTTCAAAGAAAATGTATACAGCAAAATGAAAGAAAAATCTGATTCGACCAGTAAATCAGAATTGAGTGCTAAGGATTGTAGTGTGAAAATATTATATGTTTTGTATACACTTATTGTAGTGTATTACAGTAAAGTGGAGCGATCAACACCCATTTACTTCACCAGGACTGTAACACTGACATTTATTTTAATCAATATTTTACTTGAAATCAACCTTGAAGAACTTAATAATTCATATATATCTGAATGATGAATTTATTTAGTTGATAATCAGTGATAATAGTTGCGATACTGAAAGTACATTTTTCATTATACTAACCAATAAAAGAATACCCAATTGATTACATTAACTACACATATTAAATATAACAGGATAATACAATTTCCAGAAATTTAGTTTAGTTGCTAGTACGTGGGATGTGTTGACTGAAACTATTTTAAACAATTTATGAAAATTTGATATTAGAAAATAAAGAAAAAAACATTTATAGCTGAATAACCAAATGTGACATTTATGAAGCATAGAACCAACAATTGTATACTCAAACAGGGATTAAATTAACGTTTTTACACAAGAATTGAAATAAAAAAAGGAATAAAAGCCTGTCAGTAGGTCCTATTATAATTTTTAATTCCTTTGCAGCAAATATCTCAATCACAGTAATTAATATTCACATCTTCCTGTGGATCATTTCATTGTGCCCTCTTCTCTCCGTGCTGAGCTCAGATTCTGTGTCTTTCTGATCACAGAGAACTGTCTAATAATACAGTGATGAACCTTGAACTCAGGTGATTTGTGTGCAGAGGCAGAGAGATGATGTGATGCTTATTGTGATGCAAAAATGTGTTTCTAGCCGCATCCTGATGTAAGTGGAAGGATGTGATTCATGGACATCACCCTGCACGTGTGTATAATGCAGAAACCTCATTAGCATAGCTATTGGTGTGGCATTGATCTCTTCATTCACCTCTAATGAAATGTCTCTCTAATAGCTTCTCATGAGATGCTGAAGGTAATTTAAGTCGTTTCACTCCTCTTTCTTTCACCCTGGAGTTCTTTTTCCTCTGTTTGTTTTTGAAACAAATAAGTGACACTTCTTTCTTTTTATTTTACATCTTTCCATCCCAGTGAATAAAGGCTAAATCATTTACTAAAGCAATATCTAAGAAACAAACATAAGTGCCAGTAAAAACTCCTTTAGTAAAACAATAAAACATCCTTATTTGTATTTTATCCCCCCTTATATTGAGGCCTGTAGTGTCTTTGGCTGCAGGGAAATGGAGTTGCAGTGTTACACAACCGGGGTGATGCCACATCTCTTGATCACATCTCAGATTACAAACCAGCACTAAATCTGTGGTGGGTTTGACCGCCACTGACAGCCTGACGCACTGCTGCCAAACAGTCCCACCGGAACCACCGAGTTATTTATTTATTCACCGCCACATGTCCCATTCATAGCGACTGTTATCTCCGCTTCCATCGTGCGCGTCCACTCATCTCCATAAACTCTCCTCTGCGTAATTATCCAGTCCAGATGTCCGAAAAGTGTGCCGCAAATTGTCTCCGAACGATTGAAACTGCGCAATAATTGAATAATAGCTGATTAGAGAGGATTAAGGTTTGTGGAAACAGGGGGAATACGAGAGTATTTTCACTTCATTTCACAATTGAGTGGGTTTGAATTTGAGCTGCAGGTTCATACTGTGATAAATGAGTGCGGAGGGAGAAGCTGCGGATGATTTCCCCTGACATCCCAAATGTCTTCGCTTTTACTTTCAAAATCGGATTTATGCGCAGAAACATTGTGCAACGCTTTCACACGGTGTCACAGCTTTTTGAGTTTGATATCAGACCTCAAACAACAACAACAACAAAAAAAAGGACCTCAGGAGGTAAATAAATCTGTTGTATTGCACTCTGTTTGTCTCGTATTTAATTGCCACCCCGGTGTGCCCTAAATACCCTGAACTGGGATATTGTATTGTATTCTTCCTCATGCGACCCGTCAGATAATACAAAAAACGCGTAATAACCAATCAACAGATGAGCAGACTGCCACCAAAGACAAAACCTTTATAGTGCGCAAACCTAATTAGAATAATGCAAATGAGTGTGGGTTATATGGGACGTTAGGGCTCCAGTCTGGTAACGGATCAATCAGTTTGTTGTCTCTAATAAGAAGCTGAATTGATTAATTAACTGATTGAGAAATTGGCTCATGTGGGTTTATGAGTGTTTCTTTTAATTTGACCAAAGGAAATCTTTTTTAACGGTTTAGCCTTAATTGTTGTAGGCATGTTGGAGAATATGAAAACAGGCCTTCAGAAAAACTGAGTTACTGAACTGCACTGAGGTGTAATCAGATTACTCGTATTTTTAACCACATGCTGCCTTTTACTGTCATAATAGAGACATTTTGTGGTGACGCTATTTTTAAGGGCAGAAATAATAAATGAAACTGCTTATTTTTTCTTTTTTTTCCTTATATATATATTTCTTTTTAATGTCTTTTTAATAGTTATATATATATAAGTATAAAAAACAACTTTATTTTCATAAAATAAGTAGTTTTCATATTAAAATGGGTTTACACTTACATCATTGTAATTATATAGGATAAATAGGCTTAAATAGGCTACAGTATTAACCTTTAGAGGACAGCAGCTTTAGGGAGATTCAATTTGAGTTTTATCTCCAGACTATTTTTTGGTTCTTCCCTACTAAATTTCAACCTCAATGAGAATAAACGAGCTGCAAATTGAGCTGATTTTCTTCTACTTGAGGGATTTATCCGGTTGATTGGATCAAATGATCAGCCACAGAAACAGGAAGAGTTACAGTGAAAGTGCTTCTTAAAAAAAATTACTTTAAAAGCACTCTCACCTCATTTGACCCAAACAGTCAGTAAAGTTCTCCTCCAGTGATATGAACTGTAATATTAATGTGAGTTTCTCAAAGTGAAGATCACTATAAACTAATAGTGGTCACCAGCTGGAAGTGATGATGCCACTTACAGACAATCCACCCACATCTTCAGCAATTTCTTGGCAAAGTGCAAATATTCCAGTTATTCTGTCACATTTAATTGCCATTAATGATGTAATCCACTAGAATAAAGCTCCACGGAGCTGATGCAAACTTCAGTGTGGAATGTCTCCCCTCTTGTGATTGGCTGCCGCCTGTTGCCTGCTGGATAAAAAGCGCAGCAGAGAGGCGGGCTGGGAGATAAAGAAGGAGCATCACAGAGCTCATTGCACCAGGGACTCTGGCTTTTTGTTGTTGGAGGGAGTAGAAAACAAAAAAAGTGGAACCACATCGCCATGACAGGGAAGGAGGGAGTTGTGCTTTCAGACACTGAGAATAAGCAGAAATCAGCCTCACAAACCAGCGTGAACCACGGGGGGTCCCAGCAGCCGCCTCCAGTCTGGAAGATGGCCCCCACGGTGCACCGGCGCACCGGCTTCGGGATCCAGGAGCTGCTCGGCCTCAACAAGGAGCCGCCGGCGGCACCGAGGCGGCCGCTGGAGACTCTGCCGCACAGGGCGCACATCCTGGCCGCCAGGTCGGCCCTCGGACACGGAGGTCTCGGGGTCGGTATGGGTTTGCTGGGACCAGAGGGAATACACTCGTTTTACAGCCAACCTGCCTTCCTGGAGGTGCTGTCAGAGGCGCAAAATGTGCACCTGCAGCCGCTGCACAGAGCGGCGCACATGGACTCACAGAGGGACGCGCAGCACTCCGCCAGCTCCGGTGAGTGTTTGAACTCTGGAAACGTGAACTGAGATGAGAAGAATTGTTGAATGTTTCACATTATATTGTAATAACATTTATACAGATTTCTAGCTCGTGTAGGCCTATTTACTGTGAACGAGCAAAAATGAGTGGACGGCCGAAATGTGTTGCACAAAATGACACAGATATAACAAATTAGTGTCGCGGCCTGTGGTCGAATAATAATGATGTTAGAGACTGAAAGTTTAATGGATTTGGAAGAAATGGTGTTAGAATATTGTTTTCTTTTTAAATGCAACTATAAGCTTTTTTTCCAAAACGGGGAAAATATTGTAGAAAATGTGCCGAGGCCTTACTAAAATGTATTTTTCACACTTAATTGAGTCAGTTTTATAAATAAGTTTTTATCATATTTTCTTTCATTTGGGAGAAATGCGCTGAATTAATACGCAGAAATTACCAGGAAACATTTTACAATTAGAAAACGGACATTTGGTTTTGAAAAGTAGAAATAACATTTTCTACCATTTTACACCGATAGCCTATAAATTATATATACATGTATTATTATTATTATTATTATTATTATTGTTGTTGTTATTAATTGCAGTGTTCACTGTGTTTCCTTACAGACTCTGATGATGTGAGTCTTTCGTCCGGCGATCAAAAGTTCTCAAAATCCTCCATGAACCAGAGCAAGAAGAGAAAGAAAAGACGACACAGGTAAAAGAAAAACTAAACAAATGGAAGAATAGATTATTGAATAATTTGGTTGTTTTTTATTTTCCGTGTGGCATTTATTAGGGATTTATATGGAAGCTATTACCAATGTGGGCTGCTTTCGTTTGGTGTCATCAGTGATAAAACCCCAAAGCAAAAATCATTATTTAATTCGATGAAATAACAACTGTGTTTGATGCTTTTATATATATATATATATATATATATATATAAATGTAATCATCCTAGATTTTTTTTACAGAAATAGACCATCGTGATTTTCTCTGTGCTGTCTTTGAACTTCATTGTTTCTATAGCCTATTTTTCGTTAAGAATAATTACAATTGTGTTTCATGTTTCATTTTTCTTTCTGTATTCCTTAAAGAAAGCATAGTAAATTTTTTTGACAGTCCTATTTCTTAATTTATTGCTAATTCTAAAAAATATTTTTCCATTTTACAAGATCTTGGATTTGAGTGCTAAGAATGAAATTCGTTTTTTTTCTCTATTTTAGTAAATTTCAGTTTTAGCCTGATTTAAATAACATGAAAATATGAAATGCATTAATGAAGAAATTCAAATTATAAATGAGTGTTTATTCTCTCTTGTTTTGTCTGCAGAACCATTTTCACTTCCTATCAGCTGGAGGAGCTGGAGAAAGCTTTTAATGAAGCTCACTATCCAGACGTATACGCCCGAGAAATGCTCTCCATGAAGACCGAGCTACCAGAGGACAGAATACAGGTGTGTTACTGTGTGTTTGTCTGTACAGGATGTAGACATGTAGTGCATGAATACTGTTATTACCTTTCATTTCAAATCCTTAAGATATAATCATTTTGGGGGGAAAAACACACAAAAAAACCTTTTAAAAAGTGTGTATTCAGTCAAATAATTAGGATATTCCTGCAATGGAAGCTTCTTTAACATTGAAGTTAGAATTATTTGTAGTCAATACCAGAAAGGAAGGTGATGAAGGTGCATATAAAAAGAGAATAAACAAGGAAATACTCAGACAGACAGAGAGGCAGAGCCCCAGTGAGCTGCTCCATCGTCATCCTCACAAAGCCTTCTGCTTTCACATTAGCAGCCAATTCACCCTCTCAGTGTAATTAGTTAATTGAGGAGAACTTATCACCTCTTTCCCTGCGAGAGACGGGCCGCAGCCCTGAAATGAAATGATAACTACATAGAAATTAATTAGCGCAGGTCAGCTGCTGAGCAGAGGCCTCTGCCTGGCTGCTATGAGCATTTTAATTTCCCGTGATATTTGAGCGCCTGTCTCCCATCGATCGGGCCTGGAAATTAACTTATTTTTCAATCAGCCTCTTCGCCCCCGAGGTCACCTCTCTCAGGAAACACTTGACACACACACACGCTGTTGTGCACACTCACACCGTCGCTGTCAAAAAGCATGATTGCTCATCTGAGGCCCATCTTTTTATGAGATGGAGGTTATCATCAGATCTACCTGAATAGCTTTGCGGGCTCGGCTTTGATCGTTTTTAATTCCAGGTCTGCGAAACACACACACACATGCACGCACACACACACGCACACGCCATTCCCTACAATCTCATCGCGCCTCCTCGGCCATTTTAGGATGCTCATTTTTTCTCTGTTTTCCTCATCCATATTCACAAACCTGCTGAGGCTATTACAGGGTCTGGCTTGGTGGAAATCAATTTAGGC
>NW_023340246.1:11327335-11327459 GCF_004916995.1 Morone saxatilis
ACACACACACACACACAAGCAAAGACAAATAGAAATATTAAACACTCAATTTCAGGACTTGTGTTATAAACCTATTTTGTGCAGCATACTTACATTTTGACTCTATAATGGATATATATGTGCA
>NW_023340246.1:11327474-11327601 GCF_004916995.1 Morone saxatilis
TCAAAATCAGTCTTATTCATTAACAACCGTTTTATTTTATTTGTTTAAGCCTCCAGCAGATGTCATTGTTCCGCTGGTATTTATCCCCTGGTCCACAAAAGAAAAGGGCATCAGTAAACAAGGAGGA
>NW_023340246.1:11327618-11327997 GCF_004916995.1 Morone saxatilis
TTAAGGACACTTAAGATTGTCTCCAGACATAGAAATACTCTGCTCGGAATAACATTAAGTGTATGATAGTGTTTTTTCCACAAAAAGGTTCAATTACCAGGTGAGAATTTAAAATAAATTACATCTGCTAATAATCTTAATCTGCAAATATTACTAATTTCAAAAGATGAGATTTAAAGTGAGCACAAATAAACTTTCCTCCTACAGCAGATTAATGCGGAAACAGTCTTCTAGTGTAAAATGTCTATCAATGTTTATGAACATTAGTGTAAATGTTAAAAGAGAGACAGAATAAATAGACAATGTTCTGCAAAGCTCAAACTTTAAATCTAATCCCTATCTGACCTTTATCTCTTCAGGTGTGGTTTCAGAACCGCAG
>NW_023340246.1:11328097-11335396 GCF_004916995.1 Morone saxatilis
TGATCTTTTCATAACAGGTATGGTCTTATCATATACACAAAACCTTTGGGCAATTCAGATCAGCCAGGTGGCTTTTATGACACATACGTAACGCAGCACACCCTTGTATATACAATGTATACCAGACACTGACTGAGTCATCACAAAGTTTATATTTTTACTTCTTTATCACACTCAAATGCCCTTATTGTTGGTGGGACTTCTTCCTTTCTAGGAATTTTCTCTTTCCCCAAATCCTCACCAAAACCACCTCTATTATGGTTTACTGTCCACGCAGTTACCTTCAGTCCAGACCCAGGCGTTGATCAGTAGCACGTCCATCCCATCCTCCTCCATCCAAATTTTGATGTATAGCCTACATTATGTATATGAAGTGAAAATCAGGGGAGTAAGAGCAAGTTTAAGAGAAGATTTTTAGGCGATTTTACAGCTCCTCTCCACTGTTTGTTTTGAATGAGTTGAAAGAGTTTAAGATGAGTAGTTTTGATGGTACTACTTCCCGTGTAACTAAGATTCACAGAAAGCTTTAAAAGTTTGAATCGTTTCATTTGAATGAGGAAAATTTCCCAGAAAATCTGGAAAGTATTAAAGTTATGAATGAGAAAAGTAATAGCCCACAATTACTAATATTGAGTGAATATTTAGTAGTTTGAATGAAGTTTCTACCAGTACCTGAAATGGGATGGTAACACCCTAGTACTGCACTACAGAGTCCTTGTAACTGTGCTGCCACCTCTGGTGAGTATGGCCGTACCCGCCATTGAGGTCACTGGTATTTTTTCCAAGGGGTATAAAATAAAAGTTGTGAAAAGAACTACTTTGATGCGTACCCCAAAACCCTCCTAGCAAGTTCAACTCAGTGTTTCCACGCCAAAAGAATCTCTATCACCATATGATACAAAGAACCCTGAACGCACCATTCTGATGTGATGATGAATGAAGCGAATAATGTGAGATTTTACTGTGTGTATCTGATTTCTTTATGGGCACATGCAGTGAACTGCCTGGACCGCCATGTGCACACCTGTCCTGAGAGGGTCGCCCTGATCTGGGAGAGAGATGAACCAGGGTCAGAGGTCAAGGTCACCTACAGGTCAGCAGATTGGCTCTAGTGTGTGTGTGTGTGTGTGTGTGTGTGTGTGTTCCTCCTTCTTTTTGTATTGTAGCGTGGTTCATTGATATCTCCTTACAGGCAGCTACTGGAGATGACATGTCGCCTGGGCAACCTGTTGAAGCGGCATGGTGTGAAGAGGGGCGACTGTGTCACCATCTACATGCCTTCCTGCCCCCTGGCAGTGGCGTCCATGTTGGCTTGTGCCCGTATTGGTGCAGCACACAACGTGGTGTTTGCAGGGTTCAGTGCTGAGGCTCTCGCAGAGCGAATAAGAGACGGTGAGACAGTGTGACTGCTGATGAGGGACAAAATGAGTCTGGAAACAGATTTCCACTATATGTTTTAAAGCTGCACTGATTAATATCTTTATTAACAATGGGTCGAAACATTATCTGGAATGTATTTTCAGCTCATTGTTTTAGTTTTAGATCCCACAACTTTACTGTTTTGGTTTAGTCTTTCTATCAATGTTGTAGCCAACTCCAAAACCTGTATTTGGTAAAAGTGTTGATGAAATTGTTGAAACCAAAACAGTAAATCATCACAAAAGGAAAACATTAAGCTGAAAGACGTGTTAAAGCTCCATAGAGCTTAGAGGAGTTGGTGATGATTATCTGTGGGTGTATCACTATAAGCTACGCCTTTTACATTAATTTTATCCATTGTTAATACAGAAATATTGACCAGAGAAGCTTTAAGTAATAGAAGAGACCCGAGCGATTGTGTAAATCTTGTATATTTCTTTAGCATTGCATGCTTTTTAATATATCATTATTGTCTCTTGGGCCCTTTATGAGACTCAGTGTGTGTTACAATCCAAACAGGTTGCATTATCATCTGGGTTTTGTCAAAGATCCTATTTTTTATTACAATATTTGTAATTTTAAGTTTGAAATGTAATTCAAATGCAAAAAGTGGCAGTAACAGTTTGATATCCACATACCGACCGACCACAGCAGTCTGATTTGATATCCGTCACGTTTTCAGCCCAGTCCAGCACCGTCATCACAGTGAACCAGGGCGTCAGAGGGGGTAAGCTCACCGAGCTGAAGAAGACGGTGGATACAGCTGTTCAGAGCTGCCCGACAGTACAGCAGGTGTTTGTTGCTATGAGAACAGAGAATCCCGTCGCCATGACAGCCAAGGATGTTGCCATGGAGGAGGTGAGAGAGCAGAAAGAAAACCAGACATTGATTAAGATATTAATGCCAACAGCGGAGGACCACAAGTGCACTGTGTCACCTTTTCTGGACAAATAAAGATTTAAAAAATGCAGAATAAACAGTTAATTTTGCATCAATTGACTAATTAATTGACAAATATTTGAGACTGAAAGCTCATTTTAGATTTTGGAAACAGCAGTTGACAGGACAGCTTCACCACCAGATCCATAGTAGCTGTTCTGGAGCTTTCTGTTGTATCACACAATCTTCCTCAAAGAAAAATGACACAACAACTGGGCAAACTGTTCTGCTGAGGAAGATCCTGTGATATGATTGAAAGCTCCAGATTAGCTACTGAATGGACTTTGTGGTTATGTAAACTTATTATTCTTACATGCCTTTAAAAATTTTAATCTCTCTTCTTTCATCATGATAAGTCATACGGTATACGGTGTGACACACCGTCTACTGTTTGTCATTCAACACAAGATTATGTTTCAACAAGAGAAAGCAATTAGGTTTGGTTTGGTTGTGGTTTCATTACTATGCTGCGGTTACTACATGTGATTTCTGACAAATAATGTGCAGGAGATGCAGAAGGAGGATGTGGTGTGTGAGCCGGCTGCCATGGAAAGTGAGGACGTGTTGTTCCTGCTTTATACGTCAGGCAGCACAGGGAAACCTAAAGGGCTCGTCCACACTCAGGCAGGATACCTGCTCTATGCTGCACTCACGCATCGGGTAAACAACCTGTGTTGTCTTGTTGATTATATTTTTTATTCTCTTTTGATCCAATCCAATCCCATCAACCTTCTTCTCCTCTCATCACCAGTATGTCTTCAGCTACCATGATGGAGATGTGTTCGGCTGTGTGGCAGATATTGGCTGGATAACAGGACACAGTTACAGTGTCTATGGGCCCCTGGCCAACGGGGGAACCACAGTCCTGTTTGAGAGCACTCCTATTTACCCTGACCCAGGTATGAATGCCAGAAAATGTGTCAGACTGGCTGACAAATTCATAATAAATACATACAAAAGATCTAATAGCATTAAGGCATTTTATTAGATCTAATGTTTTGTTGACATGTTAATATAATATTTTATGTGAAGGACGGGAATACTCTGCATGCTTGTGTCTCTATCTATCTATAGATCTGTTTATAGTTGAACTTGAACTTGGCCATACTTTCCACACTAAAATTAGGACTTCTGTATACAGACGAGTCACAGTCGTCATTTGTGTCAGCAGACATGTCTTGTTGTTGTCAAGGAAAAACTGTTCATAAACTGAGAAGGGTTTTCTGATTTTATTCTACAAGCTTCAGTCGAATCTCCAAATTCAGATTCTGAATTTTTTGTAACGTCTCAGTCAAAGGCCAGGAATCTCTTTGGAGCATGCTAACTTAGACATGTTTTGTTGTTCACAGGAAGGTACTGGGAGACGGTTCAGAGACTTAAGATAAACCAGTTTTATGGGGCTCCCACAGCGATCCGCCTGCTGCTCAAGTACGGAAACCAGTGGGTGCACAAATACGACCGCTCCACCCTCAAAACTCTTGGCTCTGGTATGCCAATCACTAACAAGTGCTCACCATTAACCATCATACATTGTCGTGTCTTAATTTTGCAACATGTGCACCAACAGATGGTTGACAGATGTACAGTAAGACTGTGTAGTGGCTCTGTTTGTTAAGCAAACAGTTTTTGATGGGTTAGCATGCATTGACTTTATTTATCCAAGTCAGCCTGTCACATAAACCAGCTAGTCCACATGAGAGACTCGGTTGACAGTGTACTTCAGAGTTGTGTACTTCAGAGCTTTACCATATGAATTCCTTTCCTCGAAGCGCACACACATGTTACATACCAAGCCTGGTTGGTATGTCAACATGCCTCAGTGATCCACAGTGTCCAAGGTAAAGTCCGGCATGCCAGGAGATCAAGGCATGCACACACACACACACCTGTTCCCCTGAAACATGAAGCGTATGGGTAAAACAAAGCTTAACATAAAAAATGTAAATCCCTATCTTATCCAACAGATTTCTTCTCTTACAGAAACACTTCTTTTTTTGTTGAGTGCTGGTTTGCCTGCTTCATCAATTCACTATTATTTTTGCAAAACATGTCAAAAATATGACTAAAAGAAGTAAACAAAAACAATATATGACTATATGATTTAAGCTGTCCTTGTGTGTGTGCAGTGGGTGAGCCTATCAACACAGAAGCGTGGGAGTGGTACCACACAGTGGTTGGTGACGGACGCTGCCCTGTGGTGGACACCTGGTGGCAAACAGGTAACTGTGAATACACTGAAATGTGGAATTTATTAAACCAAACGAGCTGCTTTGAGAGGCTGTACTTAGGAACAGTGGTGCTTTGTGCTAAATGCTAATGTCAGCATGCTAACACAACAGGTCCAACCGGGGTCCTTGTGTGGATTGTAGGGGTCCCCAGGAAAAGGAGGAATAGAATATTTCAACTTTTATCATGTTTTGGAAGTTGGTGGTCTGATGTTCATCCTTAACATGCTCACAGTGTAACGTTTACCATGTTCACCATCTTAGTTAAGTGCTATTGTCACTAAACAGAAAGTACAGGGCTGATGGGAATGTCATTAGTTTTGACTTGTAGTTTTGTATTTGTCCTAAATCAAAGTATCAAGTTAAAATGTAGAACTGATACATACATACATACATACATACATGCTATACTTGAAAAATCAGAGGATCATCACCTAGAGCCACAACAATAGCACAGCTAAAAACTAATTATCACCAAAAAGGTTACCACACCAATTGAATTAACTTTTCATTTCTATTAAAAAAAATAAAATAAGAAAAATGTCGGTCTACAAAAGACAAATTCCAGTTGTTTAAAACAGAACAAAAAGTTGTTGGCTTGCTAATATTCAAACCACAGTCTTGGTTTAACAGTTTGTTAACAGCAGTACCGAAACAATTTCTTGATTAATTAATTAATCCATATAAAATTAATCAATTGTAATTAAGTTGCATCATTTGTCAGGTAAGCATCCCAGTCATAAGCTGTTTTTATTTACCCAGGTACTCTCCTGAGAAGCTGTAACCAGCAAATAATGATATTCTTACATAACTACACGAACGACTGAAATGATTAATTGATTATTAAAAATTAGTGATTTATTTATTTATTCAGCCAGCTAATCATTCAGTGAATAATCTTTTCAACACTAAATGCATATAGTAAAACGTGCTAATGGTTGTTTTGGCTTAAGGGATGCTGTGTTTGCTTAAGGCTTTCTTTCTTGTCTACTAAATCGACTGTTTTGTGCTCACACTGAACTCGGTTAAGTCTCTTGGTCTTATCGTAGCATTTCATTCACATGTTAGCATGATCACAATCCCTCCACAAATGGCTGTTGAGTTCACGAACTCTTCCTCGAATAGCCACGTCTGCAGGCACTAAATCAGTCGGTCTTAAAGGGGGAGAGCGGTATGCTCCGTCCTTCCAACAGTAACATTGTTACATAACATCATGGCTGTGGACGTGTGTGTGTATTCATACACAGTATTACAGTATGTGGGTGTGTACATGTACAGCATCACAAACACACACACACACACACACATGCATAAAGCGAGGGGATGTTGCTATCCCCTCTAGACTCAACCAAACCAGATGTTTTCCTCGTAGAGTAGAACATCTAATGCACTGGAAACTAGAGGCATTAACTAAATCTCTAAATATTAAAGAATAATGACAGTAAACATGAACACCATCACGCTGTAATTTCATCCCTGCTTGCCTGTTTTGTTTGTCGAAACACTCGATAAATTTTAACCGCAGAATGCAAGTGTTGTGTAGCTGCCAAAAAGAGCCACGTAACAAAATGGATCGCGGCCATCTGGAAACTACTCTACCTTCCCCCTTCAGGGGAGTGCATTTTGTAGGCTGACCACCTCTCAAACCCACAAAAAAAATTACATTGGGTCTTCAATTTGTCTCCATATTGAGCTCAGAGAAACTATTTTAGTAAATTTTTAGTCATTGTGACACTTTATACCCCCCTCAATGATTATGATACAAGATAACAGAGTCAAATAGAAACTATATACTCTGTACTTTACTGAAATTATACCACAATGCATTGCAGTGACAGTATAATTACAGTAATTGCACTGACGAGCTTGCAGCAAAACTGTCCTTCACCCATAGATAATTCTCTGATGTCACAGTAAAGTAACCACTTTTCCTCTGCTAAAGTAGCTTATGATGGGACTTAATGACAACATGTTTAAAATCAGCTGATTTCGCTAATAAAATCAATTTTGAGGATGAACGCGGGACCCAACTGACACTATGGGTTTCATCCTCAGTCCCTTCAAATTAGATTAAGTAATGACCAAATGGAGCAAAGCTGTGTTAATTACCATACAAATGGCAAAAATCTATAATTAATCGACGATAATTAAACATCAGAGCATCATGAGCTTGAGAATTACGGACACAGATATGACCCAAATACCCTACTTCTGTAAAAAGGATTATATTATTAGGTTATTTTTCCAGGACCAGTGTTTCCAATTAGGACTAAGTGGCATTATTCATAAAATGCCATTTGGCTGATCTGGGAGCAAGTAGCCTGTTTAGAGAGAAAATTAGATTTTGATCCGCTGTTGGCATACGGCCTTCCTGTTGGGTCATACAGGACTAGAGAGGTGAGAGGATGCAGGAGGACAGGAGGTGGAAAAGCTTTGTTGCATCTAAAAGCAAGATGGAAGGAAAGAAATCTGAATATATTCTAGTATTTACATGTTCAAATTCATATGTTTAAGCATTGATTTAAAGTAATAGTTTGATATTTTGGGAAATATTTGCTGACTTGCTAAGAGTTAAAGAAGATTTACACCACCCTGTCTGCAGCCAGTTCGCTTAGCTTAGCATAACATAGCAAAAATGGGGGAAACAGCTAGCCTGGCTCTAATGGTAACACAGTTTGAGCTAAGAGCTAGGCTAGCAGTTTCCCCCTGTTTCCAG
>NW_023340246.1:11335452-11335606 GCF_004916995.1 Morone saxatilis
TAAGCTAACCAGCTGCTGGCTATGTGAATTCATACTTAACGAATACATTTGAGTCTATGTGATATCAATTTGCTCAACTAACTTTCTGCACATTTATTTATTTATTTTAAGCTATTTATAATTTTCTTAATGTTGAAGACAACCTTCAATAATT
>NW_023340246.1:11335656-11335799 GCF_004916995.1 Morone saxatilis
AAAAAAAATGCTGAACTGAACAGTGTTGATTACATTTTGAGGGGATTTTAGTCCAGAAGTCTCACGGTTACAGTTGATCTGAACAGGATGCCAGTTGCTAATGCTATTGTGGGATCATCTGTTGTGTCCTACTTTTATAACGG
>NW_023340246.1:11335899-11336318 GCF_004916995.1 Morone saxatilis
AAAAAAATAACAAAGATTTACAGCTATGTTTTTCCATTCAGATTATTCTCCATGATATGAATATATAAATTATTTGTCTTTCTGTGTTGCACTATATTAATCAGTCTGGCTCTGTTCTGAGCAGCTATACATGTAGAAACATGTAGAGAATTCAGAAACTATTTAACAATTGACAAACACATTGTCAGTCTTTTTATGCAAATTATTGAGATGAATATAGAGTAACACCAGCGTTATAATCTGACTTATTTTGCTCTGTGTTCTCAGAGACAGGTGGCATCTGCATCACCCCAAGGCCATCAAACCCAGACGCAGAGATTGTCCCAGGAATGGCTATGAGACCTTTCTTTGGCATCAAGCCAGTGCTCATGGACACTGAGGTGTTGTGCTTATCCGTGTGTCCGTGTGTCTGTGTGTGT
>NW_023340246.1:11336343-11354153 GCF_004916995.1 Morone saxatilis
TGTGTGTGTAGCCTGCCATCCCTGCAAATGTTGGATGGCTGGGAACGGCCCGGAGGGAGGGTCAGATTAGGATTATAAACTAGTCACCAGCTGTGTCACTTTTGATACTCGCCCTGCTCCCACCCGTCAGTCTCACTCTGCGCGTGCCAAGCTCCATATTAAAAATCTGTCAAACTACTTTGTGGCTATTGCAGTTGCACAGATTGTGCAGACAGTTGGGAGTGGTGTCTCTGAGCTGATTTCTTGTCCTCCCTCTGAACAAAGACACACACACAAACACCATCACACAGCACTGTAAGATATTCAATATTCACATGGTTTAATATTCAGTTTTTCAGTCTTGTTGTTAGATAAATCACGTTTCATTGACCATGCAATGCTGTAAATATCATGCACCGAATAATACTTAATACATTAATAGACAATCATTTTTGCGCTCTTACCATACCATACTTATTTGCACTTGTGACATTGATTTATGACTCAGTTATTATTTTGTTGTTTGTTTCTTACATTAACATTCATCACTGTTTTAAAATTTCCTTCAGGGAGAAGTGCTGACTTCCAACAACACATCTGGAGCTCTGTGTATAGCTCAGCCGTGGCCTGGTATGGCCCGAACCATTCATAACAACCACCAGAGATTCATTGAGACCTACTGTCAGCCTTATCCTGGTACAAGAACAAACTGTTTTTATGGTGTTTCTATCTTCCTTTGTTGTTGTTTTTTGGGTGAAGACAATAACTTATGGAAACTTATGGCTGTCACCATCTTGTTTCTGTAAGTTCACAGCTTTGAAATCCCTCGTTTGTTGGAACAATAGGTTACTTCTTTACTGGTGATGGCGCCTATCGCTCTAAGGAGGGATACTACCAGATCACCGGGCGCCTTGATGATGTCATTAACGTGAGCGGTCACAGGATTGGGACGGCAGAGATAGAGGATGTGGTGGTACGGTCAATCAATGATAAACAAGTTATTTTAATGTATCGGAGCATTGCTTGCTACATTCATAAACATATAATGGTAACATCCTAATGAAGATTATACTAATTTTGTCTTAAATTAGCAGAAGAAAGAATTCATCTCTGACAGGAAAATGACAATTATGTCCAGTGGACATGTATTAAAATATATCACAATAAAATCATGAATAAAAATATATTCAAAAGTAATATGGAAAAGAGGGTTTAAGTCATTTCTTCCATTAAAAGTGCCCCTAAAGTTCTTTCCCCAAATGAATAATCAAAGCTCAAAGAAACATTAATGATTTTTGCTATTTTTTCCAATGCTCAAGCAGTTAAATATTTCCCCATAAAGTGTAAAGAGGATCCTGATTGTGATTTCTGTAACAGAATCAATGCTCTCAAGTGGCTGAGTCTGCCGTCATCGGATACTCACATAACATCAAAGGAGAAGGTGAGTGTAATTCAGTCAATCTTTTTTAATTTGATGCCAGTGTTAGCTAACAATGTCCATCATAGGAAAGACTGTTTTCTCTCTGTGTGTTGTCAGGTGTGTATGCCTTTGTGGTGCTAAAAAAGGGTACAGACGTTGAAGAGACGGACCTGTCCCGGCAGCTAAACGACATGGTGTCTAAAAAGATTGCCAAGTACGCCTGTCCAGACTGCATCCAGGTAAATTCTGTCTCACTGACTTTAAATCGCAAACAGATATTTCAGACTAACTTGTACTCAGTCACTATTTGACCACTCCCACAGTTCGTCCAGCGGCTGCCAAAGACACGCTCGGGAAAGATAATGCGCCGGGTGCTGCGGAAAGTGGTGGAGCAAGACTTGAACGGATTGGGTGACCTCAGCACTCTGGATGATCCTGCAGCAGTTCAAGAGATCATCGAAGGTCACCGCAAGCTCTCTGGTAAACAACAACAACGATGATGTGTTTTCGGAAAACATGCTCATCTAAAGAGGAAGATGAAAGTGATGCTTGCATGTAACTTTATATTTCACTGAACCACTTAGGTTTTTTGTTATTGTACATATGAACATTTTAATGCAATCAGGTAAACAACATTTTAAAACAATATGTAGAATCACAGATAAACTCCGCTCTTGATAGTACTATAATCCAGATGTAGTGATTGTAAACATCATACAGTAAACAAATGTAATCTCACATAAAGGCAGATTTACAGTCTTAAAGTGTCCCTTTTCTTTACTGATTTGTGGTCATAATAGGTGCATAAGGTAGCCATTCAAACCATTCGTTTGGCAAAGGTTTCAGGTCTAGAACACTTTGTGCGTCCTCCAAACCGCCATCTTGTTTAAAAAAAATTTTGCACTCTGGAGCAACCTGGAGAAAAAATGTATCTTCTTAAAATGTCTATGGACATGAATACGTACAAACTGGTTGTGCACAGTTGGCGACCTTTGCTGGAGGAAGTGGTAAAACAAGCGCCTAGTTAAGAGCACTTGAGTGTCAGTACAGTAACTGAGGAATTCAGGAGTGTTTTCTGTGCTCGTCTCCCACGCCGATGCTTTCCGCATGTCCAGGATTTCAAAGAGAAGACTCTGAAGATGTGTGGCTTCTTTTTTCTCCTTTTAACTTAGTTAACTCCCACCGGCCTCCTCCACACAGTTTCAACTGGACATCGTGGTACTGGGAGAAACAGAAAGATACAGTTAATATCCTTCATAGATTTAGACAGACGTTAGAACAAAGCAAAAGGGGTTAGTGTTAAAACGTAGAGGACTGCCATACTGAAACAGAATAATCATGGACTGACAAAAAAAAAGCACAAGCTCAACTTTATTCCATTCAAAGGAGATTGAGAGAATCGGATATAGGTTTGGGTATATACTGTAGTGAGCACTTGCAGTTTAAAAATTCAGCATTTTAATTTTTTCATGCTGGATCTTTTGGAGCAAAATAACAATAAGGTGACACCAAACCATCCTTCATATTTCGAGCTGTCTCATAAATGCATGTTCAGTCTACCTTCTCCAGGCTGCTACGGTGTCCCAGACTGACCAAAGTCATTCCAAGGTGTTTACAGGTTCGGTACAGCTGTGCTTCTGCCTCCTCTGTCAAAGCACTGGTGGCCTCATCCAACACTGCCAAGACAAAATTATAAAAATGTAAAGAAACCAACAAGTTTAAGAAAGCTCCAGTCTGAATGACCTCTAACAGAAAGGACAGGATGAAAAAATGCAAATGTTTCACATCTGAAATGCTAAATTTAGGTGGTAAATCAAAGACAGTGGGCGAGGCCAGCTCCCCTGAAACTGCCGTGTCAGAAGCGCTCAAAGTCTCGATTCCTCAGATCGGTTCATGAATACATTACACAAATCCAAAGCAACACACCTGCATATTTAGGCTGCAGGTAGAAGAGTCGAGCAAAGCAGAGACGCTGCATTTCACCTGGAGACAGAACATCATACCTGCAGAGAAAAACTAGTTCACACACTGCCTCACATAATACACACATTACTTGTTTCACTTTGTGGGTTTTCTACTTGTATTTTCTCTCTTACCAGTTCCAGTCCACCCTTTCATCCAGCCCACCTGTCCGCTTCAAGAGATTGGACTGGAGCACAGATCGAAGTTTGATTCAGGATCAGAGGATGATCAGATTACCAACACATACAGAGTTTAAAGGAATATAGTTGTAGGTCAGTCACTCACCACTCCCGCTAGTTCTAAGAACTGTATAATTCTGTCATCGTCCACTGACCCTGAAAGAAAGGACACATTATTATTTCAGTCGTTCCTGGAGGAAGCACAAAGATTAATATAAATATAAGAGTTGCATCTGTATACATTGATCTACTATATATGTATGTATGTATGTATCTTTGTAGGTTTCCTTGCTTGAACGACAACTAAATCAATTAACATCTATCAGACAGTCAGAGTGAAATCTGATACCTGATTCAGGGTAAATATCCTTCAATGGGTAGATCACCTGTGGGAGAGAGAGTTCCAGTTAATCCTTATTCAATCTAATCTGTTTCTAATTTAGGTACATTTCAGCACTTTGATAAACTTGACACACTTCAGGCTCAACAGAGAAACAAAATAAAAGAAGAGAGAGAGACCTGTTCACGCAGTGTGCCATCAGTCAGGTAAGGTTTCTGTGGCAGGAAGAGGGTTCCTCTGGGGCCAAAACATGTGGTCATCTGGACAAAACCTAGAGATAAGATGCTGTCATGAAGCTACTGAGCGCAGATATCACAAATCAAGTCTTTTTTGAAGTGCTTAGTATGAATAACAAACAGAAACAGTGATACCCTCTGCACTTCTCCTAGGAAAAGAGGAAAAGAGGAAAAGCAAACTATCTGGATCACACATAGCTCCCTCTCATCCTACCTTGACACAAACACAGATCACACAAAATGTGCCTCTCCTCACTCTGACCACCTCAATGAAAGAACAGCTTTTATTGTGTCTTGCCAATATGTCCACATATCTATGAATATATATTTTCAGACATGCACATTCTTCCTCTATTTCTATTCTTAAACACATATCATTATTTCCAGTCAGGGGTTATTATTACAGCCTAAACTCGTCGGCAGCCATGAAACCTTTTTATTCATCACTTCCTGTCTGAATCAAACTTCCTCAGCCTCGCTGCTCTCTCACCGCTGTGAGCCTCCCAGAGTCGGTTGAGGACCCTCAGTAGTGACGTCTTGCCGGTGCCTGTGTTTCCCACTACCAACAGATTTGTTCCCTGGTTGATTTTTAGACTCAGATCCTCCACCAGCAGCTCGTCTGAGTAAGGAGATTTGTATGAAAGATGATCCAGGATGAAGGCAGTGTCCACAGGGCCCCCGTGGACATTGAAGTCACTGTGTGGAGAAATTTAATAAGAAATAAAGAACATGTGACACGTGTTGTTCTAAGCATTTTAAACTCATGTTTGTCATATTCTTTGCTCTTTGTCTTTTTAAAATGTATTCTAGCTGTGTGCGCAGTCTCTTACTTAAATATAACTACTTTTTTGCAGAAGACAAACCTGTCAAAGTCATAGCTTTCCCCTGATGCTGGGTCATAGTCACACTGCTTGCGTAGAATGTCATCCATCACCTCCCTGAGCTGCCCAATCCTGACCACAACACACACACACACACACAGATTCGTTGATGGAAAGCTGGATGGCATGCACAAGCGCTGCTGTCATCATCTGTCCTCCAGGAAGTGATTTTAAGTATGCAGTGTGATACCTGTGGGTGTATCCAGCCACATCTGACAGAGTGGTTGACAGGTCTATTAGCTGCGTGAAGCCATTTATCAAGTAGATGCAGACAAAGGCGTTCTGAATATGAACAAGGAGAGGGAGAACCAGAGCAGAGAGTAAATAAGAGACATGTTAATTAAAAGAAGAGTATTAGAACAAAGAACAAAAGGCAGTAACATGATGACACACTGGACAACAGCATGAAAAAGAGATGACAAATGTAATACGTAGAAGTGAGATCTCTGTCTAACAACAGGCACTTGAAAGCTTTTGCTGTCACCTAGTGGTTGAATTAGCAACAAGCTCACTTTAAGCCATCTATTGTGTGATGGCAAACCTTTCATACCTTTTAAATAAACTCTGTGAGGTAGAGGTGTGCACATACTGTGGATTCAATCTTAAACATTTGATGATTTTATATTTAAATTTGTAATTTAACTTATTTTTAAATTGTTTAAATGAGTGTACTCTTTTTTTTTCACTATGACATGTATTTTATTTGACACTGACACTTTACTTGTTATTACCTCTGCCGATACATTTCAATGGTTCTTATTTTTCTATGTGAAGAAAGTTCCACAAGTTTTGAGAAGTAGGGAAAGGAATAAAAAAAACATGCCAACCTTACTGATGAGAGCACTGAGCTCCCCAGGAGTGAGATCATCATAGATACCGGTGAAGATGGGAATGGCGATTATGATGTAGCTGAGGAAACCTCCGAGGTAGTCAAAGGTGTTTACCCCAACTGAGAGAGGAGAGGTCAGAAGTTAACATTACAAGTTTAATTAAAGCAATCAATGAAAGATATATAGAAATAATAGAGTGTGGATGTATGTGATGTTCTTACTATAAAGCAATAGCTCTTTGTTTATTAGACTCTTCTGAGTTTGCAACAGAGCCTGCAGTCTTCGGTCGGTCCTCATGTGCTCCACTTTACCAGCTCTTAAATACATACACAGCAACATGCTTTAACTGCATGATCAGTGTGTGTTAATGTGACAGAGTTATTATTAGTATTACTATTATTAGTGTCAAATTTTGTTTAGCACAGAAAAACACACCAAGTACAGTTTCCAGCTGTACAGCTATAGCTGTCTAACCGTTCTGAAAACATATTTGTGTCTCAGTCTCTGCAGGTTTGATTCGTGCATGAGACACCAAAATAAATATTATAATAACATTTATCCTTGTAAATAAATAATGTGTTTGTGCCTTACCTGTAAAAAGCTGCAGACTCTGCGTTGACACGGATCTGCATGTGCTTGAATCTGGAGATAAAAAAAACCAAAAAAAAAACGTTTTTACTTTCAAGCAAAACAATTTCAGATTGAACACAACTTTCATTAAATTGTTCTCCAGTAACACAAAATAGCACTGTTTTAACTTGTGACAGATGACATTATAATTCCTCTTTCATAGCTGACGCATATCCTGTGTCATTTCCTGAGGCAAAAAGCACTGGGCCAAAGTCTACAGAAACTTCCTGTTACCAAGGACTGACTTCCTTGACATGAACACCGAAAGGATTTACAACAAATACAGCTGGCAACATACCCAACCCCTGTTGTAGTTCAGGAAAAAAAAAACAGTCAGTCCTGCTCTGCTTGTCTGTCAGCACACATTCCTACAGACACAGACACTTGGTACACCAAACGTACTAAACTTACCGGAAGTCTCCCTCCAGTTTTTCTTGCTCAAACAGAGTTGAGACAATAGGCCCCATGAGGATTTTATTGGCAATAGTCCCAATCACAAAGTAGCAAAAGATACTAACAGGACCGATCCAGCCGGTGCTGCAAAAACACAATTCAGAGTGAAAATACAGTAAAACAGAAACAAACAACAAAACAAGTGTTGTGTGTCGCTCTCAAGTACAAATGTTGGCAAATATGGCTGTAACAATGTAATAACAGAGCCTGTCTCAGATGCTTTAACCTCTAATTCACAGTAGGTGTTAAACATAGTACACAGGAGTGTGATATACTCCACAAACTCACCTGTAAAAGCAGTGGTAGGTGTAGTAGGCCAGTGTGAACGGTGACACAATCAAACGACTAGCCATGGTGCTCATCTGCTTACACAACCTCTCTGCATCCTGACTGATTCGCTGGTCTCTGGCAGTTAGAAAACAAGAAAGCAGAAATTACATTATTATAACAAATTACATTATCCCACACTCTGATGATGTTTAATATTCTAATAGACACATGATCAACACTAAGCAAACATTTATATTTGTACACTCATACATGGTGATGCATTTAAGTTGCATTTGTGTCTATATCCTTAAAAAAAAAGCACTAGGTAAGAGTACAAAAATGAAAGCTCACGGGTTGTCGATGTCCTCTCGGAGTACATTGAGTGTGTAATAGACTCGGCCCTGGAAGTAGGCCGTATGGAGGCTCTCAGTTAGCGTCTGCCTCCAGTTAACGTACATCTGATTGCAAATGTACTGGTCGAGACTTTTCAACTGGGACAGAGAGAGAGAGGGATAAGTCGTCTATTAGAGAGAAAAAGTAACACAGAGACAATAAACAGCACTTATATGACGAGACAGCAAGAATAAACTATGTGGAATATTTGTTTCTCAGGTTCAAAATCCAAGGATAAAGATCAAGTGTGTGTCTGCAGTAAAATGAACATGTCAGGCCGTCCTGGCCTTGTTAACTCGCTACCGTCTACGATAACAGCCATCCGAGATCAAACATGACGTCACACAATAAATATAGTGAATATGTAACTGATTTAGTTTGAGTACACACATCTAAATATTCCTCTACAATGGACACTATTGGGATTTAATTATGATAACTGTAATGTTGTAGTAAGTAAGTTTTTGTTGGTCTGCATAATATTAAACAAGTCAACTTTCTCAATGTGGTGTAGTTGTTGCTGCTCATAAGATACAGTATACACACACACACACACACACACACACACAGAAAAAAGTAACCATACACCTACAGTTAACTGGCATCATAAAGAATTATTTATTATTTGATTGATAATAAATACAAAACACTCATCTGTGTGATGATACATTAACTAACTCGAGCTATATTCTGTCCACTGTTTGACATGATAGCTACGTAAAAAGCTTGAGTGCAGAATCTAAAAGTATTGATACTTTTATCAATAGTCTACAGACCAATCAGAAGCTGGGCCCAAAGGAAAAGGATAAGAGAGAGCTGACTTTGCACATGCATGATTAGTAAAAACTCTTAAAAAAAGAGAACAGGAGGATATTTACGACCTCCTGAGGGTCGAACTCTTTAACTATTCTTTGGCTGCTGTTGTCAGTAGGTCAACTCCTGCCGTCCCCCCACAGCTCCTTCAACTTACCGAGGAGTTGAGCAAGATCAGCACCATAGCTGTGCCCACCAAACTCCTGAAGCCGGAGTAATCTTTGTCTGCCAGCACATTGTAGAAGTGGCTGGGGAGGACACCCACTTGGTAAATGATCAGCTGCTCTAATAGCAAAGAAAAAAAAAAAAGATGTGTTAACGCATTGTCGGGAGGCAGTTCAAACAGAAACAACATAGGCAAATGAGGCAACACTTTGAGCTAAAGGTCAAGGGAAAGAAGAACACACAGTATGCAGTCTAGTGTTATCTGAAATATAGTTTTACAATGCCACAAAAGGCTCTGTCCATCAAGCATGACTGTGTCCCATGATGAGGCTTCGAGAGAGACAAACAACCTTACTTTTCATTTCCAGTAATTTGACAGCTAGATGATCTGACTGACACAATCATGACCAACACACACGTCCTCTTGCGCAAGCAGCTTTTGTGACACCAGCATTTACCTGTCAGAGTGACAGCAAGCAGCGTCCCGAACATCAGGACACTTTGACTGGTCCATGATGGGAACAGGACCTTCTGGATGCTGCAGAACCGCTGAACAAACTTCCAGTCTAACTTTGGTCTGGAGTCAGCAAGAGAGATGTAACATTGTATTAGAAAAAGCAAACATGCATGAAATGTTATGAGGTTGTTATGATGAAATTACTTTGCATCAGACATCTCTCCTTATAAAGCAATACTAACTGTTTAACCAGCCAATACAGTGCTGCACTATATGCTTATCATTATTTTAGTCTTTACAGTCACTTGAGAAAGGTTGTGTACTTGTCTCTAATCACTGAACTTAGTTAAACTGGCTGAGCAATAAGAGAAAACCTCATTGTTATGGAGACTAACAATTAATACATCTCCACCAGTTTCCTTGAAAGTGGAGCTTCTCTCTTACCTTTTTGTCCCTCTGCCATTTGGCTTTTCCAAACGAGGCATCAGCACTGGCGGCAGCAGCGAGGGGGGGCTGATATTATTAAGTTATTATAAAGTTCACATACGTTGTTTGAACTTTCTGTGACCAGCAGGTCGAGCTAACGTTAGACTCGCCGCCGTCTCCGCCGGCAACAACGATTAGAGAGCGGAACAACGAACAAATGTCAACTATTATAAATGTCAATTATTCTAAATAAACAACTTCCCTCTTAATTACTTTCGCTGCTACGTTAATAAGCTTGTATGTTGTCTGAGTTTAGCATCCTACGGCCGACCACTGCCTTGTTAATCCAACAATGTGAGCGCTTAAGGTGAATGTTTTGGTCGGTAAAAGTAAAAGTCCGGACGTCCGGTTTAATGTTCTCCCATTTTTCAAAATAAAAGGTTCACATCAGGATAAGCTTTTTACAAACAAACAAAAAAGCTTGCATGTGCAGCATTATTATTAAAAAACTGCTTTTTGCTCAGTGTTCTTTGCACTATTACTGTTATATAGTAGATTTATGCAGAAAAGCTAAACAAATATACTATCACTCTTAAACCCAGGAATTTATATTATAGGCTATATACAGCACACATATGAAGGGATTATAATATATAATAAAACTCCCTTTAGTTTGGTTCTGTGTGCTGTAGCTACTTTTTCTAAAGTAATAGGAGCCACACCTGGACAACCAAAGTGTTTAAAACCAAAAAGAAGTGGGTATGGGCCTATATAACCTCTGTGAATTGTTTAGAGATTTAAATGTCAAAAAACAGCCATCACCCAAAGTGCAGTTTATGAGAAGAGCACAGAGAAGACTGGAGATGAGGCTGGGTGCACACGTGCATTACAATGAGATAAAGACCTAAAACCTTATCTAAGTTGTTCAAAGGTTAAACACGATCGCAATGCGCTATTTGGGTACAGGGAGTAAAACACATGACCCAGTTATCAAAGAAGGAATGGAGATCCAGATTCACAGTACTCAAATACTGAACACACTCCGGTCTAAAACCCCATATGCACTGACTGACTGTCCCTCTTATGTCATTTCCTTGAAATAAAGATACACTTGGACCAATTCTGAAAATAAAATGCATTTTCTGTTTTGTTTGTTGGAATATTTTATTCTCCTTGTTTCCATATTATTTCCAAAGGATATATGACAGAAAAAAGATGAGTTGGTGAGATGGATGGTGATAATAGACCTATAAATATTCCATTAGTAGAAATGATGATTAATAGTTTGACATGGATATTGGAGTAAACCATCATAGGAGCATTACAACAGCAAATAACAAACAATTAAAACATTTAAAACAAGTGCTAAATCAGTAAGTCAGTGTTTTATACTGTAGATTAAAAATGGGCAGCAGAAATATCTCCCGAAAGTTTCTCAGAAATCAAGCATGAATGATATAGATTGAGATTTTAACCATTTATTTGTTGGATCAACAATTCAGCCCAAGTTAGTAAAGATGGCAAAATACGTTATCAAAAATATCTGTTATTTGAATGTTATGCTTTAAAATGATTAATCAGAGAATAATTCACTTACATTTGGATCAAAATTATAAACGCTTTGGAAAATAAAACACATAAATGTACAAAAAGGAGGTGACGAGGTGCCGACTATGGTAACATAGAAGAACTGTAATGACACGACAGACCTGCTCAGACAGGGAAAAGCATGAGCCTTCCAGATTTAAATAAAAATCACGTAACTATCCCAACACCTGTGAGCTAATGCTTCCAGGCTGATTTGATTTAAAACACGGCAACAAATGAGAAGTGAAGTGATTTCACACGTTGCTGATTCATGGTTTGGTTTATTTTTAAGAGCATGGAATTCAGTTCAATAACATATGGTCATATATGTTGATCAAAGGATGGAAATGTACAATAGATTTCTTATTAGTGAATGCAAGCATTATTACAGTACATCTGAGATTCTGTATTTGCAAAATTCTAGTAAACACTTATGTGTCGACCACAGGTGCATCTTTAAAGGATAAGGCCGGTGATCTTCTATATTGCTGTTATTGTCAACAAATCCCACAAAAAGACCAAAACCAACACATTAACCTGTCTCTAATACTTTACAACTTCCTCCAGTCTGGTCACTGGTTCCCAGTGAGGACGTAAATCTTTAAAAATGGTTCACAAATATATTATTTTTTTCCTTAAATCAGCAGGACACTGTATTTTTTAGCCACTGATACTCAAACAGTATTAAATAATACTGTATTTGTTGCAGACTATTTTCAGCCACAGATTGATACATATTCGATGTAACTCAAAATAACAGTAATACAGCACTCATGCTCATCATAATGAAGAAACATGTCACCCAGTGCAACAGTGTGGCTCACTGATTTGTTTTTAATAGTTTTTGGACAACAATGGAGCTTTCAGGCATAGAGGAATATTGACAATAAAAACAATGAATATCACCACATTTGTCCTTCAAATTAGTTTCTGCTGTGCAGAAACAACAGTTTTTATTTTGTGTCAAAACAAGCAGCATGTTTCCAAGTGTAGCCTGCAGTCACCATGGTGGTGAACATGTCAGCAGTAAATGACAGTTTGCACACAACACTCAGGCAAGGTTTAAGATCCTAAAGAAGAGAGGCACCACACAGACACAACTAAAGCCAACAACACTGTAGACAATGTAACGGTACGGCAACTCTACTTTCATGTGCTGCCTCGCCTGTCTTACATCATCTGAAGGCAGCCCGAACAGTCGACATAAGAACGGAATAGTCACTGCTTTCATAACCATTCTCGTGACGAGGAGGACAGCGACTCCGACCAGGAAGCGCAGCAGGGAGAGAACCACCAAGCTAGTGCTGATTGTTGGTAAAGTTAGAGGAAGTGAAGACAGAGGTGGATCCAGCAGCAGCCCCAGCTGATAGTTCACATGGGTAGCCAAAGCAGCTCCTGCCCCGGTGCCCAGAGCCTGAGCAGTGTCACCCCGAGAGGTGCTCCAGGAATCCAGAGAGAAAGCCACAAGTCCGAAGCTCACATGTGACACAATGATCACAAGTGGAGCGTAGTGGTCCATCATGTAGAAGGTGTCGATCTTGCCCAGAATTGGCTGGAAGAAGGCTAGAATAAGAAGGCTGTAGAGGAAGCCAGTGATTACCTCCTGCAACACAGGGACAGCAATTATTGTAAACCAGGAGTGCATGCCATGATTTTAATAGTGTTAGTGTTGTTTAATAGTCTAGACATTACAAGTTCAAATCAAAATATAGTTTTAAAGCACAGAAACATGCTGCAAACAAAGTCCAAGCCCTTTAAGCATCAGTTGCTACATCATTAAATAATGCTGCTTCCTCTCCTGTAGGTGGCACTACTCTCTGCAACACTTGTAACCAGCTTTCCTTGAAGTCATAAAACCTCTAGTAAAAATCACGTGAGTCTCTTTCTGGTAAACAGGTGTTACTGTTGGGAGGATGCAGAAAATAAACAATATCTACTAACATCAGTTGCCTGGCCACCGAGTCTAATCTAACCTTATCTACTGGCTTTGATTTGTTTATTGGCTCTACTTACAGATAGATCTCCGATAATCATACATTGTAAGCTCCTGTGTATGTTATAAAGATGAAAGGTGTATGTAATACATATTAATGTGATATATTTATGTTAAAATGTGTAAAAAAGAAAATGCACAGATGATTTCAAGTGCTAAGACCGGCTGAAGGTGTCCTCCATTATACACCAAAGACTAAAATGCAGCATTAGGTATATTGGAGTCATGTCAGCATTTACAGCCATCCAAGGTACACATGATGTTACCTGTCACCAGACATAAGAAAGAAAGAAAAAGGCAGCGGTGGTTTGTTGGAGAAAACCTTTTTTTACCCAAGCTGAGGTAGACCTCATTGAGTTACAATTCTGAGCTGGGACTATAGGAGTCAGTGGAGGTAAATCACTTTATATTCCTACGTTTCATATTTCATTTCATTTATTTAAATAACCTTACCAGAACAGAATGCATCCCCATATAGACTCTGCTTACACAGACCAGGACACTCCAGCTGAGAGCCACACTAAAGCCAAAGAGGAAGGGGTACTAGAAGAGAGAGAGAGAGAGAATAAAGACATGGTATTAAAAAAAAAAAACATTGATATTAGAAAGGTGGCTGAAGATGAGCCTTCATAAAACACATCACAGTTTTTTTAAACAAAGAGTTTCTTCAGTGGGTTCATGGACCCATTTTGCAGGACTACATTTTCTGAACATTTAACGTTGACTAAGAATATACATAAGGATTTGGGGAACAAGGAGCAACAGTCCCACTGTCCCTAGCAGTGCATTAATGTTAATATGCTTTCCATAAATACTCCAGTACAGTTCACTGTCAGAAGAAATACTAGGTTCCAAAAACCACAGCGTACAGTTAGAAAACATTGAGCTGAAATCTTTTCAAGGATTCATGTAAGCATCACAGTGTGAAAACAAGAGTTTAGTTGTTAGCAGCTCTGTGAGGTTGTAGAGCGGAGCTAAATGCTAAGGTCAGCATGCTAACATATTTACAATGACAATGCTAACATGCTGATGTCTGAAGGCGTAATGTTCACCATGTTCACCATCTTAGTTTAGTGTATTCACATGCTAACATTTGATAATAAGCACAAAACACAAAGAGCAGTTGAGGCTGCAACTGTCCAGATATTTCACAAAACCACAAATGTCAACCTGAAGGTGGCGCTACATGTAAAAATCAGGGGACCACCAAAGTGATTAGGATTCATCGCCTGGGCAACATGAATGTCTGACAATCCATCCAATAATTGTTGGGATATTTGACTCTTATCAGGGAGGTTGACCAACCCTGAAATCACACCACTAGCACACCTACAGGTCTATTGACACCGTTTATCTTCTAACACTTTGAATCTGCCTCCTGCCTTGGAAACTTTTTATGGTCTGCATCTTATCTTGTGTAAACTTTAGTTACCTCTTCTCTGAAACGTTTAAGGTCCTCAACCTTCAAAAATCAGTGAACTTGATGACGCCAAGCAAGTTGGAGCAGTCAGACGACTGCGTTCAGTTCAAAAAGCATTGAGGTTCTCAGCCCCTCCTCCCCAGTGGTGACCCCTGAGCACTGCAGGGCTCCATGCTCACTTTAACTACAGGTCTTAGTTTAAAATGTTTTTGGCACATTAATATTAGAAATAAAATGAATGCAGGTCTTTTTTTAACATTAAACAGTACACATGATGATGATGGTCATTCAGAGATTACTAAATCATTTCTAAATACAGGATACATGGGACTGAACAAAGGAGAGGAGTGCATTGTGTGTCACTAATGCATCACTTTTAAAAAGAGCATAGAGGCTGCAAATACTTGTGTGGCAATTATGGTTTGATAGCATTTCATCCAATCTGAGTCCAGTATCAAATCTACTTACAAAATCTGGTTTCAGAACTGAACTGTCTCATCAAATGTCCGTCCTTTCAAATCACGTAGTAAATCCATTTAGGCTTAGCGTTTAACTTTTGAAGAAACTTCAGTTATAAATAACTACAGCTCAAAAGACTCAGAGGTCAGAAACTATCAGAATAAGATTTTTCTCTCCGTCTATTTACCAACACCCCATATCCTCTCTTTCTGTTTCTTCCTCTCCCTGTAACTTCCCTTTTCTGTCTCTGCCTCGAGCCAACATTCTTCTTTGCCAAATGCACAAACAAGTTTACTTTTCAACTGTACTGTTTCCTACTCAGCACATATTGTGGTCACATATGTGTTGTCATAACAGTTCATGTTCTGTATTTTTGTGGAATAATCAGCAGATTTTTCTTCAGACTTATAACAAATATTTAGAAAATACTAATATATATATGTACTATGATTTTATATTTATTCATAATAGTACTACTACCCTACTCATTAAATATATACAGGTTAAAAAAAATATATTACTACTACATAAGTCAGTAATAGTAATATATGATTACACCTGAACTTCTAACTCAGCTGAACTGTCTTCCAATGTAGACCAATTACTACGATCTCCAAAGTGCTACAAAACACAAAACATTTAGACTGTGCCTTCCTTGTCATTGTATTGTGGTCAGTGTGTGATGCACTGTTTCTCTCTTGACACAACCATTGCTGGTGGAGAATCATAACGGTATACCATAGCCTATCAGTGATGAACAGGTTTCATTGCTTTGAGTCTCTGATACCCGACTCATTACTATCCACCCTCACGTCTTTTTTTCTCTCTCTCACTCTTTTCTCTCTCCTCACTCCCGAGCAGTGAAGTAACCCTCCTTTTTTTAAACCACAACAGACACTCAGTGGTCCATTTGCACTAGTGTTCATTGATATTCTAGACCAAAATGTTTAAAGAAACCTAATTCGATACTTTCTCTTTCTCTAAATCCAATTCACTAGTCCCTTATCACTCTCTGACAATCTAAAGCAGCTGCTCTCAGTCTATTTAAGAAAAACAAGACTACCTTTCACTCCTCACCTGCACTCACCTGACACACCCGGTCCTGACAGTCTCTGTAAACAGAGGAACGTTTGTTGTCTTCATACTAGAGCTGGGTAACAAGGATTAATAGTGATTTAAAGGCAGTCTGTGCCTTTTCTTTCTTTTGGCCAGACCCACTGACCCTCCCTCAGGGAGAAAAATGTCATGTGGGATTTTAATTTCTTAGTAGGTCAGGTGCCCTGTGTGTGTTTCTTACAACTCTGGTCTTTTTCATTTTAAATTTTACCTGAACAAACACTACGTACTGAACGATGTTGGACGGGGAAAGATGTTGTCTTTGGGGCCCTTCAATGTCTGAGACTTTGATGCTTCTGGTCATCTTCTCTGTGGGTTATCAAAACATGTTCATATCCTGTGGATCGAGGTCGGACCGCTGAATTCTAACGTTACATGAAGAAGGAGAATGACACTGGTGATATTTGTTGATCTAGATCCACCAGGTTGCATCGAGTAATCTGTACACATTTCCAGTTCCAAACTGTACTGCTCAGCGCTGGATTAACACAGTGGGGGGCCGGGGGGCTAAAAATAATCTGCAGGCACTATTGAACCAAATGTTCCTCCCTCTCTTTGTCGGCTCTTTGTGTGTGCGTATCCTGTTGTGTTCAAGTGGCTGTAAGGTCAGCGGGGATACTTTCCTGGTGTGTGTTTGAGTAATTTAACCCTAACCCTTAAAGGCATGAAAGAGTGGATATAAAGGGCAATAATGGAGGATACACCTTGAGGCCCTTTCAGTTCAGAGTTTCAGAAGATAAAACATAATGAATGAAAACACTTCAAGCTTAAGGGGAAAGTGCTACTTCACACATTTCACATATTTGACTTTTGAGTGTGATTATTGTTTAAACAAAACACATTTGATAGGACAGAAGACGAATGAGGGTGAGTGGCTTACAAGCTGGACAATTTCCTGAAGGAAATCCTGTTCTTTATATATCGTGCTTTAGGATCACCGAGCAAAGAAGGGCTGCAATCTAAGATTATTTTCATGATCGATTTCTCTGTGAAACACGTTCCTGATGAATTGTTTGGGCCATAAAATGTCAGAAAATAGTGACAAATGTCCACCACAGTTTCACAAATACCCCAAGTTTAAACATAATCAAATTGTGCTGTTTTTGTGGAAAGCAGAAGTCCAGAAACCCAAATCTAAGTTTCATATCGGCATAAAAAACAGGAAGTGGTGCATTTTGGAAATTTTTTTTGTGCCCAAAAAGTTAAACAAGTTACTTATTAACAACAACCAACTAATGAATTCATCACAAACTAATAACAGTGAACCTGCAGCCTTTGTGGCCCCTGAAGGACTGGGTCGAATCCAACCCTGGCAGGTCTACATCTGCCCTGCAACACTTCATCTTCCACCTGTATGGGACCCTTTAAAGAGGGGGCTCACCTGCCACCGCCCGTAGGTCAGCATGAACACACAGAAGGGTATGGCGGTCCCGGTCATGGCGTGTGTGGACGGCATGCTGTACTCGGAGTTGTAGAAGACCTCCACCTTCACCACGGGAGGGGACGCCGGCCGGGACCAGCGGACCATGTCCTTGGTGGACTGTCCCACGAACAGGTTCCAGGCCCAGACGACGATGAGTCTCCGGCTGACCAGGGCGTCGATGTTCCAGAAGAGAAAGGGGAAGAAGATGATGAAGAACATCTCGTTGCCCAGCTCAGTCCCAAACGTGAACAGGTAGAAGAGAAACTTGTTGTGGATCAGGAACTCTTGACCCACGTCTCCGGTCAGGGAGTTTCTCCGGAGGGGTTTCGCCCTGACGGTGTCTGACTCAGCACCGTCCGGCCCGTCGGTACCGTCGGC
>NW_023340246.1:11354253-11354526 GCF_004916995.1 Morone saxatilis
TTTTTTTTTTAAGATAACAAACACGGTTCTGTGGTAGAAATGGAGTTCATGTTCATCGAGCGGGC
This sequence comes from Morone saxatilis, assembly GCF_004916995.1. Taxonomy (NCBI): domain Eukaryota; kingdom Metazoa; phylum Chordata; class Actinopteri; family Moronidae; genus Morone; species Morone saxatilis. The sequence continues at coordinate 11,354,319 of NW_023340246.1, forward strand.
TTTACAGAGAGGTGGAGCCCGGTGGCCGCTGCATTCCTCTTTATCCAGATAACAACAACAGTGATTTAACGGCGGCGGCGACGTTACTACTCAAAACACAGACCTTGTACACCGGCGTGGAGGTTGGGGACGGCAGCATCCAAAGTCCGCTACAGTTAACCATTACTTTCAGCGTGCGTCCTTATATATACACAACCAGCATAACTGC
>NW_023340246.1:11354623-11357258 GCF_004916995.1 Morone saxatilis
TGCTTTAGCGCCACCTAGTGGACTGGAGTTCAGTGGCAGGGAGGGGGGATAACGTCTCTCTGTTATTCTTGATATTCTTTAATAATTAATAAACAAAGATAATGAACTTTCCATGATTTCTATCCAATGTAGTATTTTGTCCCTCATCTAATATTAATCCACTCCTTTATTGATCATATTTGCTGCAGTCTATTAATACATGTTGCATAGTCTACTAGTGCAGTGGTTCCAAACCTTTTTCCTTCAGGGACCCCTTTCTTATCATTGAGTGAACTGACGACCCCTGAATAACTGACTATTTTATGGATATTTTATATTATATTCAATGCATAACAGTAACAATACAGATCAACTGATAAACTGTACAATTAACCCAAATAGGTCTTCACAGAAATTAATACAATTCTGATATATAGGCCTACTGTGTATATTTTAAAGTTTTCTTACACCCCTTAAAATAAAGAAGGCCTCGTGGCCCCCTGTGAAGCTTTGGCGGCCCCTAGGTTCCTGTCCCCCAGGTTGGACACCACTGTACTATAGTGCACTATGGGGCTTCTCTTCGATTTCTTCTTTTTTTGAATTAATGTTAGTCGACTAATGTCCAAAATATTCAACTACCACCCCGGCTGGACTTTATTACACATGTTAAAAATCTGAAGTATTTTACAGGTAGATGGCCAGCAGTGGATAAAGTTCCTTGAATAAAAATACTACAAAGTAAAACACCCCATTGCAAGTAAAAGTCATATATTAAAAAATGTACTGGATAATATAGTGGAATAACAAGTACAATACTTATCTCTGAAAAATATATAGTATATGGTATAAAGTAGCATACAATAGAAATAATTATCTGAAGTACCAATATCTTAATAGACTACAGTAATTACATTACTTACAGTACACAGGAATAAATATTCTCACTTTCTATTTTACTTGAAATGTCCTCTATTCTCCTTCTGTGCTTCAATAGTTTGGAGCTATCTTTATCTAATTTAGGTTTATTTCAGACACATATGTCATATAAATAATAAAATACATACATGGACAAAAAACATAGAGACATAAAATCATTGCATTTCACAAATCCAAAAGAATGAAAACACATACAGACATTTGTTCCAGTCTTTCCAAAGACAAGATGAATACCTTTCATCACTTGGCTCTGTTAAGGATATATTAACAAACCTATATTTCCTAACATAGTTACACATATTTTTCATTTTAATTTGTACTTTTCTCATATGGGACATTATAATGAGTTATAGATAATTTAAAGAAAACAGGAATTGTAGGCCCACATGACTTCATACCATGTATATAAAAATAATTTATATCTAATAATAATATATAATATGTACACATTAATCTAACTACCCAAAATCTAAATCAAACAGATTCCAGGACAGTCCATGTTTACAGGTCTGAGAAGAAAGAGACAACAATACCAGAACAACACCGGAATTCAGTCGGGTTTCCTTCAAAATAAAAGCACAAAATGTAATGTTTTTATTATTATCACGACTGATATGTAATAAATAATATTTGTACAAACTATATCCGACAACTGATCTTCATTCAGCAAGTAAAGACTCATCCATATTGTCTATTAGCCTGCATGTACTCTGACTGAGCTCATCCTGTCATACAGGCCTGTCCGATCTCAAGCTTGTTGACCAATGTGGCTGTAAACATGCTGTTAAAATGAGAGTTTGGGATAGAATAATTACCATTTACCTCAACATTAATTAGTCTTTTATTTGTGCTTACACTGAAAAAACCTCAGCCCGGAAGCACCTCTTATAATTGTGGTTAACTTGGCACTCGTGTGGTCCTCGCTCTGATCGGGCAGACAGCTCAGGGGGGTAGTTAACATCAGCACGACCACGGAGCAGCTCTGAGTCTCTGCCCTGAACCCTCATAATGCATGGGGGCAAGAGAGGACTGGTGGCTCCGCAAAACACTTTTCTGGAGAATATTGTCCGGCGCTCCAGCGGTGAGTTTTACTGTAAACAGGGAAACAAAAATTAATGGATATTGATTTGGGATGTCAGTAAAGGTACCACACAGGGCTGCATGGGATGCTGAAGTAGACCTATAATGTTATCTGTGTGTCTTTTAATGGTGCTGACACTTCATTGTAATTTCCACTTTTTTTTTCTTTTTTTTTTTTTTACAGCAACTTAACTATGAATTCTGAATACGTGTGCAATAAGTCTCTTGTCTAATTCTCTGGATTAATAAGCTAAAATCTGTTAAATAGCCTATTTTTTGATATCTCTAAAGACATCTGTCTACCATTATCATTACCCTTAGAAATAGGCAGATTTACTGAAGTAATGTATGTAAGGGATGTAAGGGCTATTGTTAAAAGTCAAATGTCCTTAATGTCTGATGAGTTCTTCTGGTTGAATGGTTATAAAAGACTTGAAGGAAGACACAAACACCTCATTGTGTTGCTGATTCTTTGGTTGCACAGAGATGCCGGCCATAGTCTGACAATATATTGTTTTACCTGAAGCCCAAAAGTGGTAATTATGTGCTGCATGGTGTCTTTTCAGTGAATATGTCTTAAATCATTTTTTGAAATTTAATACTCAACAGTGAAACAGTAAATATGAAAACAATCTTACAA
>NW_023340246.1:11357269-11387776 GCF_004916995.1 Morone saxatilis
AAGATTAGGTTTGCATACATTTCAAAGAGGGACTAATTAAAACATTTTAGGAGCTGTATAATGTGATTTGTGCGTATGGTGACTCAGTTACACTTTATTTGTCAGTATTTGTTGTTTATATTTCAGAAAGGTAATACTGTCATTAAAAATTCATTGTTGGATTGACAGTCTGCCTGGCAGACAGTATATTCCCCTCAGGAGTGAGGCTGAGCGTGTTTGAGATTGAAGGTTTTCATTATAAGTACAGATGAAGAGCACGATGTCAGACAAATTATTAAGAAAGATAATAAACCTAAATTAACTGTCTGAAAAGTTATTGCCCCCCTCTGTAATACATTTTAGGCAAATTTAGTCACAATAATCAGACGTCAAAACCCTGCAAAAGCCTGTAGAGTGGTTGCATTCATTACAGCATGAACTCATCTGACACTCCAGCATTAAGTTCAAGATAAACATGCAGATGCTTTAAATTTGACCACTTTAATGGTGACTGTTCAGTGTCCTCAGTCTTTTCTCCCGAGTGCAGCTCCCTCCAAACTGTTGTAAAGCCAGAGCACTTCATTAATATTTCATTAACATTATGGGTGGAACATAAACATTTCATCAACAACTATTTCTGCCCTCGTCTGATTACCACTGCTGTTTTAAATATTGATGATATTGTTTCTGTTATATGTGGTTATCAAAATTTTTTTAGTATTGGTAGAGTTTGCTTTATAGACTATTTCAGGTGAAGATTTACAGACACGCAGAGATTTTCTCTAATTCATGACACTGGTCAGCGGGAGTTATAGGAGATGGTAAATAAAGAAAACATCAAAATATCAGATTTTACCAACTATTATCTTATTGGAATTTACAACACAGCAGGCAAAAATATCAGTGGCAATACAGGAGAGTTTTGACTTGAAAATACTTGATACCACAAGCGTAAAGAAAAAGTATGTTCTTTAAAAATTGTGCCACAAATAAGTTAATTTCTGTAAAGCAGCTAACATTAAAACCACTTTAAAGTCAATACTTAATTGTCCAGATCCACTTTGTTTGAACCAATCTGACAGCATCCAATCAAGTTGCAGGATAGAACCATGAAAAATAAACGGTACATGAGTTTACTTGAAGTGTCACTTCGAAAAAATGATACCAAAGATAATTTTGTTTCATTTGTTCTGTTGTTAAAATGGCATTACATTTGGTGAGGAGCACATTATTACTCAAAAACTCAAAGTTTAGGACTCAGGACTTACTTGTGATTTGCAAAACAATGACTTGGTCCCACCTCTGGGTGTTGGTAGTGACTAGTTTTGTTTCAGACTGCTGTATTTTTTATGCTTTGTTGCAGAAACCAGTTTCCTGTTGGGAAATGCACAGATCGTTGAGTGGCCGGTTGTTTACAGCAATGATGGATTCTGCAAGCTGTCTGGATACCACAGAGCTGAAGTCATGCACAGGAGTAGCACGTGCAAGTAAGATGTTTTGTGTAGTATAATGACGTGAATGTGAACATACAGTAGAGGGTTTATATTTAAAATATATATATATATATTGGTGGCTCCATGTGGTCTAATGGTGTAGGCGTTTTGCATCAGGACCCATCAAGCGATTGATATTGTTTTAGTGAATATTGCACAGATAGATTGGAGTGTGCAGATTTTCTTTTTCACACTGGGTCTCAGCTCCAGCACTTCCAATAAGCCTTTATTTGGTGAGCTGGGATTTTTTATTATATCTGTTTATTTGACAGGGACTGCACTCATATCAACAGAAGAAAAAAATGTAATTGAGCCAGATTTTGCTGGTCTGATCTTTATAAGAAATATATCTTAGATCAACTAATTCAAAACAGACACAGCACCGGACATAAAATACTTGATCTTCCTGCTGTTATCTATAGAAAATGTGTCCACTGATTAGCATGAACGATAGAGAAATTTAGACAAAGTATTCAGTTCACTTACGTCTGTCTTTAATCATCTGACTTTCTTTCTTCATGACCACCTAATAACAACACGCTCCCTTTTGCTTGTTGTTATTCTTTCTCCCTAATTTTGCAGTTTCATGTATGGTGACCTGACTGATAAGAACACTATAGACAAAATCAGAAAGACCTTTGATAACTATGAGTCCCAGTTCTACGAGGTGCTGCTCTACACAAAGAATAGTGAGTATCACTGCTACATTAAATGCATGATTAAAAATGTTTTTTTATTCCTATTCGTCCCATTTGTTTAGGTACCGTTTTCCATTTCTCTCACAACTCTCATTTGAATTGTTTCCTACAGGAACACCAATATGGCTGTACATGCAGGTAGCTCCCATCAGAAATGAAAACGAGAAGGTGGTGCTTTTCCTCTGCACCTTCAGAGACATTACACTGTTCAAACAGCCAATTGAAGATGAAGCAACTAGAGGTAACAGAGTTCATAATCTTGTATCTAGACCAAAGGGTTTCAACCTGAATGCATTCAGTCAGTGTCAGTGTAGTCATGATAAATTGTTGGAGTTCATCCATTTCTGGCATTTTCCATTCTTATTGCATATACTAAAGGGTTAGAACACGTATTTATATCAAGTGAATGCTCATCAAGGTTCACCCATTGATATAAAAGCTCACCACAATGGAGGGTGCAGTGCAGCCGAAAGTCTCGAGCACACATGAATGACTGTGACTTAACAGACGTTTGTTTCCTGGTATGTAACATACAACTGTCCAGGTGTTGTGTGTGCGGGTCAGTGAACACCGGTCTCTGTGGTTCAGTGCCATGTCCCAGGGGATTAAGTGTGCCACTAAGACTTTTGCTAACATCAAGCAGAAACAAGGGACACTCAGACCACATGGAAATGTATGAACATACTGACTGTACACAGAGGGAATAAAAGAACACAGTCCCTTTTTAATGCAAAATTAAACCAGATGACAAGATTTGGCTGGTTTTACAGTGAAGATCTGAACACCGTCAAGTCCTATTCAGCATAAAGTCAATGTGCTATCATCTTTTGTTGCTGAATCACATTGCATTGTTGATTATAGAGAGGAATATACTGGAATGTTTACATAGAATATATTTGGGTGATGTACAATACCATAATGTTCCTTTCTGTACAGAAATGCAGTTAAAGGTCCAGATGTATTGAAAAGTCTGCCAGCATGATGCATTCATGCACAATCATATATATTGGAAATATGACTTTCCTAAAGTGAATGTCTGTCTTTTTGTCTCTTAAGCCGGATGGACAAAGTTCGCCAGACTAACCCGGGCACTGACCAACAATCGCAACCTGGTGCAGCAGTTACCACCGCTGAGCAAGGCGGAGGTCAGCCACAAGCCCTCCAGACTGGCTGAGGTGAGCAGCATCCAGGTCTAAAAGAAGAGATTGTTTTCGAATGTATCTACTTCAAAATACCTCAAGTTAAATCAACAAAGTGTCCTAAAGATAGAATCTTAAAAGAATATTTTTTTCCAATCAAGTCACGAGTATACTTCCCAAGGAAAAATCCACCCTAAAATTGAATCGCAAGGTTACAAAGCACATCTATGGAAACTTTTGGTCCATATTGTTGTATGATGACATTATATTACAGTAAGTCAGTATTACTATCCCAGCTACCATTGAGTTTAATGGTAATCATCAGGTAAAGATCAGACCACTCTTGTACACGTGATTCTGTCCTCATGATGGTAAATGTTCCCTGTCAATGAAAGGCTCTCCAGCTGGGATCAGACATTCTGCCTCAGTACAAACAGGAGGCCCCTAAGACCCCTCCACACATTATCCTCCACTACTGCACCTTCAAGACCACCTGGGACTGGGTCATCCTCATCCTCACCTTTTACACCGCCATCATGGTGCCCTATAACGTCTCCTTTAAGACAAAGCAAAACAATCTGGCTTGGCTGGTGCTGGACAGTGTCGTAGACGTCATCTTCCTGATCGACATCGTGCTCAACTTCCACACCACCTTTGTGGGTCCTGCCGGGGAAGTCATTTCAGACGCAAAGCTGATACGCATGAATTACATGAAGACGTGGTTTGTCATCGACCTGCTGTCCTGTCTGCCCTACGATATAATCAACGCCTTTGACAATGTTGAGGAGGTGGGTGAATTTCAAACCTGCTCTTTAAGTGGAGGATGATTTTTTGGACAATTCTTCTCTTTGGGGATTGATTTATTGTTAAAATGTCTATTAAAAATGGTACTTAACACTGCATTTAAATAACAAGACATTTCTTATTGCCTGTCTTTATGAAGGAGGTCATCACATCTGCTTCTTCAGCAAGTCATCTCCGCGAGTCTTCACATTTCCACAGGAATACCACACGGACAGAAGACTCTGTGCTCACAGTAAGGAAAAGCTGCTAACCAACTTATTACTTTAAATTATCTTTTTTGTGATTACATTTTCCTTTATATGTATAGAACATACATACAGAAAGAAACAAACTTCAAGGGACATATGTGTCGGACAAACATGATGATAGTGTAGCATTTATATACTAAAGAGCTTAATATTTCCCTCAGGAGTTGTGGGAGACCAAAACAGAGCTAAAAGGAGAGTTATAGATTGATAGTTGAAATAATCTGCGATCTCTGAGAAATAGACAAAAAAAAAAATTCTATTGATTAATATGGGTCGATAAAATGTCAGAAAACACAATTTCTCAAAACTTAAGTTGACACATTTAGATTGCTTTTTTTTTTCCAGTCACCAGTCTAAAACCTAAAACATTCAGTTTAATATCATAGAAGAATTAAAAAACAGCAGCAAATAAACAAGTTAATTTTTGTTAAATTCCTTAAATGATTGATCAATCATCAAATTATTTGCTGATTAATCTTCGACCAATTATTTCACCTCAATGATGTCCGACTCACATCTTCCACCTGTATCTCATTGTAGGGTCTCAGCAGCCTGTTCAGCTCCCTAAAGGTGATCCGCCTGTTGCGGTTGGGCCGAGTGGCCCGGAAGTTGGACCACTACCTGGAGTACGGAGCAGCTGTCCTGGTCCTGCTGGTGTGTGTTTTTGGTCTGGTGGCCCACTGGCTAGCTTGCATCTGGTACAGCATTGGGGACTACGAGGTAATCGATGAAACCACCAACACCATTAAGACAGACAGCTGGCTCTACCAGCTGGCTCTAAGCATTGGGACTCCTTACCGCTACAACGTCAGTGGTACAGGACAGTGGGAAGGTGGTCCCAACAAGGACACGTTGTACATTTCTTCTCTGTACTTTACCATGACGAGTCTCACCACCATTGGATTTGGCAACATTGCTCCGGCCACAGATGGCGAGAAGATTTTCTCCGTGGCTATGATGATGGTGGGCTGTAAGTACTTGATTACTTTCCAATATTAAAGGGTAATTCCAGTATTTTTACATACATACAAAAACTACAAAGTACAAAAAGCTTTGGAATTGTCAAGTAGATCGCCTCAGCTGGGAGCTGCAAAACAGGCTGCAATGTAATCCTTGGGGGCAAATGCACCTGTCAAAGTACGTTCTCTGAAAGTGCTTGTGTTTGCCACTGACAGGCTCGGACTGTTTGTTTCCATTATGTCCGACAACATAATGGAAAGGATCCCTTGGAGATAGACTGATTTGTAAGATCCTGTTTAACCAGAAACAGCTGTTAGACTCCAGACTCCATTGAGAAAAATAGTAATTTTTCCCTGCTAAACACAGGAGTTGCTGGTCTACCACTGCCTTGATCGGTTAGTTTGTTTGTACTATTGTGTGACTTTGTTGGTTTGAAGGGTTAGTTCGGCTCCAAGTCTTCCAATAAGGTGATAAAAACACCGGAATTACCCTTATTTATTTAAAATATTTTATGACAGATGTGCTTTCTTTCTTTCTTTCTCATTGTAAAATTGCAATGTTTCTAAATCCCTTGAAAAAAAACACGTCTAATAGATCTGATATTACATAACAAATAGTATCATTCTTTCACTACTGTTGGTATGAGTGGTTAATGGAGCAGTAAATACAGATACACACAAGCTCTTTTTACCCCATAAACACACACATTTAAACAACTTCCAATTAACACAAGGCCTCCACTGTCTCTTGTTGTCTTCCAAGCCTCTGACAAATAGCACAAATATATCAATTCCCAGTGGACAGTTTGTCAAGTGAAATTCAAGCTAAGCTTTTCAAAACTGCTTAAATCAAAGTGACCACTGTTTTTCTTTTTCAGTGGACATACAGCACAACCTTGACACTCCGAATCAATCTGAGTAGAGACAAAGAAAAGCAGCCCCACTGTTGTTTCAGTGGTGTACAGTATGAAGGCAATATGTGCTGAAACACTACAAAAAAGAAAAGGTTGCATCAGAATTTTGATTATGCACTCTTTCTTCAGACATGCCCCAGTTTGGACACTGGTATTTTAGCCATTATGGTATTAAGTTCATGCTCAAGCCAGCTGGATGTTGTATATTTAACACTGTTTGGTAATGTGCAAAAAAAAAATCCTAATCAACATAAAAAAGATTTGAACAATTTGACATTTTTGTCATTCAAACTTTGTCTGAGCTGTGTCATTCAGGGCTAATATTATCTATATAGTCTAGGGCTATCCCAGCTTTATTGTGGCCACGAGGTGTTGAGCAAACTGCAAAAGGCAGAAAATTAATGTTTAAGCCGTAAGTGAGGCAGTGGAAACAGTGGTTGTCCAACTTTTTGGGCGCCCCCCAATCCATTAGCCAGGTCCTTACTGCCCCGCATCAAATAAAATGTGGGCTAATTGTCCTTCCTCAATATTAATGTTGATTATTATTCTGTTATATTATTTATTATATATTTAATTATTTATATATTATTATTACATTTTAGTTATGGCTTTTTCATTTGTGTTGGGGCTTTCGCAGTTCATTTGACACCTCTGGGCCACCGTACAGCTAGCTATCTACAACAAGGGTTAGTGTAACAGTGACAGCTGCCTATAAAGAGCGATTATCTGTTATCTGCCTTAGGAAGGTAATTTATAATTGGCATATGACAGCAGAAGAACATCTGTGTAGAAATAAACACTTTTAAATCTGCCCATCACTCTAAAGCAAATGATACATAAATCATTTGATTCTGTTTTCATTTCATTCATGCATTCATTCATTCATTCATAATGTGCCAGTGCACACTTGCAGGCGCCGAAACAATCTGGATGCATTTACTTGCATGCTAGACTCGATAATGTGCTCCACAGCCCGGCTGGCTATCTGACGGTTGCCAGTAAAGCAACATATGGTGTAGATGTTGTACTGGTTCAGGAGAATCTGCACAGACGTAAAGTACAATTGAAGCTCAGTAGGATCAACACATAAGGGGTTCCTATGGATAGGCATGTGGTGGCTTAGTATTTTTAGCTGCTGCCCCATGTAAATGGTAATTTAAAAATATATATATATTGATACAAAGAAGAAGGATAAATGAGACTTGTGGTTCATTCATTTTTTTTCTCTCTCTAAAAATCACCAGCCCACGTGACAAGCCTGCTGTACACGGTTACACAGTTCTTGTTGTGGTGATCTAGCCAGGATCACCTTGTTAAACTATGTTAATGATATCAGTAGGACAGGAAGGAAGGAATCAGCCTTAGATCATAAAATATTCAGGACTGAGGCTGAATCCATCCCAGTCTTTCAACCTGGATTTAAATTAAATCTACTTTTCTTATTCATCAGGGACAATTCACATAAATTGATTTCATGATATGATAACAATGTGCCAGATTTATCCAAATGATTAGTTTTCATCTGTTGTCCCATCAGGACACGTTAAAATAAGCAGTATATTTGTGATTAATCCGAAAAGAACCGTTAATTCCTGGACAATGAAGCTGCCATTTAAAATTTTGCATACATAAATATTTATTTTATGCTCGACAGTATTCTGTAATTCATAGGCTCGCTTGACTCTGGTCGTGTAATTCACATTTAGCCGCAGCCTCAGTGTTTGAACCACTGGGGAGAGTTTAAGTCTCGGCTTTGTTGATAATAAAAAGTGACATGTTCAGCGCCCATCACATCCTGCTCTATGAGGGTGAGGGTCTGAAGGTTAGTCATTACTACCCTCCATCAGAAAGGAACTGGTTTTGTGTTAATTCACTCATACGGAAATTATTTGGGTGTGTTTAAACTCAAGGAATAATGTTTTTTATATTATCAAATTGCTCTGTCACTGATGCTTAATGCAGAAGGCTACTTTCATGCTTATATAAACTGATAAAGTGAGTCCAGGTAAAAGCCACACACACATTTTTTTATAAATTCTGTATATTTGTTGGTTTTGATTCCAGATCTGGTTGAGTTGAAGGTTTAGATGAGACACAACTGTGAATTAGATCAAGATCAAGCTTATTATGTAGAGTCTTGTGTAACACAAACTCACATGTGATAGACTGTAGCATGTTGTATAACACTACTGTCTTATAAACAGCTGCCTTAATAGTCTTTCAGAGTCATATTTCTACATTTACATTAAAACTATGTGTGATTTAGGGAGCGCTGAACGTTAGAGTCACCACATCAAATGTTTCATTCACAAAAACGAGTCTCAAGTAAAAGTCAAAGCAACCTCCTTTAAATGGCTTCAAACCTCTTTATAAAAATAGAAAATCTATTTATATCTATCTGTCTTATTTTCATCACCCACTACAGTTACAGTAATAGCTTCACCTTTAGTGTCACTGCCTCCACTGTCAGCCTTTTTTTTGTTACAGCTCCTCCGTCACGACTCTTATTCGCTCTCTAACCTTTGGCCCACTCCTCTAAAACAGCATGTAAAGTGATGCAATAAAACAGTGAGGGAAACCCAAACTGACAGCCACGCTTCAAGGTTTGTACTTACAGAAAGTAAACACCCAGTACTCTTGTGGTGTTTCGATCACGAAGATCACTCAGTCACACTGAACTGTCTGGTTCAATTACGGCCGATAAATCTCCTGCTACAGATACAGTAATTATGCGAGAGGAATAGGAAAAGGGAGAGTTTGCCTGCAGGCTCAAGTGTAGTAAAAGGACAATGAGCCATCACGTTAGATATGTATCCTAACCTCTGTGATCCTGCTGCGGCGACTGGAGACGACTCTTTCCTCTTGAGTGGGTAAAACCTCACGATAAGAGATACTGACTGACTCTTTGAGGTCACTGCAGTGCTGCAGCACAGTACTCTTACCGAGGAAATGTGCATAATGAATTACACTACAAAGACTCAATCCACCACTTGTTATACGTGTGTGTTAACTGTTAAGAGAACTAAGTATACAGTGTTATGCTGGGACTGTAGACTATTTACAGCAAAATAAATTATTTTGCAGAATCACATAATTTGCACTAGCAGCAGTTTTTAGCCAAATGATCAGTAGTAGTGAAATATCATTGTTTACTTTATTTGTATTTATCAAGCATTATGTCACATGGTCACCAACATTCACTACAATGTTTCTATTATGAAACCAATTCCCTTAACTTTTACCCTTAAAATTCAATGGATTTACACAATCATAATTATGTAATTAAGGTATTTGTGATAAGAAAAAATGAAAATATTTTCCTTAATAATAGATAATAATAGATAATGCTTTGTAATATATTTATTGACAGATTATATGCACAGTTTGGGTTTAAACCCCTAAAATTGTCCCCTAAAACATTAAAACAGTCTTTTAGTTTATACGTTTTACCTTAAGTTTGAAGGGGTTTTTACTCAGTAGAGACTAAATATGCATAGAATATATGGATATATCTTACTATGTTACTTTAACCTATTCATTGATTATTTCTGTGGTCAAGTTGAGCTTAATTTGCACCATGATTGAAAAAAAAAATAGTCCATTAAAGGTGCTAGACATATTATGTGTTTTTGTATTTTTGTTTACTCCCTTAAACCTTAAAACATGCATATAATCCAATAAAAAATAACTAATAATTAAACCCAATTTGAGGTGACATACCTGAATACTGTTTGCAAAACAAATCCTGTAAAATATAATAAATATTTAGACCTGAAAACATTTCAGACCTTTATGTGAAACCAAAATCTCAATCATCCCAAATGATTTACTAGAATAAAACCTATCCTCCTGTCCTATGATGCTGAATGAATCAGCCCTAAATGTCCCCCTGTTTGCAAGGCTGCTTTGTTTTTGCCTGACTTTTGCCTTCCGTCTTTTGTTTCAGCGCTGCTTTACGCAACCATTTTTGGAAATGTCACCACCATCTTCCAGCAGATGTACACCAACACAAATCGCTACCATGAGATGCTCAACAATGTGCGCGACTTCCTGAAGCTTTATCAGGTTCCCAAAGGTCTGAGTGAGAGGGTCATGGACTTCATCGTCTCCACCTGGGCCATGTCTAAGGGCATTGACACAGATAGGGTATGGATCTAACAAACACCTGTGACCACAACAACACCTTATTCTCATAATGTATCTAATATATACTATAAATAAAATTGGAATATTCTAGTTATCACAATGCACTGCTTGGAAAGAGTTTTGCAGTGGCTACATGTGTGTCTAAAGTCCAAAGTTAAACTGATGCACAGCTCTGTGCATCTGAACGCTATCAAAACAGTATCATAAAACATGTATGTGCAGGGTTGACAGATGTGGCAATATGAACAATAACGAGCCTCAAAGGTCACAGCAGATCACTGAGTTTACTCGCTGACACTCAGGAACTCAGTGAAACTTTGCTGGATCGCGTGCACCTAGAGGTTCCTGCAGCTCTGGAAAGAGACGCCAGATAAGTGTTAGTGAGTTATATTTTTGCTAAGCTACGGCCAAAGTAATAGCGGATTTGTATTTTAATCAGCAATAATTAATTAAATGAAAGACACCCTGAAGTAGCCATGTGTGTATTGGTGTGTTTTTATAATGTACTAGCCCACATTTATTAAAGGCTTGTTGTTTAACCATCCACTTGAAACTCTTGAGTGCCTAGAATTTGATTTCTATGTCACAACCTACCCATTGATAAGAGCATACAGAAATGAATTAACTAGTCCCTGGGATTGGTGACCTAAAACATCTGCCTGTTTCTGCTTCAGTTGTTTTATCTTACCTTACTGACTCCCTTAAAGATAGGAAATACAATAAAAAACCTTTGACTGCTTTGAACCAGTAATGATACGTGATTAACTGCTCTGATATCTCACCATCTTTCTCAGGTTCTCTCAATTTGTCCCAAGGACATGCGGGCAGACATCTGCGTTCACCTGAACAGGCAGGTGTTCAACGACCACCCGGCATTTCGTCTGGCCAGCGATGGCTGTCTGCGCTCTCTAGCTGTGGAGTTTCAGACCACACACTGTGCACCCGGAGACCTCATCTTCCATATTGGAGAGAGTGTCGACACCCTCTGCTTTGTGGTCTCTGGGTCACTAGAAGTCATCCAGGATGATGAGGTTATCGCAATACTTGGTAATCAAACGTAATATTATGAGTACACAAGGCCACCTTTTATCTGTCCCTGTTGGCCGAGATAAAACTAGAGCAAAGGTTACCTGAGTGCAAAGACTTTTAGGTTATCCTCTACCTGAATATAAGCAATATACGTTGTCTGGCTCACTGAAAGCTCTAAAGTTTACTATTACATTACTGTGGTCCCCTGAAATTTGTCACATGAGTTATTTATGTCAACACTTTTCCCCGTTATAAACACAGTGATAATGTCTGGCTCCATCCAGGTAAAGGTGATGTGTTTGGAGATGTGTTCTGGAAAGAGACCACGCTGGCCCGGGCTTGTGCAAATGTACGAGCTTTGACTTACTGTGACCTGCACGTCATCAGGAGAGAAGCTCTGATGAGGGTGCTGGACTTTTACACGGCATTCGCCAACACATTCTCCCGCAACCTCATCCTCACCTGCAATCTACGAAAACGGGTAAAAAGGACTAAAACTCTTCAACTCCTCCTGGAAAGTGTAGCTGTTGTTCACTGTTGTATGTAAAACATAGTAGTTCCTTTAAGGTTAAAACCAGTAAACCCAAGATTATTTATTGATTTTGAAATATTTTTGGGGGGGATTTTATGTCTTTATTAGAGAGCAGAGAGTAAAAGTGTAACAGGAAGTAAAAGTCTTAAACCCTAGACCGCCAAAGTGCCCTGCAGTGGTGGAATGTAACTAAGTACTTTTACTCAAGTACTATACAAATTCAGGGTACATATTATTAGTATATACTACTATATATTATTAGTTTCTAAGAAACTTTACTGTATGTTTCTACTCAACTTCATCTCAGAGGTACATATAGTACTTTTATTCCACTACATTTAACAGTTAAAGTTACTTCTTAAGATAAATAAACTATTTAACATTTTTCTTGGTTTAGCTGAAAATGCATTGTCACAAAGGGCTGTTTATCTGAGCTCATAAAACGTTTACTTTTTTACTGTGGTTCTCACAGCGATTTGATATATGATTATATAATATTATGCTTTGCTGTAGATTAAACTACCCAACAGTATATAAATTAGTTCAAATGAGTTCAACCTTAAACAACTTCCAGCAGTAAAATGCAACATCCACGTTAATGAAGCAGTAATAAAAAACATCATATATAATAGTAAAACAGTCACAGGGACCATTTTACTGCAGAAAGACACCAGTGTGTAACATTTAGGAGGATATATTGGCAGTAATAAAATATAATATTCATAGGTGTGTTTTCATTAGAGTATAATCACCTGAAAATAAGAATCATCAGAAATAAGTATTCTTTGAGTCCAAATTAAGACTTTTATTAATATTTGATAGAGCTTATTCCATGCTTTACATATGAATCCAATTAAGGCATTGAGATGTATTACTGTGCAGTCTTGATAGTAACTTTCTCATATAACTCTGTAATATTATCCTATGGGATCATACATTCTTAATGAATATTCCCTTTAAAGTCAGTATGGTACATATGATGTGCTGTGCTCTTTGTTCAGGACTTGGTCATATGAAATACCTCTGAGGTACAGTAGATTTTATACGAGAAGCTTTTGAAAAGAATCACATTTACTTAATATAATCTGTATATCTAGAATAGCAACCCTAAGTTAACAAAACAAACACAGTCATACTATAACAGTGTGTTTATAAGATGTCCAGGGTTCTAATGATTTTATAATGTTTTAAATAACTATATGCATTTAATTTCCCCTCTGACTTCTCTAGTTTATTACAGCTCCACTATAAAGAGGTCTTATATAATCATATATACTGAAGTCAAACAGCCTCAGTGAAGCAGCTCTACATCTAAACAATTTCGAGGCAAATTGTGGCAACATGTTCAAAGATTTATGGCTTTTACTTAAAATATATTCAATGAAAACAAAGCCATCTATTATTCATTTGAGCAGCTTTAGAAACTGCGTATGTTTAAGATTTACTCTGTGCTTCTGTTGTTCAGTTAACTTGCATGTGCATGAATGAGCATCTAAACTGCACATAAACACCAGCTCAAATGCATTTGCTTGCAGTTATTTGTTGGGATGAACTCTCTTGCTCATGGGCACCTCAGCAAAATTGGATCAGGATTAGACCAAGAAACTTCTGGTTTTTAATATAATAATCAACAGATGAGTTATAATATTTTTGAAATATGTTATGAAAGAAGTTGACGACTGGTAGTTTTTGTCAACATGGGGGGTTTAATCATTCATTTAACAATCAATCATAATAATCAATTTGGAATTTGGAAAACATTGTATTGATAGTTACTCTCACAGTTTCTTCAACATCATCGATCAAAATGCAAAGTCCAAGAAAGAAAAGACAGAAGCTGAGACGATCAACATTTCCTCTCTTTGTCTTCTGAGAGAATCAGAAACTCTTAGGGACTCAATATCACTCCATTATTGCTCCATTTACAGTTTCCCTTGTGCATTGCTGCTTTCAAGTCTTTAATATTTCAACATACATACTGCAGCAGGTCTGGATGGTTACCCTTGACTTAAAGCTGCATTATATATGTATATTCTGCAGAGCTTTACTATTGTAATTTAAATGTGTACATCCCACCCTCCTCTCGTGCAGATAATCTTCAGAAAGATTGCTGATGTGAAGAGGGAGCAGGAGCGCCAGAGGAACGAGGTGGCTCTCTCCATTCCTGAAGACCACCCGGTACGCAAACTGTTCCAGAGGTTCAGACAGCAGAGAGACGCTGAAACACCAGGAGAGTCTCACACTTACTTTGATCATAACTGTGTGCAGGTGGAGCCGCAGCACCACCATCGCTCCGACTCAAACTCTTACACGCAGTGTCAGTCTGTATCTTCTCAGCAGGAGTACAGCTCCACGGTGCAGAATAATGCACCCTGCACAGGAGGAGGAGGGGGTGCAGGCAGTGTGGCTGCATCTTCACAAGCATTTGTCCACACTGAGGAGTCTGAGCAAACCTGCACACAAGAGGCCGGGGAGTCGATACCAAGGCCTTGTGTGGAGAGTCAGCTTTGTCAGAGGGTCAGAACCCCTGTACGGAGCAGTGGGGCAGGCGGGGAGAGAGCTGTAAGTGTCGTAGCCAGCGGCAAAGGTGCTCGAGGCTGGGCAAAGTTTAAAACTGCCGCTTCAGCCGCACCACCCGCACCACTGCCTCCTGCTGTCCAGCAAGAAAAGCAGCCCCAGAAAGCAGAGGAGTGGCCCAAAGGATCACAGTCCTCAGAGCAGTTAGCAGCTGCCAACAAGAACCAGGATTCGGAGGAGATGGCGAGCGCAGAGGGTGGCAGCAGCACCGGAGAAGCAGGTGAAGAAACAAGTGCCCTGCACAAAACGGACTCCTGTGACAGTGGAATCACAAAGAGCGATCTACGCATAGACCGGGCTGGAGATTCAAGAAGCTCCTTTGAAAGAAGCCCTATGGAAAAGAGCCCCATGGAGAAGAACCCATTCGAGCACAGTCTCGGGGTCGACTCCCTCAAACACTCTTTCGTCCAGCCGGTGTCCGAACAAGCGCTCCTTCAAGCGACCCTGCACGAGGCCAAGCTGGATCTGAAGGGCGACATTCAGAGCCTGAGCGGTCGCCTATCAGTCCTCGAATCTCAGGTGAGCGAGATCCTCAGGCTGCTGTCGATAAAAAGAAGACTCTCACTGCCACCGACGTCCTCCCCGAGGGCCAGAGTGAAAAGTCAAGAACCGTTTGCTGCCTCCAAGCCTGTCACACCGGAAGTAGATGATGGGCCTTTTTGAATTTACTGATAAACAGATTTATAAGAAGCACCAGTTTGCATGTCCTGCTGGACTCTGGCCCACCAAAGACATTTCTTACATTAAACACTTGACTGCATGCAGAAATCCCTTTTATGTTATGTTAGCACTACAAAAACCCAGGGATTATTCTAAAAGATGATCATTTTATGATCCTGTGTGTGCTACGTTTGAGAATGCCAAGAAGGAACAGGAACAATTGCTGAACAAACAATAAAAAAACACTTGTTGCTTTATTTATTGCTAGGGAATTAGTACATTTTTACAAGCATTATAAATCAACATAGAGCTACATACCTCACGTATCTCCGATGACGGCTTTTGTTAAAACATCTTAGCCTGATGGGACGATCAGTAAAAATATTAAGGTCAAGGCACATTTTAAAGGATCAGTGTGTAGGATTTAGTGGCATCTAGTGGTGTAGTTGCAGATGATCGCAACTCCCTGGTTAACTCTCCAAGCACAAAGGAGAAAATATAGTGCACAGTGCACTGAAATGTGTGAAAAACACCTCTATCTAGAGCCAGGGTGTGATTTGTCCCTTCTGGGCTACTGCATAAACATTTCTGCCAATAGATCCTCATAAATGTGACACACTGGACCTTTAAGTCTTTTTGTGAAGCTGTCATCTTCACGATCTTCCTAGACTTCTTTCTTGATGTTAATTTACAGTTTTTGGTAGAATGCCTGAACAAAGGTTTAAGGGAGAAGCTTCACCAGCTATAACCTTCATTATTGTTTAACTTGCTTGTGTCTTAGAGGAAGCAGCTCAACAGATTGGAGCTCAGAAAACGTTTACACAATCTCCCTTTCCATTAAATAAATGTCTCCCTTTATCTTATTTAGCAGGAAACTCTCAGTTGGTCGGCTTTTGTTGCTCCTCTTCTTCAGAGGAGTAACATTAGTGGCTACCTTTAGAGTTATTAATTGTCAGGTAATAATAGGTGCCTTACAATAATAAAGCCTCATTCAGAATTGTTTTAATGAGACATAATCAACTCTTTTAAGGTCTTTGAGTTTTATATTATAAAAATATTAACCCTGCACTGTGTATTACTTTCATTACCACGCATGTTAAATAGTAATAGGAATGCGATAATAGTGCTTTAATTATAGATTTTTATTGTTAATTATCATTATCTCAATTTTCCTGTGAAAGATTTATTTTCCTTAAACAAGATGTGAATATTTCAACAGGTAATTGCAGCAAACTTACTGTAAATCCCTCATGTGACTTTGCCTCTTGCTCAGGTATATTTGATTGAATTTCAATATTTATTTCATTACCAGTGATTTGTATTTGTCTACTTGTAAGATTAAATTAGTAATGCAATATTTTGATGAGTCACCACACACTCGCTATGCAAATCTAAATGTTTTGGCTAAAATGAGAATGATGATGAACAAACCGCATGGTTACAGTTTTAGTTCATGTTTTTTTAATTTCCTTTCTGACTGTGAATCATCTGAGTATGAACTCTAAGGATGTAAGCACGTGACTGTTAGTCGAATCTATTTTATTTTAGATATATAAATGACCTTGCATGCATCCAGGGAACCTGTCAAGTGTGAAATGAATAATGAAAACTGATGCCTGCTCACCGTCTGTTGTTTATTGTTGTGAATCAAAAACACTTAAAGCTACAACACACAGACTGGGTTTCATCTTTCACCTGTGCTTTTGTTGATCCAGGTGAGTCAAAGCAGTTAACAGGTAGAAACTGTGGAGCTGTTTGATTATCAGTAAAGGTAAGGAAGGAAAGCTGTTCCTTCTGAAGCAGAAAAACGATCAATAACAGACAGTAAAGGTGGGGAGAGAGCACAGGGAGAGACATGCATCAGCACTGACTGCTTTTTCTGTCAATCATCAACGTTGAAACATGAAAATATAGCTTATAAATTATTATATAAGTCTGCAAAGAATGACTGGCAGTCCAAAAATCTGGACTTTTCATTAAACTGAAAAATAAAGTTTATTGAATGTTTCATGTCTGCAGCCCTCCAGGACACCAGGTGGCACTATTGTCTCATGTTATTGTCTTTGCACACTCAAACACGCATGCACAGGAGGAATGAAAAGTACTGAAGACTGCTGCAGAAGTTTGATCCTAAAGCAGAGAAAGTTTAAAGCTCAGGTGAGTTGCATGGATTTAATAAGCGTTGATCTCTTTACATTTTTGTCCTGCGAATATTTGCCACGTTTAACTTCTGATTTACTTCTATTGAAGACCATACAACTTTAAAAACGAATCTTTGCTTTCCGATCACTGGTTCAGTAATAATATTATTAGTTCTAACAGTTCGGAGGTGCAGAGAAATCAGCAGTGTGTCTTTATCCTGTTCAGACTCCAGTTGGCAAAATATTATTTAGTCTCTATTTGTTTATTAAACAATGAATTAAACAGTTATTTTGTCGGAATATAACCTCCATAACTCATAACACAGCTTCTGACTTTTTGTAAAAAAGGTTTGGTTTGGTTGGTTTCAACAATTATGATACAAACAATCAACAGGAGATACTGACATTATTTTATTACTCATAGAATCAAACAGTAGATGACACAGTTTCCTCTTCTAATAATAACAAAGCTGTTAAAACGATGGATTTGTGCTGTGATGTTTTTATTTAGATGACACCCCTCTGCTTAATGTGAATGACTTAAGTAAATAAAGTTGAGAAAAGAAAACCAAATCTATTCAATCTCAGTTCTCCATAAAGTTGAAGTCATGCCTCTAGAATGAATTGACTTCACAGGCAGCTGAATAGATGCACAGAAGCACATTCTCCTCTTTATCAACAAATGTTGTCAAACTTTATCTTATTGCATTTAATTGAGGAATAATGAATTCATATTTCACTCTTGAGGTCACATTTAAGAGACAGCTACAGATCAAAACACTACTGAAATATTAAAATCCAGCCTCTGAATTTGGGTGAAACTTTTCTTCATTTGCTGGTCTGAAACCAGTTACTTCTGTGGAAACTGGCTCTCATCATTCACAGTGACGATAGATCATAAATCAGAAGTGTTAGCCAAAGTTTGTTGAAGCCCTCAATAGATTGTCTGCAACCGGCCCAGAACTCTTACTTAGGTTGATTACTGTGTGTCAGCTGATTTGTGCTAAATGAATTGAACATTTATTTGGGAATATGCATCACTAGAGCGCACCATCAACTGACGAGGGTTGATCAGTGTTGATCAGGTGGGTTGGGTTTTATTACCTGATCTTGAGGTCCTGTACCAACATCTAGTAGGAAGGTAGTTTTGTGTTATGTTGCAATTTAATATGTTTATTTTTTTTAATTAAGGCAGTATTCAGGCATTTAAAAACATACACATTGCACAGAGTGGGAGATAGAGACCCAGAAGCCCCTTTTTTTTTTTACTCCTACCAGTGTTTACCCAGGCATGTTCAGCACCTGAAATATTTCAGTTTTGTTTGATGGGAAAAGATTTTAGTATAAAACATTATATCCTTCCTTAAGGTAGTATTTTTTGTAGTTTAATCTGGAAACCTCTAAGAAGAGATGTTAAATTATGTTTAAAAACCGCTGAACTGTGTGTAAGAAGATAGTAAAAATCTGTCTGGATTTTGGCCTAAAGCGTTTTGTTTTTAATTTCGTCTTTTAGTGCTGAGATGGAAATGCAGCTTCCGCCTCACGAGGGAGCTGAGCTCTCAGTGGTCGACATGCACACAGGTGGAGAGCCTCTACGGGTCATCCTCAGCGGCTACCCAGAGGTCAAAGGTGACAGCGTGCTGTCCAAACGCCGTTATGTCCGGGAACATCTGGACCACCTCAGGAGGGTGCTGATGTTCGAGCCCCGGGGACACTACGACATGTACGGAGCCCTGATCGTTGACAGCGAGTTGCCCGAGGCCGATCTGGGGGTGCTGTTCATGCACAACGAGGGTTACAGCACCATGTGTGGACACGCCGTCATCGCACTGGGACGCTTCGCTGTGGACTACAAACTGGTGAAAGAACCACAGTCGCCTGAGACCCAAGTGAACATACACTGTCCCTGCGGTCTGGTAAAGGCGTTTGTTGAGTATTCTGATGGTAAAACAGGAGGAGTGAGGTTTCTCAGTGTGCCAGCGTTTGCGTTTGCTACAGGTAGGACCCTCAAAACTGTTCGCAGGTGGTTTTATGTCCTGCAGGGCTAACTACATGACTTTCCACCAGATGTGACGGTGGCAGTGGAAGGGTTTGGAGATGTGGTGGTCGACATCAGCTACGGAGGAGCCTTCTACGCCTTTGTAAACGCCCAGAGGTTTGGCCTTGATGTGACCAAGTCCAGGACTCGAGATCTGGTGGACGCAGCCACAGCGGTGACCGACGCTGTCAAATCTCAGGTAAGAAGTTTATATTGTTCCCCTGTGTTTAATCTGTACACACGGTGATCTCAGTGCAGGCAAAGGGAAAACTAACTAACTTTTTCTAATAAAATATGTACCTCTAACAATTGAAATAACATTCATAATTTAGATTTAGTAGAAGGCACACAGTTTAAAGTAAGTAGAATAAAGAGTTTGATTTTATTTCGACTTTAGGCACAAGTTAAAGTTTAGGCTAATGAGAGGGGCTGATTTACACAGGAAATCTTAGGGATGCACAATTATGGGAAATTTATATTATTATGAATTATCCCGATAATTAATTACAGCTGATAAATTATTGGTCCATAATAATAATAATATATTTTGAATCCTTAGGAAAGGTTTATAGGCTTTGTGCTCTTTGTGTGTTTTTTTTTATACTTTTGTAGAAAAAAATAAATGAACAGTGTTGAAAGCAGGTCATTGCTGGTTATCAAACCATCTGAAAAAAAAAATCCATTACTGTACCCTACTTCTCCTTTTTTCATATTTGCAGTTGTCTTAGTCATCACAAATCATGAATATTCGGTACATGAATAAATAAAAAAAAAAATAAAAGATACCAGGTAATATCAGTGACACACAGGGCAAGATTGTAGATAAAAAGTCAGTAGCTGAAACCAGATCCCCTCCACGACCAAAGTATGTAGTGACCAGAACATTGTACCCATGTAAGAATGAGGTGTGACACTGATTTCTCTCAGTTGGTGTTACAGTTCTTTCAGTGAGGCTGAGGTAAGGGGTTAGGCTCCATGCAGGCCACTCAAGTTCTTCCACAACAAGAATAACCCCAGACCTATCAGGACCAAAAATATGTAAAGGGGCTGTCCACATACATTTGTCCACATTTTGTATGTTCATTTCAGTTTATTTGACGTTTTCTCTCGTAGGTGAAGTTGCATCACCCGACCAGCGACGATCTGGCCTTCCTCTACGGCACCATCCTCACTGACGGCAAAGATAATTATTCCTCTGATGCCACCGCCAATGTCTGTGTGTTCGCAGAAGCTCAGGTATCTTACCACTTTGTCACTTTAAGGAGAGCAGTAGGTACAGAACAGACACTGGCTGTCGGGTTTACTAGTATTATCTGGCTTTAACTGGTTTAAACGTGTTCTCAGGTGGACCGAAGCCCCACTGGTTCTGGTGTTACAGCTCGAGTGGCTCTCCAGTATCACAAAGGTCTCATCCAGCTGAACCAGACCAGGACGTTTCAGAGTGGAGCCACTGGATCCCAGTTCACAGGGAAAGCTGTCGAGGTACCAGAGTTTTCTTCGTCTTCTGAGTAATTCCACTACCTTTACTCATCATCATTTTATATATGAAATAACACTAATAGCAGTGCCCCCAAGCCAATTTGAGTTTGAAACAGTTCAGGCAATGTGAGCTTGCTTTCTATTCATCAGATATTAATTATTTATCACAAACTACTGTAGCAAAGCTCAGTTAATTTTATGTCCATGTGGGTGAAAGGTTTGTGTTGACTATCACAGTGAAAATGTGTCATCAACCAAAGGACAGGAACACTTTGAGATAAGAATTAGAATTATAGGACCTAAGAAGGAAAATCCACTTAAAAACAGATTTTGTTTTATAATCTGGATGATGACGTGAACATAACCCATACTGTTTGAGCTATTGCAGTGTAATGAGCTTTATTTGAATTTCATGGCCTCCATTAGTGAATCAGGGAATGTCCTTATATCCCAAACAAAGTCACAGCTGTAGTCATATTGTAGAAATTTCTATTGTAGAAATAAAAACTCCTGCAGTGTGCAACTGTTAAACATTAGTTTAAAAAGTATAACCTTTCTGTTGTTGTAGTACAATTAAAGTATTTTCTAATCCCCCTGGTTGTACATGAAATATAAGTATGTATTGTTTATAGATGGTTTCACCTCATATGAATCATTTTTTCTTGGTTCAAGTCACAAACCCTCAGAAATTGACTTAAGTTATGGAGCGGTTTCCGTCTCTTTGTATTTCTGTTCAGGAGACCAAGTGTGGAGACTTCAAGGCTGTAGTCGTGGAAGTTGCTGGCAGAGCTTTTTACACCGGAGTTTCACGCCTCGTGCAGGAGCCAGAAGACGAGCTGACTCATGGTTTTCTGCTGAAGTGAGCCTCAATTACAGGTTTAGTTTTAAAACATGGTTATACATAAAAAAAGGTGTTTTAAATTTTGTAGTTCAATCCAATAGAAAATCTGTAAATCTCAATTTTTATTGGATCTATAATAAACTGTAATGAAGAGATCACAATCTTTTTATATAATATATGTACAATCGTGTTTTCATTTCATTGTGGGTGGTGAAATTACCCACCATTCATGAGGAATAATCTGGTTTAAGAAATAGATTACATTGTCAAGTAATACATTAGCAAAGTGAATAGTAAAGTAATTGATGTGATCTGAGACTGGCTGATAAACACATTTTTAACAAATCCATGTAATTCGGAGCAATGACATCACAAATGTCTCTCTATACTGCATTGTGCCATTTGACTTCAAAGTTGTAGTAATCAATATTTATAAACTGTTAACCAGTGAACAGTGTATGTTTGTCAGTGTCAATTATAAACTGCTCTTTAAATTCGCAATAAAAACTAAGAATAAAAACAGACAGTGTTCACATTTGAAAATTGGCTCAAATGTGAACATTTGCTGTTCATAACATCTGGATTATTTGGGATTAAATGTGAGAGGGTAGAGGTCAGGTATTCTGTTCAATAGCAATTGCTGACCACTAGATGGAGCTATGAGCCTTGCTGCTATCACGGTCTACAAAGTTAAAGATGCATACGTCCATGTGCTTGTTAACCAAATACAAAAACTCAGACTGTTTTCTCCCATTTATTATCATCAGGACATTGTACAATGAAAGGCAATATTTAAATTATAAAAGTCCAATGGAGGTGTTTGACACTGGGTGGATTCACACGGCGGAGGGGACAAATTAAAGGTTTCACGTCCACGTGATGATTTCTACAAGAATGAAAACATCACGTGGATCACACAGAGTTTATAATCAGGGTTTTGTTTCGTGTTGCAGTGTAAATCCAGCCAGTGCACAGAAAACATATTTCATCTATTCAATAAAAACTTAAAAGGAGGGCACTCCCTTCAGAGGGGAAAAACAAGAGTATTGCATCGATTGGGTATGGGTTTAATGGCATTTAGCATAGTACTTATGAATTTATATGTGCATGTGCAACAAGCACACAACCTTATATATAGATAAATGTAATCTATGACATCGAGTGTCCACACTTGTTGAGAAATTGCAGATCAGGCCCAGGCCTTTCAGAGTACCCACTCAACAATTAAAGTCAACAGAGTTAAGGCCAGCTCTTAACAGGAAAAATAAAACATACAGTGATCAGATATATAAATGCTGCACGTCATAATGATGAATAAAAAAGAAACCTTTGCTTCTCAGCTGCGTCACTTGCAATCAAAACCACGTCTGTCTACCAATGCAGCGTCTCAGTCCTGTGGTAGTTCTGAAAGCGAGAGAACGGCAGCGTCAAGAGGAAATTAAGATTCAGTCTCTCCTAAAATGATCTCTTGGACAAGTCAGGCGTGTGAAAGCAGCCCCTCTTCAATCTATGAAATCGGTCCGTACAAAATGGCCCCTTGTGTTTTTAATGGAATCATCTTCCTGTTTGGATCGAGCATCAAGCCCTGAACGAGTCCGCTAGCTGCACATTTCACTCTGTGCATAGATTCTGACGTACAAAAACAGCACAGAACACTTCCTATCAAACAACTGTGAGCATCTCTTACACCTGGAATGGAAAATTTTCTCCAGCGGGGGGTGGGGGGGGACACTCTGCTCATGCGTCCACAACTTCTTCAATCAAACATGTTACCAAACTGATCCTCCAGTCGGGAATTTTCTCATTTGGTCATTAACAACAACTTTTGGCTTCTTCTCCGTTTAACATCAAAATCTCAGAGGATGAAAGGTCTAAAACATGTTGCGCCGTGTGTGGCTCTACAGCGATGATGCCGAACTGGGTGGGAATGGAGGAGGGTGTAGAGGAATGTGCAAGTCAGTACGACCCAGAGGGAAACTAATGATGAGCAGGAGGAGGGGGGGCGTGGATGATGACCTCAACCCCGTTTAGAAGTTGAGCTTTGTGACCGGTCGCTCTCTGCTGTCTGTGGTCTGGCTGTTGATGCGCTTGCGGTTGCGTTTCATCTTGGACAAGTCCTTGTCGAAGACCTCGCCTGATCGCAGCGCTGACACCAAGTCGTCAAACTCGCCGCCGTCGTCCTCACCGTTAGCCTTCGCTTTCCGCGCCTTTCGCTCCTTCTCCCTCTGCTCTTTCAGCTGGTGACAGAAATAAAAAATTTTTTTATTTAATAATAAAACTTTTTTTTTTTTAAACTGAAATGATAGTTTTAGTTCATTAGTAATTTTGGTCAAATTTGTCAACACAAGTAAGAGGAGGCATTGGTGCGTATTGAGATTGACTGTGAGTCAGTGTATTTGTATTGTAATACCAATTCTGACATATTCTAATAAAAAAAAAACTTAGTTTAACAACAATAAAAACTGTAATGCAACTAATGGAAATTAACTGAAACTAAACTGAACTGAAAAAAATTCTACCAACATGTCAGAAGCCATTTCCCCTACACCTTCCTTTACACTTCAGATTTTCTACGAATTACGGAACACACATCACATACCTGAGCTTCCATTTTGGCCCTGCGCTCCTCCTCCTCTTTGCGTTTCCGCATATTCTCGTTCTCCTGCTGAGCCTCAGAGAACGACTGCAGGAACTGGTCAAAGATGCCAAAGAACTCATCTGGCTGCATCTTAGTGGCATCCTCACCGAAGTGCTTTACTGCCCTCAGGAACTGTGGGACCAAAGAGAAGGGGGCACACAGGGAGGGGCACGCGGGATTAGATTTACAGCAGGACACAGTGGAACCATGTTTTACTCCGTCTTTGACTGTTTTACAGGAGACTCATTAGATCTCAGCTCTTTGAAATAAGAGCAGGGTACCGGTAGTTGGGCTTTGAAGCCCTGTGTTAACCCAGATCTGACCGGCTACTGATTACAGCCGAGGCCAGAGACTGGAGCCAGAGCCCAAATTAAGGCAACGTGTTTGTTGAGTATTTTTCACAGTGAGTTAAAAAGGAGAACATCCAGATGTGAGATCACGCTGAGAACATATACCTTCTAAGATGTGTATGTTAACGGAAGCTCTGTCCATGACACGCAAACTCTACCAGGTGGAGCAAAGATGCATATAACGTTTTCTTTTTTCTGAATGTCCTCACAACAGGAATCAATGGGACATAATGACAAAAATGCTTAAAATATAACTTTACATTCTACAAGAATTGTATTACATGCACACAAACCAGATTCAACAAGCTTTTTAAAAGGGTCACCATGCTCTCTGTTTCCCAATCATGAGTACAGAGGACCACTGTAAACACTCTCAAATATTTAACCGTGGGACACCGTAAATGATTCACAGAAACTAATGGTTGCCATGTGACCAGCTGAGCACTTGGGTCAATGCAGCACAAGCTCTATGGGCCGAAAAACATACTCAAGATAAGAACACTATGTCTTGCACCAATAAATGTGGACAGACGCATAAATTTAACTTCAGGGTGTCAAGCTCTCCCTAAAAAAGGTGAATATGCTCAGGTTTCTAGTAGTAAAGAGCCCATTTCCCTTAAAATGCCTGAAAAATCCAGCTTTGTTCCTTCTTTTGCTTTAGGCTCTAAACTAAAATGGAACCGTAAATTTTATAAAAATATTCACAAAATAATACGGAGGGTTGGCAGGTACGATTAAGGACCATACAAGGCCGAACATAATGGGTGTAAAATAATATCCAACCCTCTGTTCCTGGTTTCTCTCTCTGACCTGCACACATGGCAACAAGCAGGCTGACCAATAAAGCGTCAGTGGTGCTGCGGCAGGAAGCTAAAACACTTCGCTCCTGCTGTTAGCTTTCCTACAGAGGTGACTGATGAGGTCAATAAGGCATGTAGAAACAGCTGCACTGAGAGGAAATGGGATGCAAGCTTTCAGCGTTTGTGTCTACAAGTGACAGTGGTGCTGTCCGGTCTGCTCAAACAGACCGTACAGCCGCAGTGACTTACCAGTTCCTTGGCCTCAGTGAGAGAGTCCTCCACATCGGAGAAGCTGAAGCTGGCAACGGTGATGAACTGACTCACCACCGAGACGAACTTGTCGCCCAGCTCCTGCGGTCGCTTCTTCTGGTATTCCAGCTCCTACGAGTGAAAATGATCCAGGAGAGGGAAGGGGGAAAAAAAATGAAAGGAGAGCTACAATAGACCTGCACGAAACACTGTATAACAGCATGAGTGACGCATAATGCATTATCTCATAGATCTTTGTGACTCACACTCTCCACACTTTTCAAGCCGCTGCGCAGGTTGCCGATATCTTTTTCCAGCTCAGTCATGCTGCCCAAAAAGAAAGAAAGAAAAGTGATTGTTTAATACAAAATGCAAAGGATTGTAAGTCGGGCAGCAGGGTTCTCCACAGCTCCACCTACTTGACTTTGGCTGCCTCAGAGACATTCTGCAGGTCCTCCTGGAACATCAGGACTTTGGGGTATTTCTTCTCCAGGATGGTGATCAGGTAGTGCAGCAGAGTGATGTTTCTGCAAACACAGAGACGTACAAACACTCTGCTTGAACGTGCCAAATGTGCGATATATTGCTTTTATTATGTAGGTTCAGCTATGAATAACCATACGGAGTTTGATCTATATCATCCTGTTCCTGACTTTTATAGATTCCACGCTGTTATTTCTGTTACTGTCTGAAAGTTTTGATGTTACAACTAAAAAATGTTCTTACTTGTCGATACTGGATTTGGTATCAGCGATCTTGTTAAGCGAAGACACCTTGAAGCCGTAAGCGTTCCCCCTCTGACCCTTGTTCATGAAGTTTCCAAAGGCCAGCACCACCTCCAACAGCTGCTTCAGGTTTCTGCTGTGTAAAATCTCCTTAGACGCCTTGGTCAGAGCTGAGAAGCCAAAACATACGGAAAATAAATGTTTTTAAGGTGCCTGAATGATTTATTTTCAGACCTGCGTAGCTGGCACATCATTGTCTTGGCAAATTTAAAAAGGTAGAAAATACAAAGCATTAGGGATAAAAACAGAGATGTATAGACAGAGAATACTTTTCTTAATAGAAATGGACTTCCATGGTAAAAATAAATATACAAAAACTATTTTCAGTTCTTTATTTAAAAAAAATCATGTTAATTTTATTGATGTATGAAACAATGAGACTTTTCCCACCTTCAACTTTTGGTTTCATCTCAGCTATCCTCTCTGCAAACTTCTTTTTGAAGTATAAAGACTGCAGCCTCTGCTGGTAGTGGTTTATTCTGAACAGGGGATGGAAAATGAATGTCAGAGGAGGACAAAAATAGACAAAAATAATAAATTATAAACAGGGAAATCCACACATTTAGACAAAAGCCACAAACAAGGACATTGTGCTTAAGCAAAATGAGGCAAGCTGCCTGTGTGTTTACTAAAATGGCACATATAAAGTTTAAGTTGTGGTAATGAAGCTTATTTTTGGCAGTGTTTTTGATTTCAGCTTATAAACCACTGGCTCTGCAGCTAATGAATGCCACAGTGACATCGGTCCTCCAGTCCATTCTGTACTCTGAGTAAACTCTAATGACAAAAAACTGCCAGAAAATCATTAACAAAAAAAACAACAACTGAATTGAACTGTTTTTTTGTAATGTAGGAATGCCAGTTAATTTTTTTGAGTTGTGGCAAGTTTCCTTTGTTCCTTTTATCTTACAGGACTTTGGTTACAAAACTGCAACACAAATGCTGTTATTACATTATGGACTCTATATTTACTTAGCAACACAATTTAGAAATAATGATTCACACAGACAGCTATTGTTCTCTGCGAGGTAGAAACCCATGTGTCATTTCATTTATCTGCTCTGACTAAGAGGAAACAATGGCTATTGTTACTCAGCAGGTCTGATATGCAGAGTGCTGCACTGACCTGAAGCTGTCAGTCTGACGTTAGTAGCTGTTTAATACAGAATAAAAAAAGGTAACACAAGGAAGAAAAACTGTACAAGTACCTGCTCATCTCATAGAGGAAGCGGTCGGGTTTTGCCATGCGGTCGAGCTCATGTTTGTGCTCCTCCAGAAGATCGACGTCACTCTTCTCTGGGACAAACTTCAGCAGCTGATGGGGCAGGAAAACACTCTTTACTTTTTACTCTTTTAACATATTAAACATAAAAACTCATTAATCTGTATCATACTGGTATAGGAACAGGGTGGAATCTCTGCTAACCTGCTACTGTATCTTACTGTCTTTCTCCAACACAAAAGCAAGACATTTCTTCTTTACAAAATATACTGTCAGATTTATGAATCAATGTATATCGTCTAACAAAAAACATAATAAAGTGCTGAAGTCTGTACTGACATGCATTACTTCACTCACAGAATGGAAAATGTCCAGTCACTAAATGAAAGCACATTGGATTATTTAAGTGCTGTTGCTGCATCCGTTAGTGTTTCCTACTTTATTTTGGAGGCCTGTCTAACTTATTTTACCTCTAGTAGTAGTGATTAGACTTCTAAAGGATATGTGTTATGGGAATTATTTTGAATATGATGGTGTATCACTAAATTATCATATTTCCTTTCTTCCTGCAGACCTGCTCTTACAGATACTTTCCCTGTGTGAAGGCTTTGTCCTGTATATGTAAAAAAGCTGATTAAACACCTGGTCACCTGTGTAACATAGCCAAGAAATCTGAGATCTCCAGGACAAAATGTACTTGGAAAATTCAGATTTCTCTAATCCCCTACCCCAATTACAGTAACCAGCTTTTTAGTTTATATGAATTTTAAGAAATGAGCTTAGTGGAGAAAAGCTGATTCTGGTTTATGTAAACACACTGCATGAACCTGATGACATACCTGCTCCAGCATGTCTTTGGGAAGGTCTTCCTGTTCATCCATGGTTAGAATGGCTCTTTTCATCTCCTCATTTGAAAGCTTTAGCCTGCAGCACACAACAGATGAGTCCATTAAAATACACCATAACCTCATGTGTCCTTAATGTTTTTATATGAGTGTTATGACGCTGAAATGAACTCACCTTGAGAGGAGGATGTTGCAGTTCTGAGCTCGACGGCCGTCGATGACTGACAGCTCCTTGACTTTTTTAGAGCTCAGCGTGTCGTCCTCTGCCTCTTTCTGAGAGCAAAGTGAGGATGAGGTTAGAGTGCAACAGGCTACTTTACTGTGCAGGTTAGTTTTACTTACAGCCACCCACAGACACAAAACAATGAAGATGACACGCCCTAAAAATCCCATACAAAAGAGAATACAGTACAAAAACAGTCACACATTCATGAGTACATGCAAACATGAAGTAAAGGCAGCTAATTATAACCAAGTTTTACAGGTTGAATATTCTGTTGGACACACATTAAATAAGAAGATGTTGAAAGTGCGATAAGACAACGTATAACACCCACGAGGAGCAAAAGTTCCAGACTTTATATCTACTGTAGTGTAAGTGCACTCACCTGTTTGCTGTTATTGATCATAAAGAAGTCCTAAAATGCAGGCAAGAAGCAGGGAAGATGTAAGCACTCATTAGAATAAGTAAAGCAGTTACGTGATTGCAGCCCATCAAAACAAACGGCAAAATGAATCAAAGCTCATTTAGCACTAAGATGATGATGAGTCCATCAGTAATGAAGTGAGCAGCAGTGAGACATGTGGCTGTTCAGTCGATCAATACGTGCTTATAGTTAACATGCTGTGCACATAAGGAATCTGTTGAGTATGTCTAGTTTTAAATTTGATCAGGCCGACGCTGAGGATCTAAATTTATTGAATTTGGTTTACTTGTGAATGACCTTAACAGAGACACTTCCAATTTATTAATTTTCAATCTTTTTATGTATATCTATTTATATATTTTTATATATATCTTTTTATGTGTGTTGGACATGCTTAGGGTCGTATCTGAGCACTGGTTAAAAAGGCTGTTGACATCATTAACTTTGAAAAGACATGCTCATTCAATACAACTAATAAAGACACTACTGATTATGAAGAAATAGTAACTACATTATTTTCAAACTTAAGTCACAAGACTGTAAAAAAGGCGATTCTGATCAGCTCACTCATGCATTTTCAATCACATATGGCAAAATGATCAAATCAACAAAAAAAAGGCAAAGAACAGCACTCTAGTCAAATGTAAGAAGGCGTTTAAGATGACTCAAGCATGAAGTTTTGCATCTAATAAACCCCCCAAAATCTACCTAGTAATTTCTCCCTTCTACTCTTTTGACTTCAGGCTGACTTTTGTTTATTTGTAATGATCTGACCTCTCCCCTTCTCCCTTCTCCAACTTTCCTTGAGAAATCTAAAGTTGCAAAATAGGAAGAATTTTAGAAAATGCAAGCCAGCTGAGCCCACAGCCACCCATCCCAACCACTCCCCCCCCAACCTCTCTGACACTAGACTGTGGCACGGAGAGATGAACTGCATCGTCCTTGGTACCTGCTGTCTCTGATAGGCTGAGAAGGTTTTTTCAATGTCATCCAGATCCAGGATTTTGAAAACCTTGGCATCGTCCACATCCATCCACACGGTGCCCTCCAGTTTATTCTGAGCAGAAGGAGAATAAGACATTTATATCTTACATTTTAAACACAAGGCATGAATATATTCAGCTTTTTGCATCTCAACTGTTCTCACCTCTGCTAACTTGGCCCAGTTGAAGGATTTGAGCGCATTGGATGGCTGGGGAATGTTCTTCTTCTTCAGGGATGGTCCCAGGGGTGCTCCTGGTGGGGGAGGGATGCCTCCGATGAGGGGGCGTCCAGGAGGAGGTGGGGGTCCACC
>NW_023340246.1:11387876-11417445 GCF_004916995.1 Morone saxatilis
AGGTGGGGGTCCACCCGGGGGAGGGGGTGGAGGAGGCGGTGGAGGCATCATGCCCCCAGGAGGAGGCGGTGGCGGGGGTGGGCACAAACCCGCGAAAGCTGGCATGGGTGGAGGAGGCAGGGGACCCCCAGGGGGACCGGGGGTGAGGGGAGGGCCTCCAGGAACAACAGCTGATGGTCTCTGCAAAGAGAGAATAACACCGGGGAGACTTAAAATACTGCAGAGTTTCTGATATTAGAGATAAAACTGGACAGAAGAATACTTGATTTTGGTCTTTCCATGAGATAAATAAATCAAAAGGATTGGGAATCACTATCCTAGAATACTTAAATTTGTGTTTTTTAATGCATTACTATTTCATGTCATGGAGTTTATTAGTTTCTATAATATACTATACTATATAAATTTATATAAAAATCTTACACACTGTACAAAAAAGGCTCTTATTTTTCATTGATGTGTAAGTAGAAGTCTGGTGATAATAATAATAATAATGAGGGGTCACTCTGACAAAGTGTTAAAATTTCAGGCAAGCAATAACAAAGTAACAAATCAATATACAGTGACACATAAGTGTTAAATGGGTTCTATTTTTGCATTTCAGCTTCAGGGCATCTTAACCTCGGAAGGGTCGAAGGGGGAACAGTGGGATGATTATATAAATTTGTTTTTTGTACCTCTTATGTGAATGCAACCACGACTGGTAAATCCAACATAATATTCAACCAGTTTGTATTTTAAGGTGTATGTATGAACTGATCCACTGAATATAAAGGACAACGTACGGTGCTGAGCTCATGCAGTCGGGCAGTGAGTTCGGCCACTTGCTGTTTGACATTCTTGTGCTCGTTGCTCTCTTTTTCCAGCTTCTCTTTCATCTTGTTGAGCGTCTGCATCATGTCCTCTTTCTCCTGGGTCTTTGCATCACATTCACGCTCCTTCTTGTCAAACTTCTGCTGCAACTCGTGGTGCTCTGAGATAGGAAGTCACAGCAGTATTGAGTTTACTACAAACCTAATTTTAATTGGACACCTCTAAAAAACTTGTTTTATTTCAGTTAAGTAACTGATAGTCTTACAAACCTTTTCTCATTTTCTCTGCCTGCTCTTTCCACTGTTTTACCTCATTTTCATTGACCAGCCTGCAGAAAGGATGACACACATAATCAGTGATTGTTTTTCTTGACTTAAAAGGGAAGCTATTTTTGAGCCAACACTGTTGAGCACATGTCTTTTTAACAGGAAGACTGTTCTCCATTCTTCAATCTGGCGGCAGTGTAATCTGTTCCATGTACACATTCATGTGTCAGAGGAAATCAGACGACTCACATCCGGACAACGTTCTTCACGTTAAAATTCTCCAGTGGTGTGACGTCGGGGTCGTGACCTTTGTCATTCTGCAGGACCATCTGCTGGACAATACGATCCAACAGCAGCCAGTACTGCACCGTGTTACCGCTCCTCTTGTCTGAAGAGAGAGAGGAAGAGAGAGTTTCTTAGCCTGCTGGCCTGAATTTCATTATTCACCTCAGTGATTAAGATTAGCATCTACATTAGTATCTCAGGAAGTACTGATTGACGATGGATTCCACAGTGGCTTATAATGAAACAAAGGAACGATATTTCAAAACTACATTAATGAGCCAAAGGGAGCCACTATAATTACGGTTTACAACAAGGTGACACACATGGAATCCTGTCATTACTCTTTACGAGGGTATTTAAAAAGTGTTCAATGCATCATGTCACATTCAGTGGTGCTATTTTGATTCCAAGTACCATCACAAGCTTGCAATTTGTGATTTATTGTGTTAAACACTCGTATTTGCAGCTGAAGCGTTAATTAAACTCTTAATGCCTCAGCAAAGTAACTGTGACTCATTTAAGCTGCTTAGAAGAGAAGGTGAATATTACAGAAAAAGGCAGCTGCAGCTGTTTGTGGCCCTTTGTTTTCAAGTAAAATGACCAGGGTAAAGCTGACTAGCGGCAATCTGAAAAAATAAACATTAGCCAGTCTTCAGTTTGGCTGGGAATGTGCTTATCCCATTTCTGGACTGACTAATCTGGACAAAGTCAACATCCTTATCTTTCTGGCCAGAAACCACAAGGTACAGATGTACTGTGTATTCTGTGGGAGTAACACTACTAATGTGTTGCAGAAAATTTCATATTCACCGGCATCTTTTTGTCACATTTTACAGCACAAAAGATTTTGAACTGTATCTCTGTGTGAGAGTATTTGTCCAGATGTGTTCTATAGTTCAAGTAATGACTCATTCATAGAAACACTCACGTGGCATTAGGAGACAGTGATGCAGGACAGACATAAAGTGCGGGTATGCTTCAGTGTGGTTCATCTTCTTGCGGATGAGATCAAAAACTTGGGTGGCACTTTTGGTGTCTATATGTACCTGGAAGAGAAGAAGTAACACAAAGACCCTGTGAATATCTCCTGCTAAATGTTTCTAAATCACAAATAATGTGAGAATAATGTCAGGAAATGATCCCTTTCTTCCCTTACCGACTCAAAACGTTTTGATAAAGCCAGCTCATCCTCGTTCCGCAGCATCTCAAAGTAGTCTAAATGCCTGGAGAGAGGGAAAGACTGGTTTAGATAAGCAGCCTGCAAATGTGATGCACTGATATAGTTCAAGTTTTAGAAGTGGAAAGATTAACATACGTGTTTTGAGAGTCAACTGTTAGTTTGTAAGTTTAGACAAATCTTTTCTTAATCTAAAGCTCAAGCACTTTTTGGATTGAGACAGTACCTTTTTTTCTGTTTCATCTCACCTGTCTAATGTGGAGTTTTCATGAGAACGTAGCTTATCGATCACAGGTTGGATCCCCAACATGAGAAACTCGTATCGTAGGTGGATACGGAATTCCACACTTGTCTATATTTGAAAAATATAGAAAAAAAGGATTCAAACATGTTTAAATAGTCTCTTGAATGAGTAACTAAGAGACGTGGTGACCTTCTAGTGTGGAGTGAGGATAAAAACTGCCTAGTGTCTATAATTCACCTCTCCAGCTCCTTGACTCAGCACAGCATTTATAAAGGACATGATGGCTGTTTTCAGGTTGACCTCATCTCTGTATCGCCCCGTACTCCGGTCCAGATCGTTTATTAGTGTCTGTGGGATGACAGGTAATTACAGGTGTTAAATATCTTCACAAGGCGTTGCTTTTAAATGACTTTATCTGTCCGCAAAAGATTTAAACCCACAACTGTGCACTCACCTGGAATCGCGTCCTCTCGCAGGCGAAGCGTTGGTAGTGCAGCATGGCCTGCAGGATTTTTTTGTGCCCACCAGGCACCAGACACACGGCGCCCATGATCTCCAACACTGCCACCTTGGTCTTAATGTTCTCCGTGGCCAGGCTCTGAGCGATGATGTTGATGCTCTCGGAGTGAGAGAGGACATGGGCGCGGCCCTGCGAGTTGTTCATCAGGGCTTTGATGCAGCCGATAAGAGATGTGTGGATCTGCGATTCTGTGGTCTCGTAGTCCATGCTCTTCAGGAAGTTTAGGATGCACGTCAGGCCGTCCAGGTCGATGAAACGAGTCACAAACCTGAGAGGAGAGCAGGCACAGAGAAATAATCTTAGTATAGTGACAAAGAGAGTAGTTTTCTAGCAGTTTTATTGTGAAATACAATTATAATATACAAGTGTTCATGAGTAAAGCTGTAGCATCAGTGCTGGCTAAATGTGGGTATGTATATGTATGTCCACTCTCTATTTCCTCGTGCTACAACTAAATCATCTTCATTAAATGCAATAGGTAACTCTAATGAAGAATCTCAAACCAACGCTGCAGTGACCTTTATGGCTGTTCAATTCCTAAAAGGACTCATTTATATACTGTTGTGAGGAACTGAAGAGAGTGACAGGCAAGGAGAGAGGAGGTTAAATGAAAGGAGATGTAATCATAAATGACATTATATGTAAAGGGCGGGAGGAGGAGATAAAAAAAAACAAAAAAGACAGGACAGAGTGAGATTTGTCCACCTCATTGGTTGTGTTCTCAGAGCAGTCTTCAAGCTCTCTATGGTTTTGTTCCTTTCTTCCTCGTCTTCTTTCTCCAGAGCGAGGAGCGTCTTTCTCTGTTCAGTAAAAGATTAAACATCATTAAGATCTGGGTGGGAAGTCTGTAACAATTCAAAGCCAAAATGAAGCAAATTTTCCTGATTTCCAAAGATGTGCAAAGCTGCTTCTTGGTATTATTATGGCAAAGTGCCAAAACATTATGTTTCTTGGGTTAAATGGAAGACAGCAACAATAATAGTATTATATCATTTAATGACATTGTTTTGTTGTTGCTATTAGAAAGGAAGAAATACATCCTTTTAAATGAAATAGTTTGTAATTTGTTGGCTCACTACTAGCTTAATTCAGTTGTCAAGTTTTATTTATATAGTTCTGAATCATAGATTTATCTCAGAGGGCTTTAAGAACAAAGAAAACCTCTTAAATAAGGAAAAGAAACACTTAACTAAGAGCAACAGAGGACAGCTCCTTCTTCCAGGACTATTTTGTAACCATTTTCATATCCAAACAATAAATACAGTTCATGTTATTACTTACAGCTGCCATTGAGTTGAGCTGATCAATGTAGTATTCTGGCCAGCTAGTTGCACTTTTGTTTTCTTCTTGTTCCTGAAAAGAGAGAGAGAATGAACGATGCTATGCAGCGAACCAGGTAGATTAAGGACTATCACACAATGATAAGAGAAAAAAGAAGATGAGAGTTAATTAGAAAAGGATGTGCTTGGGTGATGAACATTAACCGAGAGTGACTGGAATTTAAAAAGGTTACATAAGAACGTGTTCTTGAAGGAAATGTTTCATTTCACATGAGGGGACAAGTTGTTATTTGCTTCATGTCACATGTTTGAATACATCAAAGTGAAACAACAAACCAGATGGAGAACTTCATTCCAACCGTTTTTCAGATCAATTGGCTTTAAAAGACATGAAATATACAAACAGCAACAAACACACGGTCGACAGAAGGTCCGAGGCATAAATAGCCAAAAGCCCCCAAAAAATGGAGCGGAAACACAAAGTAGGGCGACACAGATATCTAAACCCGTTTTATCATTGAGCGCTTCATGGAGTTTCAGGAGATGGTGAGAAGTGCAGAAAAGAGAGCACAGCTGCTTGAGAAAATCTTGAGATTAGCAAATGAATGTTAAAACTGTGGATTAAGGACGTGGCCTGACTTATGCTGAGATTAATCCTCTGACAGGCACGTTTGTATTACAGGTTTAAAATAAAATAAAAAAAAACTGCAAGACATTTCTTAGCTGATTTAACTTTCTAACTCAAGGGAAAACACAGAGGAGAAAATGACTTGACCATGAACTTGGCTTGTACATAAAAGGGCCCCCAGCTTTCATTTTAACTCTCGCTCCATTAAGCACAAGCGAGCTGTGACCATCAGAAACTAATTGGGCGTCAGTTAATAAAGTGGCCTGCAGAGACTTGGCTGCTCCGACAGAAACTGCAGGGCCTTGGCTGGTCTGCGTGGATCGTGCAGCGACAGGAAGATCTGATCCTGCTGTTCCACTCAAGACCGCTGCCAGCTTGACCAGGCGGGTGCTGGAAGAAGTTCAGTCCATTAGCCTGAGCAGGCGCAGAGGTGGGACCACTTCCTTTCGCATTTTAAAAAAAGAGTCCATCTTTCAGCTCGGAAGTCAGCACTCTTCAAACACTGAGATGTCTCCAGTTTATTTAGGGTCATGATGAGAGAGAAATGTGGGGAGTGTATTTCTGGGAGTTTATTTTTTTCCACATT
This sequence comes from Morone saxatilis, assembly GCF_004916995.1. Taxonomy (NCBI): domain Eukaryota; kingdom Metazoa; phylum Chordata; class Actinopteri; family Moronidae; genus Morone; species Morone saxatilis. The sequence continues at coordinate 11,393,676 of NW_023340246.1, forward strand.
TGATCAAAGACACATTAGGAAACAGGAATTCAATCTCAGTTATTTAAGGGTGAAAGGACAGCTGACTTGAAAGGGAAGTTAACTTACAGCTCTGTCCACTCAGAAATTAAAGTGTTTCTTTCTTTTTTTTCATGAAATCTGAAACCTAACTGCAAAATCTCCACTAACAACCAGGTCAGTAAATCTGCTTCTTGGCAGATGATGCAGTCTAGTAGAGAGCTGACAAGGAGGAGGAAGAAGATTGATTCCCCTTCAGGATGATTTCATCAGCTCAGGTGCCTGGCCAAACCAAACAGCCCAAGATTTGCTGCTTTGACTGACTTATCTCCTCCAGGCCCAGCCCGGCTTCTGCAGCCAAGAAACAGCTGGTGAAAAAGAGCGCCCTCATCACTCGCTCGCTGACAGCGCCCTGATAATGACCCCACCTTCCTCCTTATCATCCCCCTCGCCTCACACACAAAAGCTGCACCTGTGGAAGTGAAGCCTTCCTGTTTGCTTTGGACAACCGACTGCTTCCTTCTCTTTTCTCCACACACACACACACACACACACTTCCTCTCTGATCTCAGATGCTGAGTTTGTATCTGTCTGGGTCGGGGGCCAGAACCTGCTGCCGACTCAGCAATATCGATGCCTTTCTGTCACCCACCCATCTGTCATCAAATCCTTCTCCACCTTTATAAGAACACTAAAACAAACATGATCTCTAGAAAGCTGAACGGAGGCAGAGCGTTTTGGGGGTTATTTTCAAAATACCTTATGAGGTTACTTTAGGCCCCGGGACTATTCCTAATGAGGCCACTAATTGGGACACTGTAGAAACGGGAGCATAAAACCGTGCTGTTTCCATTTCCGCTACCTTCTTTCCATCACTTGCCTTGCTGATGCTGGCCGTAAGTGCATCAATACTTAAAGCTAGCTCTCAGCCAATAAGGAATAATTCATCACGGCTTGTGATGTAGATTCTTCGGCCTTCTATCATATTCATAAACTCAAAAATACTAAAAATGAAAAGTTTAGCATTTTGGGAAATAGGCTTATTTGCTTTCTTACTGAGAGATCAATGGCACTCTCATGTATGTACAGTCAATAGGAAGCTACAGCTGAGCCAGTTATCTTAGCTTAGCATAAGGACTGGAAGTGGCAAGAACAAGCTAGCTTGGCTCAGTCCAAAGGTTTTAGACTATTTTATAAAAATCACACAATATGCCATTTTTTGGGTTGTTCAAAATATTTGAAGACATCTAATTTCAAATCAAAAGGTCAATAAGAAAATATATTAAAGGACTGTAAGGCTGGAGATATAGATGATTTTAAATACACATTCGCATGAACGCTGCCTCGCGTATTCTGCGTCCGTTTGGACTATTGGTTGAACACACACTAAGGGTAAAGTAAACACAGATTTGCAAAGAATTATGACTTTTTGAAAGACATTACAAAACCAACATATCTTATATTTCATTAGCATAATCACAACCAGTGCAACACTTTGTATGTACGATGTTGTACGTCTGCACTGATGGGATGTCTGCAGCTGTGTTTTCTGCTGACCTATACAGTACACTGACATGCAAACTATCTATCCATCACACTAAATCCCAACACTCCTCACCTCCAGTTTGTAACCGGATGTAGGAAAAGAGGAATAAATCTGTATGCCCTGTCTGCATATTAGCCAGGACAGGATATCCTACACATTCTACCTTCGGCCTTGAGAAACACTGCTGTAAAAACGCGAGGGCACATTCAGTGGTAGCTGAAAAACTCAACTCGAGTTGATTTAAATGAGACCAGGCGTCTCTGATTTCCCGCAAGCAGAAGAGGGATTAATATACAGGGAAAGGAGGAACAGCTGACAGTCCTTTTATCATGAAGACAAGAGATAATGAAATATGACACTGTCACAGAGTGCTAGAGTATGTTATGGCTACACCAATGCTTTGATGGGACAGGTGTATTATCCAAAAAGAGAAACTGCATGTTGAAAAAACAAATTCTCCTTTTAAGGAAATGTGCCAGGTTTTTTTGTTTTTGTATCACGAAGGTTTAAACAATGTGACAATATCCTTATGGTCTTTGAAGTCACATGAAGCAAGATATAACAGATATATTTTAGTACATTGTAATTCCTGACACTGCCTACTCTGTTAGTGGATTATCTAACGGAACAAGCTGAATTTAGCCAGTCTCTTACTCTCTCTGCATATCCCTATTTTTATATCCACATTGTGTAACATCCACTTAAGTGATTTATCCGTGGTGGAGCTTTGATGGGCCTCATTAATGTAGTGATGAGGACAGTGGCTGTAATTAAGACTTAGAGAAATAAAGTTATTAAACAGTAGTGGAGTGGTATGTTTGAAATGTGATATGTTGTGTATTATATGTCTAATACTAGCATGCCTGTCATTATAATACATCATTGGCAGTTTATACTGTTGCTGAGCATGATGACTATTAATGGTTTTCTATTATTTGCATTGACTTCATAAGTAAATGTACTGTTTGCAACTAAAATGTTTCTCACTGACCCACTGAGAAGGACATTTGAAGCCATACATTTGGTTGATACCAATAATACCAGGTGTGGGAGGTAGAGGTCTTAACATTACAAACAAATATACATACAAAGCACTGCCGTTAAAAACACAATCAAAGTATTTAGACAAAAAAAGGAACTAGGAGTAACATAAATGGGAGTGGGTGAATGGGACTGGTAACAGGAAACAAAAGGGGAAGAACATTTTACATGCACGCCCTATGGTTACAATTTGGATTTTACTCTTACTTCATTAAGGACAACTACTGCGTGTCATACTAAAGGTTTAGTTTCACTAGGGGCATTCTGATGGCCTTAGGCTTTAAAGATGCTGACCTTGTAATGTAATGTCCCTTGTTGGGTCATCATGTCATGCCACATCATTATTTCTCTATCTTCATTTACTATCAGCTCTTTACTGTATACCATCTAATAAGAAGGCACAAAAAAAAAAAACAGAAAACAAAACTCCAGCACAAGAATATGGGCATCGGTTGCTGCAACTTGCTGCACTAAACTAAACAATACTAAACTCGGAGGCAGTTGCAACACAACATCAAAGATGAAAAAAAAAAATAATCATCTGCATTCCACAGATACAGTATGCAGACAACACGCTCATGCTGGAGCCTGTTGTGAGCAGAAAAATACGGCGAGGCAAAGCTTTTGTGGTCTGTGTCAGCTTCAGGTATCAAAAAATCAATGAGGGAGGAGATTACACAAACTTGGCAGCTGGGATATTTGCAGATATTATTTAGCAGAAGCAGCGAGTTGACAGCAAGCTTGTGGAGGGTCATGTGGAGTTTGACATGATGCATCGTGAGAGTCTTTTACCTTCTTTTTGCTGCAGTAGATTTGCCATTTCTTCTCTGCTGGCAGGGCAAACATGGCTTCCCTGTGTTTCTCTGTGAGGTCAAGCTCATCCTGTGAAGTGGGGAAAAAATAGCAGAAAAAGGTAAGGAAGTGTTGGCAAGGAGGGTTCAAAGGAAGAGGAAAGATTCTACCTATTATGTCTTCACAATCCTTTACTGACTGTATGTTGAAGATAATATTCAGTGATTAGAAATGGAGCATCATTCTCAACATAGTGCACAGACAAGCTATCAATCCATCACTGTGCACAGAAATATCCACATAAATCAATTCTGTTTTTTCCCCAAAACAAAGACCTGTGCCAGGAGCAGTTGCACCAGAACTGTGCTCTCAGTTTGAGATTGGTTTATGCTAAATCTCTTCATGATCAGTGGGATATTATCGTAAATTTAATATGACTCTGAATCAAATCAGATGTCTTGCAGGCTTGAGACGTGTGAGTAATGGGGAAGAAAGATAAGGCGTGGTCTGGGCTCGACATGTGGTAACTAACATCTGGAGACAACATGCATCCCAACGTATAACAGATATTTCACTGAGGCACACAAAGGGTGCTGCCGGGAAGTGTAAATACCAGAGAGCATTGGAACACTGAGAATGTCTGAATTAAAACATATCAGCCAGTTTTAACTTCAGCCTTCACGTCGAGAGCATAAAACTGAAATTTAAGTCGAGGTTAGGATAACAGCCTTTTATATCTCAACATGGGGACACAATTGATGGTAGATTGGTCTTTAAAATGATCTGTTTTCTGTTTCCTGTTTTAATCCAGATTAGTCAAATCCTAGGGCAATTATGTTTAAATGAGCTTCATGTGAAATAGGTGGTGAACGTCATGAGAAGGCTTTTAAGATATTCAGCTCCAGGAGACAATGCAGCAGGTAGCCTAAACACAGGTTTATTTGTTCTTAGTTGCTATTTAAGCAACAAATGGAGATTCAGTTAATGTGGTTACCCAACAGAGTGACTGCTAAATGTTTTACAGCAACTACTCATCATGGGGATTGTCTTCGGGGATGTTTTTTTGTTGAAGCCATCAAGCCCTGTGAATCAATATGTGCAATGGGATCAAATGTTCCAAAATGGTTATGTGGACTATTGATTGATCTCATGAATTAGGGCACACATACTTACTAGCAAACACTGAATTCAAAATAAGGCAACTAATTCAATAAGTGTATGTTTTACTGATTCTTTAGATCATAAAGAGCAGCTATGTGTTTTATGTGGCAACAGATTTGTTGTTAATGCTCTGTGTGATCAGTGAGAGTGTCTCTCTCACTCTGAATGCAGGGTGGGAAAAGAATCTTTGCCTTGACGCACAGGTTTTTTGTAAAAATGCTTTAAATTAATTTCAAGTTCAAAGGTCGGGTTTAATTGATCGTAACAGAGCAGATGGGCCCAACTTATTCCACAACGTGAGTCTTTTTTCCAGCACGCCCGTTCCGATTATACACGCACATGGTGGCTCATCCTGGGAGAAAGGAAAAGCACGTGGCTGTTTTCTTTTGGTAAACAGAGCAACTGAAAGCCTCCCTGTCGTCACACTCAACTTACTCAATTATGGCTTCATAAAGGGTGGTAGACAAAAACAAGCAATTAGCAGATGGAGGAGGCAGAGACATTAAGAGTTCCTGAATGAGGTCTATTGATGTGCAAAAATGTCATTCTTAGATTACTGTGGAAAACCATGGGAGAGGAAAATGGGGCAGGAGAAAGAAGAGAGCATGCCAAATTAGAAGTGACAGTAAGACAGAGAGCGAGAATAGCAGACTGGCCCAGTTACTCACAAAATAGTGTAAACTGGGAGGAAGTGTGTTTGTTTGTGAATGTCTTAAAATGTAACAGACAGGTTATATTTTAAAGGCATCTCCTGTGTTATGTGTGGAATGTGGAAATGTCTGTTATGCATCGTATAAACACAAATATAATATTTAATTCGCTTATACAGTTCCTGGTATTTCCGTGTTAATATTTATCTTCTATTCTCCTTAATTTATAATGCAGGGTGGTTTATAGATTTTATAGGGTTTTAAGTTGTTCCTGAATTATTACATGAACTAAATAGAGCTGTCTTGCCACACTATGCTATGTACTATGTGCTACTGCTTTAGTTAGAGTTTTAGAAAGTGAGCAGCAGAGGGATGTTGACAACTGATTAGTTACGTTCTAACAACAAAGTTATCTTAAAATTATTTTAAATTAATCACAACTAAATACAATTATTGTAATAATGTGAATTATTTGGGTTTTGTCTCATTATTTCTAAGTTGGGAGCCTGAATGAATAAGAAAATACTAAAACTGGTTCAATAAGGGTTTCTTAAAGCATAACACTGATCGTATTTTATACTTTTCAATGCCATAAAATAAAATACAGTGGTCATGCTCAAGGTATTACAAAATGCGCATCACCCAGTGCAACAGTGCATTTCATTTATACGTTTTCAATAATTTCTGGACAACAATGGAGGTCTAAGGCACAGAGGAGTAAGCTATATCAGGCTTTAGCTACACAGGCAAAACTTTGTTAGTAGGACCAATGAATTGTTGGTCTTTTCAGGGGATTTGCTGACATTAAGAAAAATATAGAAAATACCACTTATCCTTTAAATCAAATTTAAAAAAGATTTACTAAAGTGTTCTTTTGAAGTCTTAATAATTACTCTGGACTAAATTTCCTCAACAAGAAAAAGCTGAATACTGTCTTACCACCAACTCGGAGAACATGCCATCCAGCTCATCATATCCTGGCATCGGCAGTGCCGGCTCCATGGCCTGCAGGGCAAAGTCTTCCCGAAGCCTGTAGGTGATCTCTGGATGATCGCTGCTGTTAAAACAGCAGAAGATGAAGGAGAGACCACCACGGCCACCGCCGCCACGTTTCCGAGGAGCCATGGCTGTCCGATGCGTCCGGATGTTCAGGTAGGGAGGGTGAGAGGCTCCCTTCAGGGCCTCTTTACAGCCTCCTCCACCTCAGAGTTTGGCCTCCGTCAGAGAGCACTGTGAACATGGAGAAGGGACACAATGAGTTTTCAACACAAAACTGAATCTAGTCTCACACAGCGGAGTGAAGTTTTAAATCAAAACAAAACAAATCAGTTACAGATGCAGAGTTTTTTTCAGAGAGAGATGAACAATAGAAGATAAGGTCTATAAACACTAAGACATGTCCATCTGAATGGCACTAATACAAAGATTAATACTTTCTGCTCTCTCTGGAGCCCCACAGCAAAAAAGCAACACAGTCATATTGTCATTAGTAGAACTGTTACTCATCAGCAGCCAAACAGCACATGACCTATCAAGGCTATGAGTTTTCCACACTCACAACCTAACCCTCTGCCCCCGGTAATGGTTAATGACTTAGGGTCATTATTTTTGAAGGGAAAGTACAATGCACCGTGTCAGTGAGGACAAGCACTGAAAGACTCAATTATATCGTTTACACAATAGGGCCCCGTGAGAGTGTGATGTTTGAAATGGAGACCATAATTTGCTTGGATTAGTGTATTCAGGCCTTTTCATCTCCCTTTCCTTCCTATTCAGCATCAGCTTTCCTCTAAAGACCCAACGAATGATTAGAGGGGTGTGTTTACAATGACCACGGTGAGATGCATGTGTGAGGCTTTTTGTTGTTTTGAAGACTGGCTTGGTCATCGTGGGTAAAGAGGAAAAAAACAGGCCTTCATGTAAACCCTGCGATGAGTCATTACAAGATGTGCAAGTCGGCGTGCATGCTGTTCAAATGACAGGTGAGATTTGCAACATTTGGAGTCTGTGTCAAACTCAAACTCAACTACCTCAATCATCCAGATAGTCATCATCTCCAGACTTTCCCCCCTCCCGGCTATCTGACTTCGCAGACATGATTACACATTTGGTTTGGTCTCGAGCAGCTGCAATTTTATCAGTAATGTTGGAAATGTGCACAATCCTGCTGGACTATTGCCACATCTGCCCTGTCTCTATAGCACAGATAAAAATACATAGGTCAGCTGTCATAAATGAGCAGCATTGATGAGGAGGGTTGAGCACATTACAGAAAGTCTTGTCCTGCCAGATGAAGATTCAATGTGCATCACTATTTGTAGATTTCCAAATATTAAAAGTATTTTTGGGGTTGGATTTAGTCACGCTAGGAACAGCGCTTTAGGAACAACAGTGTCAGTCATTCCACCACTTCAGTCCAGACTAGTTTCTCAACAATTTGATGGACTGCCATGACATTTTGTACAGACATTCATGGCGCCCAGAGGATGAATCCTACTGACTTTGGTGATCCTCTACCTTTATCTAGTCTCACCATGAATTTGTAGTTTTGAGTAAAATGTCTCGAAAACTATTGGAAGGATTGCCATGTAATTTGGTAAACACATACATGTTCCCCTCACAGAAACTATAAATATTGAGCGTGGAGCATTTGATTCTCCGGTTACAGATGAACTGTGACAGTTTACTCTGTTGCTTAAGCGAGAAACTGAAACAAAAGGTACGATTTCGAGATGAGGCAGACCTCGAATTTCACCACCAAAAACACAAACAGGTTTGATTTGTAACAAACTACTAATTCGTACAAATACACACAGTGAGAGAGGAGCCGGCTCTCAGACCTGCTGGCTTGACTCCAAGCAGGCATAATGGAATAAAGTGCACAAGACTTCTCTGCTGTCTGGCAAAATAAAGACATGGTGTCCAGATATCCACGAGGACACTGTCGTCAGAATGTCACAAAAACAGCTCTACAGTCTCCCTCCCTGCTGCGCAGAGTTGTGTGAAGCCAAGTATCATAACCGCAGAGGCTGCGCTGACCTGCAGGAATTTCTGGACGTCTTTTCTTGGTGACCGGCAGCTCGCTGAACATAACCAGGTTCACTGGACCTTTCCAAGTGTTTTCCTATAAGTCAGAGGCGTCGCCCAGACAGAATGCATCATAAGCCGTGTAATGCAGTCTAAATTTATAATGGTCAGGTCACGTACTTCACTGTAATCGAAGATTGCGGTTCACTATGCTCAGTGGGCTGAAGAAACAGACAGCTAAAGTTATCTCTTCCAAAAGGGAAAGTGAGGACATTTCCTATGGCAACTTTGTCTAAGTAGAGTCAATAAAAAGTCAGTTTTGTGGTTTACCTAAATAAAGGCTGATGCCACCACAGTCCCATTTTAGTCACTTTTTTTGGTTAATCTGTTTCCTCTGTCCAGCTGCTGTACTTTTCTAATTTGGGACAGTCTCTCTAGAGTTGTTTCCAACCATCAGACAATCTTGTCATATAATTTTCATATTGCACCCTAAAAGATTTTTTTTTTAGTTTAGTGCTTTAAATGAGTCTTCTTTAACATGCTGATGCTAACAAAAGAAGCAAATCCCAGTTAAGTTAAGATACCATTTTTTAGCATTGGGTCCAAAGTAAACGGTGTTGATAATGATTTGTTGCAATGACCATTTAATCAGACACACTATATATGAGTCAGAATTACCACTTGTCTCTCTTGGTGGCCAACAAACTTGTAATAACTGGGCAAACTGTCAAACAAAAACTAACAATGGCCAAATTTATCCTATTACTTGAATAATCACAGTTCTCTAAATAAAATGTACCTAAAGTGCAGTGAATGAAAAAGCTTGGTGTACTACATAGACAAGGTACCTGCGCCCAAATGACCACACGTGGGATAAAGTACACAGCAGTTCACTCTTACTAACACACTGAAAAAGTGTATTTATTTTGACACATCCTTGACTTTTCCAAATAGACTACTAGAGGCCTCAGCAGCAGCTGCTTGGCTTCACGCTCACCATCTATTCTAGCATGAAGGGAAGAAGCAATTCAAAGCTTCTTTGACCATATTAGTCCACAAAACTGCCCATCTTTTCCATTAGCTAAAGCGAGCTGTAAACTTTGTATAAACTCGTGAGCCAGAGTGGGACAGTGCTGGTCCCCGTCCAGCTGCAGGAACCTGTGGAGGTGCCACGGCTTGGCCATGTGGGGAGGGTACAGAGAGGCAGACCACAAGGGCAAAGAGGCTTTAAGGTTTGAACCCGCAGACTGTGTCACCGTTTAAACTATGTGTTTGTGCTGTAATTGTTAACCTGCGAGACCTGAGTGCTCCGACATCAGCCTCCGGAGGTTGTCTGTCAGACGGTCAAGGTTCCCAACATAACAGAGGCCTGTTAGAACAAGAGGACATTCCTCTCATAGCTAGGTGAGCCTTGTGACCCTGAACAACACCCATACAACACCTTCCACCTGCTCTAACTGAGGAAGAACACGGATTACTTCAAATCCCAGATCAAACACGTACAAGTCACCCAATCAAACTGACCTTTAGCTGTCCAAGCAGTAAAAGTTAGCAGGATTGATCGTTATTTCCAGGAATTATCCATGTAGTAGGGATGTTTGAAATGTTAACAGTCTGCATGTTGATGATAATGCCATATAACAGCTGCACTTTCTATATAATCAAGAAGAATGCTGTTTATACTGACTGTACTGGAGTAACATGATAACTTTTGTAGGCTGCTGCTGCTTACAGTACGGGGCGGATCCTTTTGTATTCCTTCATTCATACACATTCAATAATTAAGCCCGCCCACCCATCTTCACACAAACACTTCTGTCTTTGTCTGTATGAGATTTCTATCCTTGGATAGCCTTGTTGTTTTCGTGACCATGTGGTTTGGCGGGTGACCTGGCATGAGTCCAGACTGTAAAAAGAATCCCACTGTTTGTAAAGTGAATGTGAGGCCGCGCACGGTGCCAGCCCAAGACTTCTCCATTAAACCTGCACAAGTGTCAGGTCGGCTGGAGAAAAGGCAGAAGCCGAGAGGAGCATCTTAAAGCTAAACACAGAGAGACGCTCACGTTACTCAACATGTGCGAAGAGGAATGGAGAACAGAGAGCAAGAATTCAAAGATGACCCGACACTATCCGTCCAGCTGTCGTCTTCCAGCCTAGCCCAGGCCTCTTCTCCTTTTCACTGATTTTGTTCTGTCCATTTTACTCATCTCTTCAGCCTCTTCTACCCTTCAAGCTTACTTCAAGATATGTATTGACGGCGTTGGCGGTACACGGTGTAGTGGAAATAGTCTGTGGTGCTAAAGAGTGCCCTCCTTTGCCTCAGTGCTCCTATAAAAGTACACAATATTAATAGCCCAGAAAATGACAGTCACAGTGGCCATAATCAGTGAAATGTGTGGTAAGAACTGCAAGTTGAAGTACTGAATACTGCCAAACATAAAGGAAATTTTGAAAAAGTGTGCAAACAAAAATTATGTGGCCTGTCATAAATAGGCAGCTTTGTGTATAATCCATAAATATTAACAGGTCAACTAAAAGCTGATGCTAATTAGCTCAAATTTGCCTCACTTGGAGCAGGAATTCAACCTTGGAGAGAGAACACATTGGACAGTAGTGTATTGAAAACAGATGCGTGAAAATACCGTCTTCTGCACCAGCTGGCACCTCTCCGCAGTTTCTGGCACTGAGATGTACTTTTAATTTTTGATATCCGCAGCTGTTCTATGGCTGCCTAAATGATCAGCCGCACTAATGATGGTGGGGAGAGGACACAGCAGAACAGCTCTCCTATGTTTCTAATTGAGCAAAGAAGTTCTACAGCCAACAGCAAGGGAGGAAACCTTGAATGAGAATGTGAGTATTAGTAATTCAGTAATAATGACAAAGAGTATAAGAAGCCCATATTAAACAGCAGGGTTGGTTCACCTTGAATTGTTTTTGAAAAGAATTACAGCATGCCTCTCTTTGGTGATAATCTACTTTTTTGAAATGTCCTTGAGCAAGACACAGACTCCCTCCCTGCCTCAGGGGCTTTGTTCTGTCTGACCCTGACCTCTGACCTTTCCGTGGAGCGAGCAAATGAAAAAGAAATTGGGCACAAAAATGGAATCAATAAAGTGTCATATTGCTATTATTACCATCTTGCCATTTCACTAACCCAAAACAGCATGAGAAAAGTAAATATAAACATGTAACTGCGTTTAACTGACTGCTTGGGTTGTGCAGACGGTTATAGGCGGAGCAGAAAGGCATTTGGTGCACAGAAGTTTAATCTTCTTTTCTGATTTAGGATTTAGGGATGGATCAGACTTGCAATTTCATGATCATCTCACCGCAGTATTTTCAATGCAAAGCATCTCGACGTTCCATTGCCGTTTCATACTTTTTCACTACATTGCATTACAGTGTCTCTACCACTGACAAAAATCTAAAAAACAACCGCAGTTTAAAACCCTGTTATATTAAAAAATCCAGTGAGTGGTTTAGGGATTGCAGTGTGCTTCACTCAAGAGCTCTATGGACTTTTGGAAACCCCCACGACTGTTGTGCACTACACTTGGTAATTTATTTTGGATCAATTTGGACAGCTGCAAACAAAAGGCTCTGGAGTCACACAGCGAAGGCTGGTGGTAGTCTTTTCATCAAAACACACAGCCTGAGCCTGGAGCTGCCCAGCTGAAAATCAATCAGCAGACCCAGTATTTGGACACCGAGAGGTTGCTTAACCTGTGAAACTCAAAACCACAAAATGCTCAATAGTAACAACAATCAAAAGTAATAAAACAATCTCCATTTCTCAATGCAGCTGCAGGACCTGTATTGCTCAGCTATTTACCCAATACAGAAAACCTAAAATCCCCCACATGTTTTTGCTTAAAGCCAACAATAGTAACTGCTAAACCAGTAGCTATTTAGCAATTATTTTCATGTTAAACACAGTGTTTCATATTGTATAATTCTCTCTCTCTTTAGCTTTGGTACAAACTCACAGTGGTGCCCAATTGTCCTGCACAGCTGGACAGCACATAACGTTGTCCTGCCAATTACTTAATGGCATCCTAAGTACACAATGAGTAACACAGACTTGGACACACATCAGAAAATAACTGGGCCACGACAGAAATGTTGACTGGCAGGTTAAGAGGAGATTAAAATCAATCACGTCTCAGCGACGGCCAGTCAGACGTCAGTGAGCAGTCAAAACTGTCCTTCGTGTGAGAGCAGCAGCGTTACAGTAGCAGGACTGTTCTGATGCCTGTGTGCTCGTGTGCATTTACGTTACAGGATTGTGTGTCAAGATATGACAAAGGCATTGCCTCTGGAGCATTAATGTCACATGGCTGAGGGAGTCGTGCTGAAGTGGCTCTCAGATTACAGGATTAACATACAGGGAAGCATAGAGAGTGCAGAGAAAGGGATAGCAGCACAGAGACAGAGGAAGCAGTATTTTATACGTGTCTACATGACTGCGGGTTAAAAAAGTTCAGAGCTTGTCGGGCTTTGAAGCAGTGACAGTGGATTGCAACAAAGTTATTGTAAATTGTGACTGTTGCATATGTTGGAATGTACTGTGACTCTTTTGGGGTGGTAGTTCGTCCGGTTTATATGACGACGTACGACAGTGTGCGCATTGATATATGTGTCTTAATTTGGAACAACAGGGCACTGCTGCAGTGTTTCTACTCCCTTCGCTACAATATTATTGGTTGTGCAATGAAAAAAAAACTTCTTCATCAAGTCTGAAGTGAGTATATAGTCCTTAGTGCTGAACGACTGAAGAATTGATTAATCACTTATGTTATTATTTTTTTTTTATATAATTTTTAAATTACCTTTGGGTTTCTTAGATGCTGGTAGCATATAAACATCTCCTTGCACTGTGGAAGATGGTGATGAGCATTTTTCACTATATTCTCACATTCTACACACAAAACGATTAATCAAACTGGAGAAACAATTTGTAGTGGCAGCCCTAGTCTGTTTGGTTTGTCTGATCTGGGCTACCGTAGACCGTAAACATGGCGGTTCAACATGGCGGACTCCATGGAAGACAACCTGTGGCGATATAAACGGCTCATTGTAAAGTAACAAAAACATAACAATTCCTATATTTAGGTTATTATACACTAGTAAAAAACATACCTATGATATTATATTACATTTCTGCCAATAAATCTTCTACATGTTACACACTGGGAACCTTAATTGTATACAATAAAGCTAAATTCTGTACAGTGTTACCAACACAGCAGGACACTACAGTATCTGTTATAACTCAAAGCAGGGAACTCCATTAGCCATGTCACATAGAGGTAATCTAATTGTTTTCCACATCCTTCCTCATTACACAGACTCGTGGTCTTCACACGTTTCATCCAGAGACATTAGCCCCTTTTATACAGCCGATGTTGCACCGCTATTCCGCCTTGCAGTTCTGTATAAAACGTACAAACACGAAACTGTTGTTCTATCATTAAACCACCAGCGGTGGTAGCAACCGAGCTGAACTGACATCTGTGTAAAATGGGGCTGCCGGCAAGACGTAACACACAGTCGTCACCCTAGACGCAGACACTGTTGTGTTAAACGTCATGCTTCTTTTGCTTCTGGAACGCCGGAATAGTTTCTAAAATCACTCTGATGCATCAGATTAGTTCAAGACCAGCCTTTGTATCTCTAGTCACACCTGTTTTCAACAGTCAGCGTTAACAATCTGGTCCAAAATGATCATCAAACAGGAACGGAAGATAAAGGCTGGGATCAGTGCAGTTTATTCATTGCTCATGCTTCACACAAACAAAGTGCTGATAAAGAGAGGTTTTTCAGTTAAGTTGTTTTGTTGTCTGGGAAAGATTCAATCAGTGGTGAATCTAATTCATGGTGCCTTCAAGCTTTTTACAAGTTTCATTTTCCATTAAGAGATGGTCCATTTACTGGCAGACTCACCATATGTTCGTTGTAAGTCTAACACTTTGAGCCGTGTATTACAGAAGCATGTTTTGCACAAAACTAGAAACTTTACCTCTACTTCATAGGGATACTGAAAGCTTAGAACAAATCTGTATGGTCTCCCAAATTAATTTGTGAGGAGAATTCATGATTGTGTAATTAGCTAAAGTCACAGAATAAATGGAGAAATAACTGTTTTTTAAGACTGTTATCACAACACAATGAACTGCTCCACACCTTAAAAAGTAATTCAGTGGCATTCCCCTTTAATTCTTACATGAATGAATAATAGCACAGAGCCAAAAAATGTACATTTAAGATTAGGGAGTGTGCAGCTGAAATGTAGGGAGGACAGAGATTAAAAAGCAGGTTAAAGGCTGTTGCTCTTTTCTCAAGCAAGGTTGTCAAACTTGTTCTGCAGACAGACTCTCCAACCCCCCTACTCTTAACATGTTAGCATTCTTCCTCGGGTCAAGCCTTCAAGTGGAGGTTACACCCGGGGCAAAGAGGGAAACTACTCCAACATGCGACAAAATCCTTTCCAGGGATTCGTCTCTTGTCTGGGTTCGGTTTGTTGGCTGTGCTACAAAACAGTGGTGAAAAAAAAAAAAAAAGTTATGTTTAAAAATAGCTCGTAAAACACAAGTAGCCCTCATTACACCGCTTCATAATTGTGAAAAAACCTGAACAAAAAAAAGATCAACACTGGAGAATCAAGACAAAAAAAATATACATTTTGTATATAATAATAATAATAATTATAATAATAATAATAATAATATCCACATTCATATAATTAATACCATCCAGTTTAAAAATCTATTCAAATGAACACATGATGAGTGTGTTCTTTAGCTCATCTGGGCTGTGGGGGTATCTGACAAAAAGGTTTGGAGACCACTGGAGGAGGGGCTCAATAAGCAGCTATCAGGAAGAAGAGGAAAAGAATGAGTGGCATCTTCAAATTAGTGTCATCTACGTTATGTCTGTGCTTCTATTAACATTGAAGATGATGATCAGTCTAACTGTAAATTAGCAGTGAATGACATAAAACTGGAGAATAAGACAAACTGTATCAAGAATAAACCTTTGGTGAGTTGAGATATAAGATGTGGACTTTGAACGACTGAGAACATCATAAAGCACCAACAGCTGTCGTCGTGATTTCCCTCGCTATGGCAGAAGGAACAGTAAACATTATTTTGCGCACAACAGCTGAGCACAGGCCAATAATAGTCACAAATGTATTTCTGAGTAGTAAAACGGATAACCTCTGCGATCATCAATAACGGGGCGTGGACAGCGCTGTAATCTCTTCTAGGATACCCTGAGCTGCAGCCTGTCCTTAAAAAAAAATCCCTACCTCTTCCTCAGTTGCTATGGTAACCAGAGTGGTGGGTGACCGGTGCAAGCTGGGCGGGTGGGTGATTTAATGTAAGCCCCTTCCACCGCACATTACCCTCCTTTTTAATCTGCTCTGGATGTTTATAGGGGGGGAGAAAATAGGATTGTCTCTCTAATTCAGTGCACAAAAACAAATAACAAAACCATTTAGGATTACAGGGTAAAAATCTAGCCTGCTATCACTCAGACGCACCATGAAATCCTGCAGAGTTACAAAGACTAGCTGTCAGTCCTTTGTAATGCATTAGCAGCTATAGCATTTACATGCGACGTATGGATGCCTCTGGAGAGAACCTGAGGAGGATGGGCAGCGACAGGAAATGGGCGAGGTGAACGAGCAGACCCCTCTACGCTCAAGGTGACTTTCCTTTTCATTCACTTGATTATCTGCACTCCGCCCCTCCATCATGGAAAAAAGTATGCCATCCTGTCTCTCTCTCTCTCTCTCTCTCACTCACTTGAAACTGATAATGGGCTCCATTCGCCAAAGCACAGAGAGAAGCTAGTGGGAGGTAGCAGCCTGTAGCCTCTGTCTGTGTGTGTGCGCATACTTCCACCACCACCTCACCCTATCTACGGACCAGCCTTGTCATTATGGGGCATTCCCCGTACACACAAGACAACTCTCTTACCGCGAAATCAGCCCCGGGGCCCCCCCCTGTCGGAGCACCCTGTCATCCTCCCCTCCCCCATCCCCCCAGCTCACCCCCACCTCACAGCCCCCCCCAAAACAGTTACTAAGGCAACACCGTTTTCCGCACCGACCCGACCGTCCTAAATTAGACGACAATGACACAATCACCTATGTCTTGGGTGAGGAAGGAATCCAGCCTGTATCCTGGGGAGTGATAAAGCAAGACCAGCAGCCCCTACTCCCCTTATGACAACATTTACAGACAGAGAGACACTGATAAGCCCTCGGACTATCACTGGTCACAGTGCCCAATCCACACCACACACACACCAACACAAACACAGACACCATTCCGAACACCCAGATAGCCCGCTCCGTGCACCTCCTTTTCCTTGCACTCATTATGGGGTAAAATAGGCCAGAATCCGTTGGGCTGCGTCCTTAACCCTGTCACAGGAGTGATCTTGCCTCTGTTGCGCTCTGCATTCCCTTTATATCCTCCAAATCACGTGCAAGTTCCTTCGCTTTCTGCACTGTCGACAGGAAAAACGATGCTTGTACACAAGACGCAGCCGGAGCATTTTCCATGCGCAGAGGTTATTGTAATCCACCGCAAGGTTCAAAGACTCTGCTCGGGGTCGGGGGCGGCTAATATAAGCACCTTGGATCCCAGAAGCGTCAAGATCAGCGAAACGAGAGGAAAATCCCCACATAGGATGAGGACTGTTGTGGGTCTATGATGGCACAGGAGGCAGACAAGGGATAAACTCTGTGCCGTAATAGGCATTAGCTGTTGTTTGAGATCCTGCAAGAACAGCCAGCTGGCGCGAAGAACTTCTCCTCTTGCGTTTCCACTCCCTCACTAGACCTCCTACTCTCTTGCTTTCTCCTGCAGAATGCTGAGGGGGCAGAAGGGGAACAGGCACAGATGTTACTGGGCTCCAGGACCACACCCCTTTTCAAACACATGCCCGAGTCTAATAGGGATTGCAGCCGAAACCATGGGGCGCCGCCCACTCGGCCCGCCGCCCGCCACCTCTCCCCACCCCCTACACTGGCTTTTGACAACTTGTTTAGGGTTTGTTTGGAGAGCTGCAGGAGGGAAACAAAGCTCAGGTGTAAAACGTGTGTGTGGTGGTAAATGTGGGAGTGTGAGGGAGAGACATGGGAGGCAGTGAAAGTGTGACAAGGCTGCTGAAGAACTTAAGTAAAGTCAAAAACATAAATTAAGGAAGTTTAGCTAGTTCCAATCCTTAAACTTCTCCTGTTTGCAATAAAACACATTCAGTGCAAGCAAGTTTAAACACAGCACATACTCCATCCAAATATTCAATGGCAATGATGGGACAACTGACAAAACATCCAGAGGATTTTAATCTAAACAATCCCAGACACTCCCACTTGATTTACAGCACAAGAATCACTCCTGCATCCCAGCTAATTACTGACTCAGCATCCAGCATCCATAAACATTTCTTCATTGCAACATGGTGATATTTTTTGGACTGAATAAACACCACAGTAATGAAAGTGTGTGAGGAATTTGTTTTTCTGTGGAGGATGCTCATAAAAAAGTATTTCACTTGACAAAAATTGACACAGCATCACAGCAATTTGGCCTTTTGCTGCACGAGGGAAGCAGTACGTTAAATGAATGTAAATATATACATAAGATCAGACTCTGTATCAGCAGATACCTAATATCAGAGGCATCCCGATCACTACTTAAGTAGTTTATAATATTACAACACTGTGGAGGCGAAACTCTGAGGTAATTCAAACCAATTACTGCTTTGTGGATCTCTGTTAATACAGGTGGTGAGATTCAGACGTGTTCTCATAGTAAAACAGAAGTCATGTACCTGATTCAAGCACTACAGGTTTCTGTGCAGGTGTTGACAAAGTGTCATCTAACTTCCTGTTCTTCAGAAGTGAGTCAGACCTTACAGATCACACTAAAAAGACATCATCGTGCTTTTGATGTATATTTTGTTATTCAACACTGCTTTGTCCAATCAGCGTAACCATGTGGCAGAAATACAGTGGAGTATCACATGTCCTGTAACCCGAGACCACGACTGAGACAATGGATTTACACTACCAAGAAAAGTGACTCTGGACACTTCTCTGCCAAAAGGAAGTCACAAATCAAACTTTTTTTTTTTTTTATTCAAACAGCTGTGAATGAGCACTCGGAAACTTTCAGCAATAGAAATGCTGCCTCGCTTTCCCTTTACCATAAAAACAACACAAACACACCAGGTTCCTTAACACAAGTATTTCGTTTGGAGGTCAATGCGGTCCCTTTACGTGATTTTTGGGTTATTCAAACTTCAAAGTTGTCTAACAGCTGTCCCTCGCTGCCATTTGAGGATGCCAACGTGTATAGTTGCCTGCAGCTTTAAGATTTCTGGACCACTTCCAAGTCACATGTCATGCTAGCTGATATAATACAATCTTCTAAAGCAATGCAACTTTCTGCTTAGATTTGAAAATGTCCATATGTGAGACGGCACTGTGGTTTGATCCAAGCAACTATTTCACATAAGCCCTTGTGTGAAACAGTTTATCTCTACGGGGCTGGTGTTACAGACATCAGTGGCGAGCCGCGCCGGTGTAGTCATGAATGGATAACAGTGGAAGCTGTACGGTCCTGGGTAGCTGCCTCTAAAAAGAATGTCATGCAGCTGGAATAACAGACAGGTCCTGGTTCTCATGGAGGGCTTCTGTTCTGGTGGGACGGATCATCCGTGTCAATAAAAGCCAGGACTGATGTTTTCCTGACCTCAAGGGCACCAGGTACATACAACAGGAAATGTATGGGACACTGGTGACACTTTTACAGACATTGGCAATGTCATTGGAAGTGTGGTCTGTGCCCAGTTTTCAGGAACTCCCAATGATTAAAGTTTCTCTTTTAAGTTGGAAGATTGGAAAAAATGATTTAAGACCTGCATGTCTAAAGGTATGAGGACAATTTAACCACCAGTAGATGTTTTGGATGAAAATGGTCTATCAAGGATCTTTTCATTTCACATACATTTACAGCAGGAGCAGTCAATCTTTAGTGACACAGTACATAACAACCTCTTCATTCCAGCTCTGGGTGGAGGATTTGCAGGAAGGTAAGAAGTAGCTAAGCTGCAAAACAAACTATACAACAACTCAAACAGAAACTGAAGCCTAACAAACAACAGTGTTTCTGTGAACTTTTTCTCTTTACTGAACTTTTCTGTTAATTATTAAGGATTTAAGGGCAAAACTCTACTTTCACCTTTTCTTTCTGGCTTTTCAACATGCAATCATATACAGTATCTTGCTGTTATCTGACCTTTTGTGGTGTCATTGGTCAGGCCAGCAACGCAAACAAAACATAACTTCTAAAGGGACAACGCAAACAAACAAAAAAATAGAATCAAAATCACTCGAATGGTGTTAAAAGTTGAAAGCAGCTGAAGGTGGGAAATCAGTTTGCAGAACATCAGCAGTGAGCATGGAAATCTGACTGTAGATGACCCTGAAAAGTTCAGCCATGATTACACGCTTGTTGACCGAGTTTCTCTGGTAATATAGGAAATAAAAGGACTTTGGTGAAATGTTAATGCTCTGCGTACAGTGTGAAACATGGTCACACAGGAAAAGACAAGAAATCGTGAAAACAGACAGGTATCCGCCCTTAAGTGAAGTGAAAGTGAACAGAAACTTCTGCTGCATGCTAATGATAAGTATATTCCCACCAGAACCATGACTGACAGCTCCTAAATAAAAAAAACTGTTTCTCAAACTGCTGCGAAGGAATGTGTGAAGGGGGAACGCTATATTATGGCTCGTATCATGTGGTGGAAGGCAGGAGGGCTACACCGTACATGTGTTTCATTCAGGGTGGGGCTATATCCAGAAATTCCACTCATGCAGCCCTTCCCTTGTAGAGACCCTAACTATCACAAATTAAATGCCATGGTTAGGAAGGGTCCTGCTGGTCTCTACCCACCCTCTGGAAGGCTTGTAATTACCCCCTGGAATAGAAAGGTCCATCCCAGAAGGGCCACGCGACGGTCTGCATCCACTCATTTCTAGATTGCAGCCAAGCAATTGGAAACATGAAAATGAAGTCCAAGTAAGCGCACGCCACTCTACAGTTTGGATGTTGAGATAAACGGGGCAGTGTTTGAGAGAGAAAACAGCAAACAGCAAAAGAGGAAAGTGTTTTGAAAAAGAATAGATGTGGCAAACATTTATATGGCTGGAGTACCCACATGGTGAGCCTCCATTTCCTGCATGTGAGTTTTCCAAAGTGTAACATTTGCAGCAGCCGTCCTTCACATTTCTGTGGGAAAATGTGTTGAATATCTGTTTGTAAACAAATATTAAGTCGGATTATATAGAGTGAAAGTTCTGTCTTGTCCTGAGCAAATAAATCTTCCCTCAAGTTCCACCAACTACCTTTTTCTGGAGTGTTCAACCCCTCTTGCGGTCTTCCTCGGTGGAGGGAGTTTTGCACAGATGAGCAAAATGAAATGTGAAGACCTTGAGTTAAGAATTCCTTTTGTCAGTCTAGTCTGTCAAGTAGTTTGTTTACTCAGTTATCCAGTAAGAATGTGGCTATTTTTCAACTGTTGATCACCCAGCACTGATCTCACATTTAGACTGTATATACAAAACATCATTATTATATCATTTAGAAGTGTATTTCCTTAAACAGCATTTTAGTCAAATACAAAAATGTGTTACTTTCTAACTGCAAAATTTCTATCTACTCTGACCCCTCAAATTTTAAACTGACTTCTTTATTCACAGGAAAATCTGGATCATTTAGGGCTACAAAGATCTTCTCAGAAAAAGTGGAAGGCACTGCTGCAAAAATATTACGAAGCGAATGGTTGCAGCAGCTGCAGTGAACGTGCTTGCAACGGATTGACAGAATTTGAGGGTTAAAAGGCTGTGGCTTAACTTGTTGATCCCTCCAGATGTAGGCCAGGCCCATAGCAACGAGAAACCAGCGGTTAAGGTTTCGAGCAGAGAGATAAGACGGAGGAGGCACCGAGTATTACGGTAGAGGTAGGACATAAACAAACAAACAAATCAAATAGAGAAACGGTAATCCAACATAATCCAATCAGTATCCAGTCTGCTTTGAGGGCGAAGACAGCTTCACAGTATTGTGTGGCTATTGGCTAATGTCACACATGGATACTCTGAGAATTAGTTCACCAGACTAAATCCATGTGAAAAGGTCTGAGGTCTCGGCCTCGTCTTTGACAGCCAACACGGATGTGAAACTGGCTTATGGCCAGGCGGACGCATGACTGACTGACACAGAGTCAAAGTCTAAGGTGAGACCGAGCCGGCATACAGTGCACGGCCATCTTGCATGGCTGAGTTACAAGCTGCTTATCTCAGAGTGTGTCATAATCTCAGCAGAGAAAAACAACCTGAGACCACATCAGCCAGAACAAAATATTAAATCTAGGCACCCTAAACCAAGAGCTGACCAGTGCAGAAATGCAACCAAAACAAAACAGCAGAAAAAGGGATGTTTTGGGGATGTTAACAAGGACACCTGCTGTTTAACACGATCGACCTGACAGCCTTTGCCCTTTGGCATCGCCGCTATCAAACTGTGCTAGGGACACAAACAACACTTTGTGGAGGGTAGCAGTGCACAGCGCACAAAACAACCCCAAATGACACTTTAATTCAAGGGGTTAGAGCACTGACAGATGAACCAGTTGTTCTAATGAATCACCACCAAATCATAACACTGGTAAAAGTATAACAAGTTACATAACTGTGAGAGAAGAGAGAATATGGACGCGGACAATGGTCGCCACTAAAAGCTGTAACACAATCACTCCAGAGGAACACTTAGCTGTTGATGCAGCTGGTTTCGTCTGACTGCATGGCTGTTTTGACGGCTTTTCTACAGTAATGTTATCACACAGATATGTTATACTGTGGGAACCTGCTCATCGTAGCAGCAGCCTAAAACCCTGCCCAAGGAAACCAGGACACCTACTATTCTTGGATTCTTGGAGGGGAGAAGGTGGCTGCTTTCAGATAAACAGAGAGCCTCCCCTACTTATCAATACAGCGTAACAGGAAAGAATGAAAACAGCAGTTTTAGTCGGACTACAACCAGGCTGCGGTGCATTACTTTGGGCTTTCATGAATGTTATTTGTAAGAAGTCACAATGTGCTACACAACAAAAAGGACACAGAAACAAAGGTGCTTTTTTTAAACAATTACAAATACGACAAATTGAATAAGAATGTGCATGACTGACATTACCGGCTGCAGAGACGCCAGCTCAGTTAGCGGTAAATTACATTACCATGGTAAAAATACCAATGACATCTCCGCTTAGGAGGTATTCAAACAACAGAGAGGAGAGAGAAAAACTGATGGGTTATTATACAAAGGGTTATCTCGAATCAAGGCGGTCCACTTCATCTCCATCCATAATCAGGGCCAAACAATTAAACTTCTTAATCCTTGCCTCAGTGCTGTTGTGAACTTTTGAACTAGTAAAGTTGCACCAATTCATGAATGAAAGAAAGATAAGAAATATAGCCTAAACCTATCTTTCAGCTCTTTTGCTTGATTACTTGTCAGAACTTGAGTGTGCTTTCTGGAGGGCGGGGCGGTATTTTAAGAGCAGGATAAAGCATGCAGCGCTGTGACACAGTCTGCTGCCGAATCTGATATCTGCCGGCTGTTTCAAGGCCTGCTACGCATGCTTTGGTTGGTGTCTAAGGGAGGTAAGTGTTAAGGAAATTAATCAAACAGGATGCATGGCACATTCTGCAAATGCACGTGTCATTTCTAACATGGTCCACTGAGCATTTTAAAGCACTAATATGCACGTGCAAGTGTCGAAATTGGAAAACTGTGATTTGTGAGATTGTAGCTGAGGTTTAGTCTGGCACTGACGTCAAAACAAAGCTTTAGATTTGGTAGTGTAAAGCTCCCAATCAGATGAAGAAGTCTGCACCCACAGAAATTCCTGGAAGTTGCCACAGTTACCTTTCTCATCTTTTGACGTAAGTCCTCTTTGTTAACGTGCCCTGATACGATAAGACATATAGGAGATGTTCTGAACTCTAGTATTTTAACAGTTGAAACGCTGTTATACGGGCGGAGGAAGCTGTGTTGGTGAGCGTGATAAGTTTGGCTTTGATGTGTTGAACACACGTCAGCTTTCGGTGATTAAGCTGTTATTAACATAACTACAAGTAGCAGCCTGATCTGATGACTACTCAAAATTTGCTGTCAGACAACATGTTGGCATCCAACCAGCTGGAACCTCTCCTGAAAAAATATCAAAGAAAAAGAGAAGGGAGAGACGGCTCACAAACCCACCAAAACTGCAAACTCATTCAAAATTCCTTATTTCGAGCATCTCTGCTTTGGGAATTTACATTAATGATGTGACCTAGACAAAGGGGATGGAGGCAAGCTGGGATTGAAACATGAATCCCACTTGGCCCATAAACCCCCCTCTCCCATGATCCTCCCAAACCAGCATCTTGGTTATGGGACTCCCCCACACCCGTACACACACACACACA
>NW_023340246.1:11417545-11425038 GCF_004916995.1 Morone saxatilis
CACACACACACACACAGGACAGGACCCACATGCTCCCTTTGTTTGAACTGCAGCATGGCTACACTCTTTCCACATCTTGCGGCTGAGGCACACACGTAATTAATTTTGGTGCTCATTGTCATGATAATCTGAGGTTTGCCTCAATTCTCTCAGTCTGGCAAGAGAACAGTCGTTTTCTAACTTAGTTAACTACAACTGAATGCCACTCTTGAGCAGGAAATGCAGGGCAAGGCTATTAATTAAAAAACTACACAGGCTGAAAAAAATTAAGTGATTAAAAGACTTCAATCAGAAACAAAACCAAGCAAGCAAGTATAGATATAGCCTCTGTCATGTGACACACTGTAACAGCCTGGGACAATTATGTCACTGCAAATAACAGGCATTCAACCAGGAAAGACTATTTCCCAAAATTGAAATGTTTATTACAGTGTATAGTGCATTTATAGCTGCATTGAGCTGGGAGTAATTAGACGTAATCTTTTTAGCTTTGAGTGAAAATCCTTTAGTTAACAGCTCAGTATGTGCAATAACACAATCTTGCTCTGTCCTCTGTTCACGTATTTAGAGGAGCCATTAATGTGGTCTTATATATTTCCTAAGGGGATCCATTTTTCGAACAATAGATTAACTGTTGTACTGTGCACAGGATAAAACTGGTAATATAAAGAATAAAATCATAAAAAAAGCTCTGGTGCTTATATCACAGCTGTAAAAAAAACACCCTTGACGTGTGGATGATTTCAAGTGATTATGCATTAAAAGGTTACATGTCATGTTATAAAATCGTTACCTCTTTAAACCTCATACAGGGAACTATTGCAGCAGGCATCAGAAGTAGCACAGCCTGTACCGCACTCTCCAGGGTGCATCTGCAACAAGTTCAGATCGGCCCAAAATATAATTTCATAGGTCACCCAGTTCTAGTTATAGAACCATAAGACTGCAGATCAAGGCTTGTTTCTCTGGAGGGGGCCTGCTGGAGGAGATGAGTCTGTGCTGCAACACCAGTGACTGGGCTGGACTTGAAAAAACTCAACACACCTAATAATTACATTGGTTTCCGTGGAAGAGGAGGCTGATGCGCCAGCTTTTTCAAGCATGTTAGCATTTATATGAAACTCAAACGGTGCGCTTTTTATGTTCTTAATAATAATGTAAAATAACAGCAAATAAAGGTGCTTAACACTCATATTCAAGTGTTTCCCATCAGTTCTTGTTAAAGACCCAGTTCACATCATCGTGTAGCTGTGATGCATTTTATATTGCTTATTTGAGAAAGAGTGGATGAGTTGCCATGAAGGAGGATCCATTACTCACCAAAAGGTCTGAAAGCTGTCAACCTAAAGCCCATTAATTAAAACTCTGCCACCACTGAGTTGTTGAGCTGGAAACAGAGTGCACTGCCCTTTGACCTCCGAACAATCGGGAAGGTCAAGAGTCAGTGGTCTTGAGAGTGGACAACCGTTCGGTAGGCATCTATAACTCATCTGCCAACGTAAATGTTTAGGATCTATTTTGTGCTTTTACTGGAAACTTTACTGTTTTTTTTTTTTAAAAAAGCACTAAGTTATTTTAAATTAAAAAGGCTGTAAGTTTATGCAATATACTATATGTGTTTAAGTCTAAATTGTCGCATCAAGAGCTATGACTTAGGGTTTCCCTCAGAAAAACAATAGCTAGATGAAATTTGATGCCTTTGAGAAATAGCAACTCAGTTCTTAAGTATATTCATATTTTCTGACATTATCAGAGGTAGTCCTTATTCCAGGCCCACCTCTTCTTTAAAACACTGCAGGAAACCCTATACTCTTCTGTTTCTGTTTTTCTGTCCAGTAAATTGTGTTTAGCCGGTCTCCATTAAGCTCATAGTTAGTGGGTTAAATGAGCTTGGAGCCTAATAGAGTTTATAATACTCCAAAATGAAAACTGTAAGCTAAAAGCAATAATCCATAAAATGTGAGGTTGGGTCTTGGGTGTGGCTAACAATGGCTGCCTAAGCCCAGCTGTCCCAACAGCGAGGACAAGTGCAAAGCCGGGCCAGACTGGGGGCAGGGTGTGGCATGGCAGGGGTGCCATGGTGACGGAGCAGCCCTCGGCAGAGAAGAGATGCTAAATGAAGCCATTGTCTGGCCCAAGTGAAGCACACCGCGCAAAGAATGGCACATTCAAACAGTCATACAGGCCTATTGTTGTGGCGGGCCAACAGAGTGCTGCAGGTCCACAGTTTATCCCACAGGATCCACTACACACTGCTACACAGCAGGACCGGCAGGAAAATGATGCTTCCCCCAAACAATTCAAAGTACTCTTTAGGTCACTTCATCGATAAACATCGCTGAACTAGTCTGGAAATGGTTGCTCTAGCTCTGATAAATTTGCTGTTAGCACTGGCACGATTGCGGGTGTCCCATTCTGATATGGGTCTAAAGCAAAGAACATTTTTAGACAGTCGATCACTCTCCTCTTCAACTTCTTCACTGTGTATTAAGCAGAAATAACACAATTAGTTATTATTATCTATGAACTGTTTTGATAATTGATTAATTGTTCAATAATTTTTCAAGCAACAACCCCTAACATCTCTGGTTTCATCTTCTCAACCGTAAGGATTTGGAAATTGCAACATTCTGTAAACCAAACAACTAACTGAGAGAATAATAAGCAGGTTACTCGGTTACTCGTGGAGTAGGTGTGCTTATAATATCCTCTGTCATAGTACATGTAATATGAAGTAACTATGGTATGTACACTAACTGGATTTGCTACCTTCTCATGATATAACTATTTTTTTACTGACAGTGCCAAATGAGTCATTCATATTTCAGTAAGTATAAATACATATCCACTAAATAATTGAACTAAAGTAATTATTATGTGTCCACAGAGCAGGATTTACTGTGACAAGTTAATATTCCTGCCATGGGTCAGAATGATGAAGAAAGCTGATAACCACTGACCTCCTAAATCAGGATGTTCATTTTCATTGTTCTCACGAGGGAACGGCCCTCGCAGAGCTGTGATTCAACGCCTGCCTCTATACACTAATGCCACCACAACATCCACACACCATGCTGACATATGGTGGTCTTAAGGGGCTCAGCTGTGTTACAGCCACTCCTAAATGACACCCACCTTTGAAAAAATAATTAGTCTATACGTCCCCCTCTATTGTCGATGCTGTCGTTTACTCTTTCACTCTGTAGTGGTTAATGTGAGCCATCCAGGGAGGCTGCCCCCCCCGCCGGCCTCCCCTCCTGCTGCATTGCCAGTCCTGTGAAACGTAACACTCAGTTCATTAACCCAGTTCCCCAGGAGAACTGCAGAAGTGTTTGTGTGTGCTGACGGACAGGAGAGCACCAGGTACAGTACACAGCCACCGTCTGACAACTTTAATGTGATCCGTTTACTGTGTGGAGAAGAACTGAATAAAAGACATTTACTAGTTCTCATCTATCAGTTCATAGGGATGACTAATATATCAGGAAAGTCAGATTTTATTCACTTTATTTTAAAAAATCATTTATGCTCAGCTGCTGTCAGAGTTTTGAATAGTCACGACTGAGAAAATGTAGGGACAGAGCAGCTTAAATCCCAACAGATTAATACAATTGGCCGATGTGTCCTCCAGCTCTCCAACAGTGCCAACTGAAACTGAGTCACAATGCAGCAGTCAGTTCCACCAAGGACAGTTTTTTTTAAAAATCAAATTCTGTCCCCGTCAGCAGCACAGAGCGTGTCCGTGTCTGTGACAACAGGCGGATGACGAGAAACATCAACAAACGACCAGTGCCAACAAAACAAGACGGTAGTTGCTGTAGCCGAAGGGTGTGCTTGTGTAGAGGAAGCAATGATATACAGCTGACTGGCAGAGCTGCTAACAGCAACTAATATGCTGAACAAACACACAGCAACAAGCTTGTTAAGATACATGCAATTGTATGTGTTTGTCAGGCAAGAAGACACAATAAAGACTTTAAAACGCTGATGTGGAATAAATAAGCAATGTAAATGTAAAACCCCTTGAGGCAAATGGGTGATTTGTGATAATGGGGTTAGTACTGGTAACATGCATGCACACACGACAGTCTGTCCTAACAGGAAAACAGTTTGTCATTATGAACAGGATCGAATGAGGTTACAGTTTAATCAGACTATATTGGTGTCACCGACTATATATGCCAATATCTGTTACTCAATAACATTGGCCTATGGATATACAATATATCAGCATGACAGAGCACAAACCACTTGGGAAATCATGCATTTACAACAATCACCTGCAACGTGCACTCAAAAAAACAAACCACGCAACTCAAACGTCAGAGCCTGTCCAGGCTGATCTGCAAGCAGCCAACTCCCTGTCTGAGCATTAACACTGTGGACAAAATAACAGCATGGTACATGATGTAAGGCTTCTCCCATGTTTACAGTGAAAACATCTCTGCAGATCACACCACAGTAGTAAGCCCTCTCACAAGGCAGCGGCCCATTACAAGCACGTACAGGCCCCCTCATTGATTTAGAGCGTTTTAATTCTCGGGAATGCAAGCCTTTTCTGATAAGCACATAACTGGGTATAAAGCTACCACTAGAATGATCTCGCTGTGATAATCTCTGTGTTGTGCTCTCTGATTGACCTGTAACTTCATGGCTTTCACAAGTGAGTTATTCCGCTTCTCAGGAGAGGGATACAAGTGGGTTTTAACTCGGAACAGGTGAAGTATTTTACGTCTGACCGGCTCCAGAAGCCAATCTCTTTCATCAAGGGTAAAGTGGCAGTTAGGGCCCTTTATGAGGGCTGTAGGAGAACTCCATTAATCAATCAGAGATGAGAATGTATCGTAGTACATGAAGAGACGGTTTACCCTGAATGTCAATGTTATGACAACCCTTTTATTTTAGGTTATGTGCAAAGTTGTTTGTTAACCATAGCATATTGTAGAGCTCAAACCAAAACTTTAAAAGGTAAGATAAGAGGTTATCAAGCATTTGTGGACCTGTGTGCCTACAGTGCACAGCCCCACCGGGCAGATATATCAGACAATATTAGCTCACTGCAGTTATATCGGTATCAGTGTATGTTTTTACAGATAAGTACTAAGAAATGCCAAACATACATTTGATGTATAAATAAGAAACAACGTATCCATTAGCTGGAGATCACTGACAAGTATATTTCACAGTAAAATTATCAAAACATTTTGTTTTTAATGTCTTTTATGTAAAAAAAAAATAAATTCTAAACAATATATCATTGTTGGTAAAAAAAAAAAAAAAACACTCTATACTATACTATAAATAACTAAATACTATAAACTATATTGTTATATTGTTTATATTGTAGGTAGTCAGAGTTACCATTCAGGCCCCAAATCCATTCATTATAAACACTGCCATGTCCACTTTAAGGGGCATTGTGTATATATCTCAGTTTAAAGACCCCCAAAAGATACAAACAATAGACTTTTTCTCACTTTCCTGGGAGCCCACAGGGGGTCTTCTCAGGGACCCTGGAGGTCCCCAGTATGGACAGTCGTTTGCTCCCATTAGAGGAAGCCGTCGGTCAGCTTTTACCCTCACCAACAGACAGAACTGACAAAACAAAAACAATTTGCAAAAGAGATGCAAATGTCACCCGACTCCTGACTGTTCACCCCCGTCTAGACCGGGTTAAGAGCCACTGGCGCTGCATGAGGACGCTCGGGAAACTGAACAACAAAACGCTTAAGCAACCTCCAAAACTCGCCACAGTTAATGATGGCTGTTGTACTATTGAGTGGCCACACCGGTACGGAGGTCACCACCGACAACAAGGCAACCAAACGGCCCGGTGCGGCCGCTCACTGCGGGCATTGTCTCAGCCGCTGTGGGAAGAGTTTCATCCTTACCTCGTCACCGTGGACATTGCTCTTGTTCACTGTGTCCACAAGTTCACCCGGCAATGCCAGAAAAGTAGATGAACGAAGAAGAAGCACAGAGTCCAGACGGCACGGAGATGATTCAACAGACTGGTTGGTCCGGGCTGCGTGATGTCATCGGTTTTACTCGAGCAGTAATGCGCAGGCGCCACCCAGTGCTTCATGGGTGTTGTAGTGTCGGATGTAAAAACGACGCTCTTCAGCAGAAACCTGTTGTGAGTGCATGCTACGTGCATTACAGCTGTAAATCCTTCAGTGTGCGTGGTTTATCTGTGTTTCTTTTATGGTATTCCCAAAAATGCATTAAGTGGAGACTTTCTTTGGCATGTTGTAAACTTCTGAAAGTTGAACTTCATTCTTTAGCTTTTTTCCCCCCAACATTGTGTCTAATAACATGTAAAACTATTTAAAATGTGTAATTGTCAATCTCAGACCATTTTCAATTTATTTGTTATATGGTCTATAAACGGTGATGAAATAATGCTGCTTTATGTGGCTTGTGAAATTTCCCTAAATGTTAAGGGGGGAGGATGTGTCAAGATAACAGGACTGAGTAAAAACCTCGGGACACTACACTAAAATGTGTATTTTAATTAACATGTAGGCCTAATGAATTTACGATACAAGTTTATGTCTAAATTGGAGATAAAGTCATACAATGACAAAAAAAAGATTTATGAAGGATTCTAGTTATATTTCATGGTGAAGTCTGGTGTTAGAGAGTGGGGATGGGCTAAAATCCCATTTCAGTGTCCTAGGGTCTTTTTATTAAAGTTTTACATGGTGTATCTTCAAATTGCAATGAGAACAAAGTACAGGACATGGCTTAATAATACATATTACAGGTCTGTATTCAGCTGCCATTCACATTAAATAGTCGACAGACAGAAACTTTAAGGGCAACTATTTTGCAAAGTAATCATTTCAGTAATTAAACTATATTTTTCTGCTTTTATTGGTAGTTGTCATCGATAATAATCTGGTGCCCTCTGGTGGCACAAAGGTAAACTGTATAATGGAAGGAGTAGAAGGCTGGGCTGGAGATAAGTCTCACCATTGACTTACACAAACAAAGAAATGAAAGAGAGTAGGGTTCCAAAATGTTATTACATTATAGGCAAATTAACATTAATGGTAGTTATTTTCATTATTGCCTGCTACAGGTGTTCTTTCCTAATGGCTTTAATTTTAACCCATATACCATAATTTAAAAAAAAACCCTCCCAGAAAATGCTGACACTGATATTGTTATTGTTTCAAACATAAAGAATTGTTTTGTTTAAATACATTTTATTAGTGTATTTTATTTTTTGTAACCTGTCTTATGTCTCAGTAGGATTGTGTGATATTTCAGTTTTGTTTTATGTTAGCTCACCAAAGCATCTTCCTGTCAGCTGCATTAAAAAAGCAACAAAATATGTCATCTTTAATATTTTATTAGAATAGTAATATAATTGGGAAAATTTGATGCCAATTAACCTAAGCTGCATGTCTTTGGAGTGTGGGAGGAAACCGGAGCACCCCGGAGGAAACCCACGCAAACACGGCAAGAACATGCAAACTCCACACAGA
>NW_023340246.1:11425199-11425445 GCF_004916995.1 Morone saxatilis
CTTCCACAGATCCATAAAGTCTCCGTGAAGGGCCAGATTCTGGAGAATGGCATGTCCATGGGGCCTGTTGAGAGACAAGATTCTTATTTAGCGCTTCAGTGTACAAAGTACAAGATGGGGAAAAAAAGAACATTTCTCTTTTTTTTATACACTGACATCAATCTCTTCATCTTTAATTTCACAGTTCTGAACCTTGTGAACTAAATGCACATCTTGATAACTGACCTGACTTCGGCGGCAGCGTCC
>NW_023340246.1:11425545-11425732 GCF_004916995.1 Morone saxatilis
AGCAACAGGTGTCTGAGGAGGTGATACCTCATCATGACTTTGAATCAGCAAGATTTCCTTTAGCTCACTGGGAGTATCCAGTGTGCTGATGGAAGCTGATGTGCTGTCATTGCCAAGATACACGTCTTCTTCCTCCTCATCCTTTGTTTCAGGATTCCTGCTGTTGCTCACCACCTCAACTTTTAAA
>NW_023340246.1:11425786-11429317 GCF_004916995.1 Morone saxatilis
TGAGGTGAAGAGAGGGGGACCTGCGGGTTAGAGAGCCCAAGTCTCTCCAGCACAGCATCGGTGCGCCTTGTGACTGCAGCACACAACTTCTCAGAATGACTGATGAGAGCCTCCCTCTCAACCCTCAGTATATCCAGGATCCTGGACTGATTACTGAAGTCACTGGGACACTCTTGTCTCCGGTGCTTTTCCGTACTCTGTGATAAAAAAAGGAGTAATTTCAACATTGAAGTCAGTTGCGTTCAAATAACAATACAGTATTTCACAATTGGTTTGATTGTTTATTAACAGTTTCAGTATGCTAAACTTAAATTGAGTACACAAAGGGCAAAACAGAGTTGTAGTCTCAGTTCTCACACTAGGCTTTATGGGATTTTTTGTCTAACACTGTTGTGAAAGCTGAGTCAGAGAAAATACTGCTGTTTCATTTGGGCCAGTAATTTTAAAACCCTTAAACCAGTTAAGAAATCAGATAGTCTGTATGCATCTCTGAAAGATATTCAGACCTGAACACCAGAATGTTTAGAGAATAAAGCAGTTGGTTGTACTTACATTATTATCATCCAATCTCTTCCCAAATCGATTAAAGATGTTTGAAGCCATGAGTTTCACTAAAGTTTCACTAAGTTTCACCAGCGAGTAAGAAAGACTGAGTACTTTCACTAAACCAGATCAGGGTGTCTTTATAAGCTGTCGGTTCTAAACCTTGCACATGAACAATGAAGTTCTATTTGATGTCACGATGAGACCGGATCAAAGACATTAGAACTCTGGAAGATTCTAGGTTCCAATTTATGCACAGAAGGTAAATACCATATAAGGAACTGAATTTCGAATAAAAACAAATATTTGTGCTGCTGTATGGAGCTGACAACCTAGTTGTTTTTTTTGGTTCAGATTCAAAGACAAGAATAATACTGATCCAAACCCAGTTTCACCTGCTCACCTCACACTCTGCTTCCGGTGTATTTATATATTTCATAACCACACATTCATTAAAAAT
Organism: Morone saxatilis; assembly: GCF_004916995.1. Taxonomy (NCBI): domain Eukaryota; kingdom Metazoa; phylum Chordata; class Actinopteri; family Moronidae; genus Morone; species Morone saxatilis. The sequence goes on from NW_023340246.1 coordinate 11,426,790, forward strand.
GAATCTTTACATCCATGCACATCCTGCACAACCTATTTCTATGCTTGCTAGAATAGTGGCCACCTTAAAAATCTGTATTACTGTGGTTCCCCTCTCTTATAATGGTCCTGATCACTGCTGCCCATAGTGTGAATCATGCAAGCATTTAGTGTGCTGTATGACGAAAAAACCTTTAACTTGAACTGCTAATATAATAAGTAATTATATAGCTCTAAAAGTTCAATGTTTTATGTTTTGGATACATGCAGTATCAGTCTTTTTGCAGATGATACAACTATATATTTTGCAGTAGCTAATATAACTGACTTAAGGAATGCTCTGCAATCTGAACTGCAATCATTATTTGATTGGATATTTGACAACAGACTTGTTTTGAATGTAGCAAAAACCAAAAGTATTATATTCAGGGCAATACATGCACCTAAGAATAATAATCAACTGTGCCTATCACTCAAAGGCTTAGATATTGAACAGGTTTGAGAAGAAAATTTGTTTGGTGTAACACTCAATGGGTAGCTATCATGGGAGAAACATATTGAAAATATTGTTAAGAAAATGGCTACTGGGATATCATGCATTAGAACATGTTGCTCTTTTGTTACCCCTTCCTTCGGAGCGCCAGTGTCACAGGCATCAGTTCTAGCTCACCTTGATGACTGCTCATCAGTCTGGTCTGGTGCAGCCAAAAAACATCTATCAAAGCTCTAAGCTGGTAAAGGTGTGAGGCAGAGTACAGACAGAGTGCATGCCAGTCTCTCATGGCTCAGAGTAAAGGAGAGGTTGGCATGTAATCCAATGAGTTTCTTTTGGGATATTTGTTGTAGTGAACAACCAAATTGTCTATCTTCACAAATATATTATAAGAGACAAACATAGTCACATCACCAGGCAAGCTACCAGGGGTTGTCAAGTTAAACAAAAACCTATAATAGATGCAGTGTGTAGATTTGTAATGTATATAGCAGTCACAATGTGGAGCAATAAACATTGAAACACCTAGTAAGACAATATTTAAAATACTTCTTAAAAAACACATTATTAACAGATCAAGACTAAGAAGCCTTGCACCTGCTGGAAACCAGAAAAAAAAATGCATTGCTATGCCACTCCATTGCTGCGTGTGAAGAACATGCCCTGTCCCCATACCACCAAAGACACTGTGGCCGTGTGTAGGCTGTCTTGGCAAGCCTGTGGAGCACCGAAAGACCCAGCAAAAGCAGCAGCCTATGGGGCAGAGATCTTGAAACAGGCTGGGTATGTAAAGAAGATAGCAGAGGAAGAGCTGAGGAAGTCAACCGAGTCCTGGTTTATCCCTCACCACATGGTGAGCCACAGTGGGAAACACGGGTTTATTTAACTCCTTAGCTCCTTCACACATTAAGGTCATAACCTGAATGACCTGCTACTACTAGGCCCAAATCTGACCTCCAGCCTTCTAGGTCTCCTGCTGTGATTTAGGGAGTATGTTGTCGCCATCAGCAGTGACATTAAAGGTATGTTCCACCAGGTCAGGTTGCTGCTACATGCAGCTCCTGCTTTGCAACGTTTGCACTACAGAAGGATGTGACAGATCACAGCCAGCCAGAGGAGGACGTACAGGTGACCGTTGAGCAGTACTTCTATGTTGATAACCACTTACAAAGCCTCTACTCCCCAGCAGAAGCCAGGAAGCTGGTTGACAAATTGAAGATGCTGTTAGCCGCAGGTGGGCTTGAGCTGCGCCAGTGGACAAGCAATGTTGCAGAAGTCATTAGACCTACCGAAGGAGGCAATATTGCAGAACAGTGAGTTATGGCTCATGAAGTCAATGGACTCCAATGGCTTTGTGCCTCGGACACCTGTGGCTACAAGTGTAGTGTAGTCACTGATCGTCCTACACCAACTATGAGGAGGATTTGGAGCAGACTGGCAGGGCTATATGATACACTAGGCTTCCTAGTTCCCTCCACCACACAGGCCAAAGTCATTGTACCTGTCAGACAACACCTTCAAGGTGTGGCTTACTTGGGAAGATGAGCTTCAACACCTTCCAGAGATTGTCCTGCAATGATGCTATACAAGCCCCCCTCTGGACCACCCCAGCTCTGTCAGAAGCCTCCATATCTTCTGTGATACATCTAAGAAGGCCTACAGCACAGTTGCTTGCCTGCTTACTGAGGGCTCAGGTGGCAAGGTGGAAGTAGCGTTCCTGACAGCACAGTCGAGAATGGACCCCAAGTGTCAGCAGTCGACGCTATGGCTGTAGTTATGTGCTGAACTGACTGGTTCCCATTTGGCAGAGCTGTTGCAGTGTGAACTCACCTGGTGCTTCAGGAGGTGGTGCTCTGGACAGACTCCACCACGGTGCTCACATGGCTCCAGCCAGACTCTTGTAGATTCAAAGTGTTCATAGGCACCAGAGTTGCCGAGATGGAAGAACTGAGTGAAGCCAAGGCCTGGAGGTACAGTCTGCAGATTACATCACCCATGGGAAGACCCTAAGGGAGCTGGCAGGGAAGGACCGGTTGCCCAGAATTTTTGTGCTCATT
>NW_023340246.1:11429348-11433981 GCF_004916995.1 Morone saxatilis
AGGATGGCACAGCTCCAGAAAGCCACATTCTCAGCTCCATAACCACTGCCTCTCTCACTCACTTACTTGATGCCAGCGAGTTCGCATCTTTCAGGGACATGGTTGAGTGTGCAATCATACCATGGGGCGGGAGGTAACCAGTCCAATCCAACTGCAAAAGACTATCAGGAAGTTGAAAGAGAGCTGCTGAGCCAAGCTTAGGTAGAGTGCTTCACGGAGGACCTTCAGATAACCTGTCAGATAACAAACCTGTCCCCTCCACCAGCTGTTTGATTACCTTATACCCTGAACACGATGACCAGCTGAAATTGATCCGGGTTGGAGGTAGACTATATCGCAGTGACTTGCTGGACCCAGAAACCATCCACCCAATAGGGCTGGGTCCAGCCCACCAGTTGACAAAAGTCATCATCCAGGATGTTGACCGAGACCTCTGCCATCCAGGCTCCGAGCAGCTCTTTGTTGAAATGCGTCGAAGTAACTGCATCCTTCGTGGACAAGAGCATGGATTGTTTTGGGCCTTTCATGGTAAGAGTTGGACGTCGTGATGAGGAGCATACTATTTAGGTAATCCAAACCAGGGTTTATTATTGATGGCCCTCCGTCGATTCAAATATCGCCGGGGAAAACCAGAGGAGATTCTATCGGATCAGGGCACAAATTCTGGAGGAGGTAAGAGGAAGCTTCATGACTCATTCAAGGCTGAACCTGCTCTTGATTGCCCATCGCTGTTTCAGGTGGTGTACCACGACTCTGAGCTGCTTAGCCATCGGCGCTATTGGCCACATCACCAGGGTCAGACGGGAGGGTCAGGACAGTGGAGATCCAGGTGAACGAGCAGAAGTACACCCAGCCAGTTGCTCGTCTCATTCTGCTTCCTTCTTTACCAGAGACGGCACCAGACATCTGCACTCCTTCTCAGGGACAGCAAATTTGACCCTGCAAATCTGTGCAGCTGTGATGAAGGATTTTTTCATTAGTATGATAGCTTGTCAGTCAATTTAGTGAGTAGCTGCTACCTTTGTGGCAGCAAATGGGGATCCAAGTATAAGAATAAAGAATAAGGCCACCTTTAGTGATAACACCAGAAGTGATTATTTTTATTGGTAGGAAGCGCAGTGGGCTGATGTGTCTTGTCTTACTGGGTTACTTTTAGAGAGTGCTTTTGTAGGCCAGCCTGTAAGTTCGCATCACCATGGTTCTTTTGACACGAAGCCAATGGGATTTTTCCACCAAAATTATATCATATTCAGCTACATAATCTTCACAAATGAACACCATTTATGATTTATGAGTAAATAGAATCTCCAGAAATAGAAAAATGTAGTGTTACACTATAAATGAACAAGCATGACTTCACCACCAAGCTAAGCTTCTGTGTGCAGTGTGATGGTGTTTAATGGTGCAGACAACCTCTGTAGTCTCATTTAGCCACTTAGCGACCGCCTATTTTAAGACACGTAAAATCTTCAAAATTCATGAGTGGGGTATTTACTGACATATTTTATGCCATAGAACAACATAAACATAATCTGATCTATCTGTAATCTTTTAAGCTTGTGTCAACCACAGCCCTTATTTCAGGTATCTAACCAAAAACCCATTAAAAAAACACATTGATTTGAGAGATGAAGTAACCGGAGATGTGAAAATGCTAAAGAGCTTTTAAAAAACCCAATTATTAATGCCTGCATTGTAAAATCTATCTTGTAGACAAAATTTTATGTTGTCTGCCTCTTTTATGTCTTAGTATGATTTTTTGACATTTCAGTTTTGTTTTATGTTAGCTCACCAAAGGATCTTCCTGTTATCTACATTAAAAAAGCAACAAAATATGTAATCTTAAATTTTTAATTGAGAATAGTAATATAATTTTGAAGCCAATTAACCTAAGCTGCATGTCTTTGGAGTGTGGGAGGAAACCGGAGCATCCCGGAGTAAACCCACGCAGACACGGCGAGAACATGCAAACTCCACACAGACAGAGCAGCCGTTAAAGTAGCCTCCACGGCTGCTTTGAAGGCTGCCCCGTCTTTGTGTGAGGTGACAGTGCTAATCACTGCACCAGCGTGCCGCCCTCAGCCCTTTGTCGTCCCCTGCCTTTATGTCTTCTTTGCGGTCCTCAGAATTCTCTCCAGTGGGCTTCGATCTTTTTCAGAGACGATGTCCCTCCACAGATCAATAAAGTCTCTGTGAAGGGCCAGATTCTGGAGGATGGCATGTCCATGGGGCCTGTTGAGAGACAAAATTCTTATTTAGCACTTCAGTGTACAAAGTACAAGATGGGGAAAAAAGAACATTTCTCTTTTTTATACACTGACATCAATCTCTTCATCTTTAATTTTAACCATAATGCAAGGTTTTGTTGCAAAAGTATGAATCTAAGGATCCCCATACATCCGGGGCAGTCACAAAAGACACAAACCAGCAGACATCAAATCATACAGTTCTGAACCATGTGAACTAAATGCACATCTTGATAACTGACCTGACTTCGGCAGCAGCGTCCAGAGACATCTTACTGACCGCAGTAAGGAAGCTCTGAGTGAAGGTCTCCCTGCTTGTGAAGATTGCGGCTGCTCCAGTCGTCAGAGCAGGTGAAGCTGCTGGGCTGCTGCGGCTCTCACTGCAGCCTCAGGTGGCTGGGAAACAAGACAACAATCTATCCAGCTTTGGTTTCATTTCAATTTCCTTTGAATCTGATTGCACTACACTTATCATAGATTCTGATCCTCCACTGTGATCCTTACTCAGTCCATATATTAGCAGAGGTGTGAGGACACGAGCAAGGGCTGCAGTTCTGCGCCAGTGCTCAGGCCTTGTCTGCTGCTGGCACAATAGGTTTGCATGTTGACTGGCAATTTCGCAGGAGTGCGGCCTGTCCTCTCTGCTGAAAGTATCATGTCTTCTGCAGGTAGACATAGAGATCCATGGTTCATTGCTACACAAGCCACTGAGGAGCGTAGATTTTTACCTAGAGAGTAGAATAAACATCACCAGTCATGTGGTCAACAAATGAACAAAGCATGAAACACGAGACACCCCACAAGAGGAAATATCTTCAGTACCACGAGTCTTTGTATCACAGCAGACACCACTTCATGAAGTTTCTCATCAGTGTGGTCTGGATGGTGCGTGGCAGGGTTGGACGGTTCCCGGAGGCCTTCAATCTTCCTTCTTCCGTGGTTGGGGTGACCATAGTTTATTGAACTGTACTTTAATTTAGGACAACACTAATCTGATACACCTTCAGTTTAAACATGTTCCGCAAAAGTTGTCAGATCTAAACATAAAATACAACTACAAGTTCCAGTTTTTGATTTACTAAAATAGTAATAATAGAAGTTACTGGCTCCATACCGAGCTGTGTAAAGTAGCTGTTGGCTGTTGACTAGCCAGAAGAACAAACAACAATTAACCTTAAAATAATATGAGAAATGACTACATAGGATTAAACATAGTTGAAGTAAAAGTGGTTGGCACTACAGATGGAAAATAATTTTCTCTATTGCATGGTGTCAGAGTCTTACCAGTCTTCTAAACTCATAAGCTTGAAGCATTGTGAAAGACCCTCCACTGGTTTGGACAGCGGCTGCAGTTCTTCGAGCGGCTTCTTGTCTGCTGTCTGGAGCTTGGACTTATTTTGTTTCTTTACTCGAATGACAGTCTTTGAGGACTGCTGGGTTGTCCCATGACAAATTCCTGTCTTCTTGGGTGGGGCCAGTGTTGGAGGAGGAGCTGGAGCAACAGTTTTCCCTTGCAGGCCCGTTTTTGGTGTTGCTGGAGGCCGGGGTACAGGCTGGACAGAGTTTTGACAAACTGCAGTCTTCTTTTGTGGGGCCAGTGTTGGACGACAAGATGGAGTAACATGTTTCCCTTGCTGGTTCCTTTTTCGTGCCGCTGGAGGTCGGGGTACAGCCTGGATGGATTTTTGCCGATAGTTCTCCAGTCCTTTCTGGATTTCCTCCACCTGATGTTTAGCCGTCTGGAGTCTATATCCACCGGCTACTTCTTTGTCTGTTCAGGTTAAGATCAAAATATTCATCAATCACATTTCTACCTGTTTACTGTGTTCACATCTTCACCTATTAACATATCTTTATTTTCCCTGCTGAGAAGTTATTAGAATTCATGAAATAAACGTTCAACAATGCTCAACAATAATAGAAACCTCTGGGGTTCCTGGTTACAACTCCTTTGAAGTAATTAGCTCCGCCATTATGAGTAATCAGTTTATCTACAGAAGAACTAACCTGCTCCATTGAGGTACATCCACATAACAGGGAGACGGGATACTCTTCTCCTGAGTTGTGGAGCTGCTGGAGGATGAGAAGGTGCAACAGGTGACAACTCAAGAGGACTTTCAATCAGCGAGATTTCCCTCAACTCACTGGGAGTCTGTGTATCCACTGAGCTGATGGAACCTGATAGGCTGGAGGTCCTGTCATTGCCCAGATGCACATCTTCTTCTTCCTCGTGTATTGTTTTAGGATTCCTGCGATTTTTCTGGGTCCTGGATGCAGCCACCTCAACATTTAAAGGCGGTAAACGTGAAGGTCTGATCCTCCGTCCTGGGACAGATGATTCAGGCCTTCGTCTGGGACCAGCTGGGGGCTGAGGTGAAGAGAGGGGG
>NW_023340246.1:11433994-11435867 GCF_004916995.1 Morone saxatilis
CCTGCTGGATGAAGAGTCCAAGTCTCTCCAGCACAGCATCGCTGCACCTTGTGACTGTAGCACACAACTTCTCTGTCTGATTGATGAGAGCCTCCCTCTCAGCCCTCTGTATTTCCAGGATCCTGGACTGATTGCTTAAGCTGGGACTCTCTTGTCTCCGGTGCTTTTCAGTACTCTGTGATAAAGAATGAAATAATTTCAACATTGAAGTCAGTTGAGTTCAAATATAATACAGTATATCACAGTTGGTTTGACTGTTTATTAACAGTTTCAGTGTGCTAAACTTAAATTTAGTACACAAAGTACAAAACACTTGTCCCTTCCAACAAGTTGCAGGCTCAGTTCTCACACTAGGATTTATGGAATTTCGAGTCCAAAACTGTTGTGAAAGCCGAGTCAGAACAAATACTGCTGTTTTATTTGGGCCAGTATTTACACCCTTAAAGCAGTTAAGCAACCAGATGGTCTCTATGCCTCTCTGAAAAATATTCAGATATGAACACCAGAATGAGAATAAAACAGTTGGATGTACTTACATTATCATCATCCGATCTCCTCCTCCTCCCAAGGAGTCGATAGAAGATATTTGAAGCCATGGGTTTTACCAATGTTTCACTGAAGTTTCACTGAAGTTTCACTGAAGTTTCACTAACCAGTAAGAAAGACTGAGTACTTTCACTAAACCAAATCAGTGTGTCTTTATAAGCTGTTGGTTCTAAACCTTGCACATGAACAAGTTCTATTTGATGTCACGATGAGACCGGATCAAAGACATTAGAACCCTGGAAGATTCTAGGTTCCAATTTATGCACAGAAGGTAAATACCATATAAGGAACTGAATTTTGAATAAAAACAAATATTTGTGCTGCTGTATGGAGCTGACAACCTGGTTTTATTTAAGAAAGTGGTTCAGATTCAAAGACAAGAATAATATTGATCCAAACTTAGTTTCACCTGCTCACCTCACACTCTGCTTCCGGTGTATTTACATCTCCTTCAACTCCTTCAAATAAATGAATATTTACATAAATATGTAAAAACATCAATCCTAACTCATAAAAACCTCTGGAAAAGCTGCCCATGTGTGTATGATAACAATGTTATACAACAACCTTTAACTTGACTGTTGACTTAACTTAATTCTATAGAGTCCTACAGGCATTACATATTTGTATGCCAACCCAGAAGTTAGCATCACTCTGGTTGTTTCGACACAAAGCCAATGGGATTTTTTTAATTGAACTTTGGTTTATTGTAGAAATTGATGTCTGAAAGTCTCATCTATGAAAGTGAAGGTTTGTGTCCTTGTGTTACCTTTCTTTATAATGTGTATTTCTGTTATTTTATAATTTTATATTTACTTTCAACTCAACAGTTGTCACTGAAAACACACTGTTGTTATTGTTGTTATTCATACAGACGTTGCCCCACCCTGCCTTATAAAATGATTCGATTAGCTTTGCCACCTTGATGGACAGATGCTCAACCCTGCTGAAATGGAAACCTTCTTACAACCTTTGGACTGTTCATGTTTTTAATCACATCGAACATGAGAAGAAGACAAATATGCCAAATAAAGATGTGCGGCCTATGCTGATTCACACAGAGGCTCCCTCCCATTTTCCCAATTGTAATATAGAATGTATACTTACATGATTATACCCTACTTCATTTATATGATGTATAGTGTCACAGAAATTCCTCTTATATATTTTTATATATAGTATATTTCTGGGTTGTTTTTGTGGGCCAGGGTGGTTGTTTGTAATTGTATATCTGCTTTGTTTAAAATATTAACCATAAAGTTAAAAATAACAGATGATCCATCTGAGTGGTTGGTCCTGGTTGCTCGTGATATCATTGGTTACCTTG
>NW_023340246.1:11435948-11437066 GCF_004916995.1 Morone saxatilis
GAAACCTTGGAAGAGACATATTTTAACTGCATGTGATCAAAGCTGACGTTACATGCTTTACAGCTTTAAATCTTTGAGTGGGCATGGTTTATCTTTGTCTGTTTCTTTATATTATTGTATTCCAGAAATCACATGGTATTCTCCACCAGTGACTCTGACTATCCTGCTATTTAAAGATCACTCTGGCTGAGTCATACAAATACAGAGGAATTTGCCTTGACAGCAGACTATCATTCAAGATTCATATTAACAATTGACTCAAAAATTAAATATCAAACTGGGCTTGTATAAAATTACAGGAGGTCTATCTTCCTTCAACTGTATTGTCAACCTGCCTGTCTGTGACTGTGGAGATATTCAGAATTGTCTTGCTGCCCCATCAACACTTTAGCAGTTATAATGTGTTTTTTTTCTTCACTTTTTTAAACATTTTTCAACTTTTCAACTTAGTTCAAACCATAAAATGTTCCACATCATAAAGACATTATGAAATGTACTCAATGTTTCATTCCCATTCATACTAAGTAGTATCTTTCCCACTATACACCTTCAGCAGCTTCTTTATACAAATTAAAGCCAGCTATTCAGTTTGGCATCAGCCTTTCAATAAACCTCAAAATATCCCATATCGTTAATACATTATTGATATTATTAAACGTTTTCTTTGGGAATTGTTTGGTTACTTCAAACTGTTAAAGCTAAATAAAGAAATTGTTCTGTCAAATTGGGTATGTAATTGGGTGGGAAAATTGTTTTGGGTGGGTTATAATTTGGGCTTTTTTTTGTACTATTTTGGCAGCTTCCTTTTTATGCTCTACAACAGGGGTTGTCTCCCACTAGGGGACGCCAAAGATTCATGGGGGGTCGTGAGGAGGTACATTTTAATGTGTGTAGGAAAACTTTTAAAAATTACCTACATATCTCATCGTCTATTAATTGATTAATTACACTATTATAACACATACCTGCCAGAAAATTGTTTAAAAAAGTTCCCCAAAAATCTCTGATGTAATATTCACAGGTAATCATCTGCTCAAAAATCATCCAAATTGCTAATTTCCCAATTTACAGTAAGAACTGTTTTAATTTATTAGTAATTACTTACACTACTAGTTACT
>NW_023340246.1:11437099-11437519 GCF_004916995.1 Morone saxatilis
GCCCAACACTACAGATCAACTAGTTTATTATATTATTATCAATTAACTAGTAACTGATGAATGTCAAAACCAGTGACTGCTTGCATTTCTACAGTCTGTCAGCTATGAGCTAAAATATTCTCTCTATAACATGGAGTTCCATTGAGAAACAGTTACTGTAATTCTCCAGGGTCATGAAGGATTTTAGTTTCTTTATCAAAAACAATAAATCGATATTATATGTGTAGGATGGTTTATAGAAGAACTTTACATGCTAGATAATCAATAGGCAGATATACTCACCGCAGTAGCAGTCCATATGATAGCACATATATGGCCGTGATATAGTAAGTGATTTAATATTATATAGATCAATTGTAAAGTTAAGCGCCAAACTGACCCACAGGCTGGGATTAGGCCTCTAAGTAAGTAAGTAAGTAA